>NC_140169.1:24234864-24817364 GCF_963971535.1 Notolepis coatsorum
ACCAGGGTAGATGACGAGTGTTTCCCCCGGGTCCCACGGGGACACAAGTCCCACTGAGAGGCTGGTGGATGACCTGGCTGCTGCCATGGCAACCCCTACCATTAGCATGGTAACTATCTTCAAGTCAGTCTGACAAATGGCCCATGACTAAGACCCACTGAGATGCCGCAGAATACAAATGTGTTTCCAAATGTGTTTCACTGGGGTTCTGAGATGGTGTTAATACACAGCCTAAGAATTATTATGTTAATGTCGCATTTCATTGTATACTCCTGCATTTTATTGTATACTTGTATGCCGTGACAAATAAAACTCTTGACTTGACTTGATTGATGGGAGAAATTGTTTAAAAAATTTTTTATTTTTTTTTTATATAAAGTGCCTTTGCTACAAGACATAATTTGAGTGGATTGAGTGATTTAAGTACTTAAGTGAAATTCTGTAACAGTATAGCAATTGCGTGATAAATTACCTAGTCATTTATTATTTCAATCATTTATACACAAGGTTCATAATATAATTATAATTATGTAAGGATAAAGTATTGAGATAATACATTTCTAATATAAATGTCTAAATTGAATTGTTAAAAGCAAATATGAAATCAGATCTCTCTTAAAATGGTCTCTGAAATATTTGAGAATGTACACACAAAAGCACCTTAAGTGACTTACACACCACACAAGGAAACATATTACACGCACACACTGCTGCTAATATACCTTGTATTGTATAGTTTGTATAGATGTTGTGTATTATTTATAGTTTATAGTTTAGTTTATAGTTTTAGTTTATAATTTATAGTAATTTAGGCGTATAGCTTATTCAGTTTATAGTTATAGTTTATATTTATAGTTATAGTTTACAGTTATAGTTTGTATAGATCGAATATACGTTGTGAATTGCGTTTACAAATCTACTATGGTTGAGGATCTAACGTTTTTCTGAATGTATGTACATTTTAAAATGCTGTGACAAAAAGATTATCTGAATCTGAATCAGTTGCAGTTTCAGAAGTTTTTTCCCTCTTTTTTTTCTTTTCCTTTTTTTCAGAAAGTGACTGTCTCCCACTTCCCATTGTCAAGCGTTCATACGATGAACACAATCGGATGATCTAATCATCTGCATCCAGTCCCGCTACTAGGCAGATCGCAATGTGTTGATATTGAAAAAGGTCATTCTGAATATCACAATACAGTAGGCTCTATTTTTTCCCTGTCACACAGTCCTATCATGAAGTGATTTAAGATATACAGTAACATTCAAGGTAGCTCATGAACTCATGAACACATACTGAGAGAAGAAGTTGCTAGCTGTAACTGCCTGGCAGAAAGTTCACAATGTTTACAATACACCCTATACTGATTTGTATTCTTGGCCAGTAGTATTTCTCCTCTGTACATATCGACTTATTGATTCATTCATCTACAAGGTACGGTTTGTATACCATATAGCCTAGATTTCACATTCCATTGTCCCTCTCCCATAGGACACTGCCCCGGGGGCGGCTCTGAGAGAGGGATCTGTTTAGCATACAAATGACTAGTGGCAGGTGGGAGGACGGCTACTGTACTAATGACATCAGGAGGCAAAAAGGCTAAAAATGTAACCAAATAGACCAGACCAGACCATATCAAATCAATGTAATTAATTTAGTGCAACGGATAATCGATGTACAATTATATTTTCCCCTGATGAAATGTGGGGTTCTCAAAGACACACATACATCTGCGCTCTATTAATTATATTTCTGAGGGGTGAGGGCAGTGTCAAGGCCCTGTCACAATCATGGTGATGGAACGGAGGTGACTGATGGCCCCAGCTGGCTCCGTAATGAGCTGCGAGTCACATGGGGGGGGGGGTCAGGCATAGAGACAGGTCATCAGGGGGCGCAAAACAAACGGCATGTTATGGTGACACAAGAGTAGTGCTCGTGCCCTCTCTCGGACCCTAACATTATTCTCTCTCTCTCTCTCTCTCTCTCTCTCTCTCTCTCTCTCTCTCTCTCTCTCTCTCTCTCTCTCTCTCTCTCTCTCTCTCTCCTCTCTCTCTCTCTCCCTCTGTCACAGCACACTAATTATATCACCGAACGACAGTGTCAGGGATATTATGGGTTACGCCGACCGTGTCATCCTTCGTGTGAACACGATAACTCAAATAGCTTTCATTCTAATCTTTTCAAATGTGTGATGCATATTCAGGAACCCTATAGGAGGAACTCTATTGATTTGGGTGACCCCATGACCTTTCCTCCGGCCAAACTTTCAATTTTAGAATTGTTGTATCTCAAGTCCCTTTTGTTCTAATCTTTTCACCATCACCATCACCATCAGACCAAAACGTTCAATATTCAATGTTAGTGTACCTCCTGGCAACATCACCTCCTGGTTTGGGAATAGCACTGCACAAGACCGAAGCAGACTACAAAGAGTGACACGTTCAGCCGAACGCACAATTGGAGGGGGGCTCCCCACCCTCCAGAACATTTACAACAAGCGTTGCAGGGGCAAGGCTAAGAGAATCATTAAGGACTCCAGTCACCCGAACAACTGCCTCTTTGAACTGCTGCGGTCAGGCAAGCGATACCGGAGTCTCAAGGCGAGCACAGAAAGACTCAGGAGAAGCTTCTATCCCCAGGCCATCAGGTTGCTAAACGAACAATGAACACTACACAACAACAACCATCAAACGCACATAGCACACACATCCACACGCACACACTCACTTTAAACAAACACACTGTAGCACCCACTCCACACACTTTATAGCACACACTCACTTTAAACAAACACACTGTAGCACCCACTCCCCACACTTTATATTTATTGATGAAGGATTGCACTACAACTCGTACACCTTACTGTAAATTGTACCTAAATTGTACCTCATCCCATTTCTGCTTTGCACTATATAGTACTGTACATTAGTACACTGCATAGTATTGTATATTATATGGTAACTCAGTTACGTCTATTCTGCATCGAACATTGTACATATGTCTATACTGAACACTGTGACCTCATTTTCTACTTCTAAATTACATGCTATACTATGTTATTTGATACTATCTTGTCTAGCACAGTCTCTGGAGCGTAACAGTAAGAAGCATTTTGTATGAAAGTATTCTGTACTTCTGTATGACAACTATTAAAGAAACTTGAAAACTTGAAACTTGAAACTTGATCCAATTTCCACCAAACTTGACAAAAATGTGCCAATGTCTGTTCCCCCGACATTGAACTCTTGGCACTAAGTCTGACTATCTACTGCGAGAGCTAAGACATGTGTTGGTGTTGACTGTTTACATTCCACCGAGTGCAGAAGCGGCATAAGCAAGTGACGTCATCCAACTCATGGACCGCGGAACCGGTAGGGCCAGTAGGGCCATGGCCCTACCAACTTTGGGGTGTATCAAACATCAAACATTATGTAAACATTAATAATAATAATAATAATAATAATAATAATAATAATAATAATAATAATAATAATAATAATAATAATAATAATAATAATAATAATAATAATAATAATAATAATAATTAACATTAATTAACACTTTGACTGCCATGAAACGTCTTTTGACGTCATTGCGGGCCATGCTCAAGTTGCCGGAGGACGCTGTACAGCGTCCTTATATCAATATTTCAAAAATCATATGTCCCCTCCGCTGGCCTGAGATCCACCAGCAGGACCCACTGAGCTCTCTGGCGGTTCAGGAGCGCCATCTGGTGGCCGATCGGCGCAATCGCCAAACAGGATGTGCCATAGAGGTTGTGCTAGACGTCCGTAGTACTTCCGGGCGCTCGCTATAGGTCATGGGACTCTGGCTCGTCACGCTACACAGTGATCGATTGGCAATAACTCGATAAACAACATGATTTGGACGTATATACCATTATACAAGCTGGAGATGGACCGGGTAAAAATATATCCCATAATGATAAGATTTCTACTCTACGATGATCGCCCAACGGCGCGCGGAGACTGGGGTGAGTTTCAGCGTGTAACGTTACCGTCTTCGATACTAACTGCTATTATCAACATTTGACCCACATTAGATGATTGGTATAACGCTGCCCACGGAATTATAAACGCCCCCTCGCCCATCCGGTCAACATCAGATGACGTGTAGTAACTTCTAGAAGTACGTCTAGTTGGAATTTTTTATATCGCGCTGATTGCCATCAAACTGTATTTCATCATCAATATAATGCATTTGGGGCTATATATCACATTCTGGAGAAAGCTGCAGAAAGAGATGAAAACATACTTATACATTAGACCATACTTTACTATGAATATGTGAATGAAAAAGTTTAACGTTGCTACACAATGAACAATACATATAGGACTTTGAATGGGCCCTAATAATGGCAATGTAGCAATAGAATTAAAAAAGTTATAGCCCTGCAAAGAAGGGGACTTTCTCCATAGACAAATAGAGCCGGCAACCTATGGTATATCATGAATTTAACCCAAGGCAACCAAAGTGTTAACAGTCAAATCAAATGTATATCAGCAAATACATTTACGTTCTTAATGTATTGTACTTCCGCGCGCTTCCCGGGTATAATTTCCACTATCTGTAAGCCTACGTAAAAAAAAGAAAAAAAAAAAAACTTGAACTAGCCTATCACAAGCGACAAATTCTGTTTCCTAATGATTGATTGGCTATTGTGTCATGTGAGCACGGCACGCTGCACACAGAGGTAAGCTCATATTAACGTGCATCCATTTCAAAACAGCGCTCTAGTAGACAGCCTCTATCTATACGAGAGATTGCATTGATTAACGATGAAGCGTCGAAAAATCACCGATTTCTTCGGGTCAAACTCAAAGTTAACCACCACGTCACTCCAGCGGCAGCCAGCGATGAGCTCTCCGAGTCTGAGGAACCAGCACCGGCAGCAGTATAAGAATTTCCAATTCCAGAATTTCCAATTCAAGCTAGCCCCTCTGCCGCTCCCGCCGGCGCCAACGTTGCCCCAGCGGGACCAGAGCATCCCCAAGTCAGTGCACCTGCCGCGGCTGCTGCTGCAGCGAGTGCTGCAGGGATCTATCAAAGTCCAATCAACCAGACGAACCCGCTGTTCTCACAGGTACAAAAAGGATACAGGGAGAAGGTACATCTCAGAGAAACCGGTCTGTTCATTCCAAGTGGTTTAAGGACCACAGATGGCTAACGTTTTGCCAAACAAGAGCAAAACTGTTCTGCACACAATGTCATCTTTGGACAATGAAAGGACTCAGTTCTGGTTTAAGCAAAACCAACGAGAATGCATTTTCAGTGCTTGGATTTCAAAATTTGAAAAACGCTGTACATTCTTTTAGAAAACACGAGAGTAGCAAATACCACAGAGAGGCCATGGCTTACTTCCAGGTACACATTTCCCAGCAACCTAGCATTGCAGCCCAATTAGACACGCAACTGAAAGCTAAGCAAAAAGTCAGACGAGAGAAGGAGATAACATCCATTATGTATCTCATGGGTCAGGGCATCGCTTTAGATGGTAATGATCCCCAGAATAGCAACCTTTACAAGCTATTGCAATTGCGAGCCCAGGACTGTCCAGAAATTTACCAATGGCTCGCTGAAAAAAATTACGTTGCGTGTTAGGCCAGGTACATTCACCTATTCGTGATAATGCATTTTATGCATTACTAGCGGACGAGACCAGAGACATTTCAAACAAAGAACAGCTTGTGTCTCTGTTTCGCTGGGTTGATGACAGTTATGTTGTTCACGAGGTTGTTCACAATCTCCTAAACAAAACCACAAGTTCCAAGTCTTGAAAAATGAAATGGCCCCTGGCAATCATAACCTACGGACTCTCTGTCTGACGCGATGGACAGTGCGAACGGGTGCAGTGAAGTCGATCATAGACAATTACGCTGTTCTTTCCTCTCTAATGACACAAATAAATGAAGAATCACATGATGAAACTTGCAGGAAAGCAGGGGGCATTTTGGCAGTCCTTGATAAATTTAGCACATTCTTTGGCCTGCACCTTGCGTTTATGTGTTTTTCACCAATTGAACAGCTGTCTAGGACTTTGCAAACTGTTAATATATCATTAGACGATGCGCAAAAAGCTGTAGCAGTTACTCGAAGCTGTATTCAGCGGAAGAGGTCAGATAATGCGTTTGATGATTTCTACAAGACAGTGGTACAGGATTCAAAGGACCTAACCGATGCCCCCGTGTTGCCCAGGCAACAGAAACTCCCCAAAAGACTGGATGCAGGAGAAGCCACGCACACATTCCAGAGCCCAGTGGATCATTATAGGAGACTGTACTTTGAAGTTCTTGATCTTCTTGATGGCTAAATGGACCGGCGTTTTGAGCAGAGACCTGCATGTGGCTGCTGACCTGGAACGTGTGATTGTAACTGCGGCTAAAGGGGAGATGCGAAGGATTTTGACTTTGACAGTTTACGCACACAGTTGGGCATGCTGCCAGATGTGATCCGGTAGGGAAAACCCTATTGCCAGATGTACACAGGCTGTTTTATACAATTATACAAGTTTTATACAATTCCCGTGTCAACTGCCAGTGTCGAGAGGTCATTCTCAACCCCTCGTCGGATGAAGACTTATCTAAGGTCAACAATGACTCAAAGGAGACTCAATGACTTGATGTGCAGCCACACACACAGGGAAGCTTTGGCCAATGTGGATGTCCTCGCTGTTGCCAGTGACTTCATCCAGCACAACGAGAGACGGAGGAACTTCTTTGGGAAATAAGACGGGGTGAGTGTTGACATTTTTTAATCCTATAACTGGTTGGTTCACCGCCGTGTCACATTATTTACGCTTTCTAATGATACTGGCTGGTTAAGTAATGCATTGCATATTTTTTATTTTGATTATGCAATTGGTTGACTGCCGTGTCACATTATTTACGCTTTCTAATGATACTGGCTGGTTAAGTAATGCATTGCATATTAATATGATACTATTTGATTATGCAATTTATTGGTTGACCGCCGTGTCACATTATTTACGCTTTCTAATCATACTGGCTGGTTAAGTAATGCATTGCATATTAATATGATACTATTTGATTATGCAATTGGTTGACCGCCATGTCACATTATTTACGCTTTCTAATCATACTGGTTAAGTAATGCATATTATGATACTATTTGTTTGTAACTAAATGTAGGCTATAATCAATAAACAAATGCGTTATGAGCATGTGGCTTGGTTTGGGCGGAGGGAGTAACGTCACATAATTGGCCCTACCCATTCCAAATGCGTTCCGCGGTCCATGATCCAACTCCACGGTTTTTCAATAGGTTTGACCAGAGGAGCCTCTCCACACCCATCAACACCGGTGCCCCTCCCCATCCCTCAAGCTCCCCGCCCGAGACAGCAGCAGTCTGTCCCCCACCACCCATGAACACCAACCCCCCCACCACACTTGACCATCACTAACAGCCAGGTGAGGACAACACCAACCCCAGGGTAGGGCTGCAAAATTAATCGGAAAAAAAATCGCGATCTTGATTCATAGACCTAAATATGCGATCTAATTTCTAAATTATGACGATTTGTTTCATTTTTATTGCCAGTTTGTCATTAAAAACCAATAATAATCGCTCGCCGGCTTCGCTGACCAGAGCTCTCTCAGATTCAAAGTTTTAATTGCAGCCTGGAACATACATGTTTCGGAACCAATGTGTAACTATGTGTTACAATATAACATTTATATTAATTAACCCAGTTAATGCCTTAAGAGAAAGAGTCTGGTGGTCAATTGCTACGGAAATGTTGTGTCTTACTAATAATAACTAATTCCTTGGTCAATAGAAGTCTCTGTGATACTTTCTGAATATGATTTGGGGACATCAAATGGGCAGGCCGCGAAATAACAACGTTACAATGTACAGTTTCTGACAGCTGGCTGTGTTGTGAAATGTGCATAACGTTATGAATAAACCGCGAAGTCACGCGAAATAACGTTATACGCAAATCTGGTAGTACATTTCCAATCAGAGAGGGGCTTCGCTCAACCAATCAGAGAGGGGTCTGCAGAAATGGAGCTCAACCAATCAGAGAGGGGTCTGCAGAAATGCGGCTACGAATTGTAGAGACGCCCCTCGATCCCTGCAGTTTTCTTACCAGGCAAACATTGGGGTGGAGGACGGCAGGACGCCATCATCTACATCAGCTGGAGAAGCTGCGCAGCTCAGTGAGAATCATGTCAGACTTCTCCAGCACCTTCAACACCATCCAGCCTTTGCGGCTAGTGGAGAAGCTCACAGTGCAGCGGGAGCATGGCCTGGTGGCCTGGATCACTGACTACCAATAGACCGCAGTACGCCAGACTGCAGGGCAATCAGTCAGATATGCTGGTGAGCAACAGCGGCGCCCCCTAAAGAACTGTGCTGTCAGCCTTTGTGTTCACCCTCTACACCTCCAATTTCTGCTATAACTTGAGCGGGTGCTACCTACAGAAGTTCTCACATGACTCCCCCATTGTAAGTTACATCACTGACGACAATGAGGACGAGTACAGAGCCCTGGTGGAGAGCTTTGTAGGGTGGAGCGACAGCAACCACCTCCAACTCAACATCAGCAAGACCAAGGAGCTGGTGGTGGACTACACTGTAGTCACTACTACAGTACCAGAGAGGCAAGAAGAGCCCCCCCCCCCCCCCCCCCCCCAACTCCCATCACCATCTGAGGGGATGAGGTGGAGATGGTGGAGACATACAAGTTCCTTGGAGTACACCTGAACAACAAATTAGACTGATCGGACAACACAGAGGCCCTCTACAGGAAGGGACAGAGCAGGCTGTTCTTCCTGAGGAGACTCAGGTCCTTCAATGTGTGCAATAGACTGCTGCAGTTGTTTTACCCATATGTAGTAACCAGCGTCCTCTTTTTTTACCGTTGTATGCTGGGGGGCTACATCAACTCAAGGGACACCAACAAGCTGAACAAGCTGGTGAGGAAGGCTAGCTCCATGGTGGGAGTCGAGCTGGTCAAACTAGAGGTGTTGGCAGAGAGGAGGATGAGATGGAAGCTGGCCGCTATCCTGGAGAACCCCTCCCACCCCCTCTATGAGGAGCAAGCTAAGATGAGGAGCATGTTCAGCCACAGACTCATACCTCATACATTTTTCTTTCCAGATATCGTTTGAAGAGGTGTGTTTTTAGTCGACAGCAGACATTTGGCCGGGTTTCAGCTGTCCTGACTGTGGTGGGGAGTTCGTTCCACCATTGTGGAGCGAGGACAGTGTTATGTAGTACGTATGTAGTATTTTGTATGTAGGTAGGTGTAGTAATAAGACTCAGGAAGCAGGTTACTCTTTTAGCCTTTTAGTCAAGCAGGTTAGCATGGTAGGTTACAGCAGGATACATTCTGTTCTCTTCTCCTTCTGCGTGTTCACTTCTTCTGCACACTTCAGCTGTAGGCATAACAGGACATTGTATCAACTACGCCCCATAGTGGAGACTCTTGGGAAGTACATCTTCAACATGCATTACAGAACACAACAGACAGAGAATAGCCTGCTTTGCTTTGATGACCCCCCAGGAGCTGGGATAGGAGTGGGTCTGAGGCGGCCAGATCAGGGCATATTATTCATCACATAGTGTAATAGAAGTTGTAATTGGTACATAGCAGGGACACATTTGAATTCAATGTCCTCATTCAGACCTGGTAATTTAAAGCATGAAGACAGTGAATTCAATGTCCTCATTCAGACCTGGTAATTTAAAGCATGAAGACAGTGAATTCAATGTCCTCATTCAGACCCCCTCCCCCATCAATACCCTCCGTTGAAGTGCCCTTGAGTATGAAGCAGGGAGTTTCCTCCATGCTCAGCGAACCGGGCCATGGTAAATAATGGTTAAAAAAACAAAACAAAACCCCATGCCCTCTAGATAAAGATACAGTACAATGAAAAGCATGTTTTTAAATCTTGTTATATTTTTTATGTTGATGTTAAAATTACCCAACATGTTAGAACTGTTCCTCTGAAAATATTGCATAATAAACACGGATTACTCTGATTGGCTCATCAGTCACATATTGCTGCTCTGATTGGCCCATCAGCCAAACCCACTATTTCTGATTGGTCAATCAGTCATCACATCTAGCTGAGGGGACACAGTGCTCCCAAGATTTCTCACAGGAACCATTTGGGGCTTTGAGGCACCCATAGGTTCTGGAACCCGGGGGATCTTAGAGGAACTCCTGAGGAACGTAAATTTTTTACAGTGTATAGTGACTGGTGAACAGAAGGCCAGGCCCCCTCAGTCTACTTAGAGTGGTCTGTGCCCAGAGAGGGTGACCTAAACATAGCAAAGCAAATGATGCATCTGAAGTTGAAAGAAAATATACTTGTGACATTAATTAACAGTCCACAATAAACAATTTATGGCTGAATTAAAACATCATTGTACATTGTAAGAACATGTCTAAATGACCGACTGTACGCTGTCTATTAAACCTACCAAGTGTACAGTTGATAGCCTAAGTGACAACCTAGGTCACCACAAAAACATTCACACACACAATGCTCACAAACGGATGTCAAATAGCAAGACATTTAATGTCAGGGGCAGCAGGTCTCTGGTTCAATGCTACATGCCTGTATATTTTGCCTAAATTGCTCTTGAAATAAATGTGCAGTTTACCAAACTACTACCTACAATAAAAATAAGATAAAGGGAAGATCCACCCTAAAATAAAATGCATAAATGTTAGGCTATTTCTATAATGCTCTACAGCTCAGTTTTGGTTTGTGCATGTGAGCAAGCCTCTCCTTAAAGGAACACTCGAATATTTTGGGAAGTAGGCTAGACTTATTTGCCATCTTACCCAGAGTCGGATCAGAAGATTGACATCAGTTTCATCTCTGTGCGTCAGTTTTGGAGTTATTGGAAGTTGCTATTGGAAGTTGTATAGCTAGTTGCTCCACCTGGACCTCTCTCTGAGGCTACTGAACACACAGAGATTAACTTGAGTGTTCCTTTAACCTGAACACCAGAGAGACGAGACTCAAATGATGATGACACCAAGAGACAAACCCTGGAGCTGTAAACCCTACATTTAAATAATGTATAAATTATAACATTTATAAATAATAAATGTTATTTACATGTAATAGCTCAAACAAAATGTCTATGAACCCACATATTTGGCCACTAATAAGCCATATATGGCCACAGTGGCCATTTTGACATGCAATGCTAATATAATGCTAATGCAATGCAAATGGTTCTGTCACACCTAAATGGAATGGAACCCTAATGAATGTGATTTCTAGCGCATTCGATTATAACTCGGAGGTCGGAAATTCCAACTTATTCCTAGGAAAAATCTAATAAAACGAGGCAATAACTCAACCCCAAGTTTAAACCTCAGTGTCATTTGACGTAATTTCAAAATGGCCACCCACATCGTATAGACATTAACGTTGTTATTATCTGTTTTAAGAGTACATTTGTAAGTGTATCAGCTATATGATGTCTGGTGAGACACATTGTAAGAAGAAATTACCAAAACTGTTTGGCGTGAGCATCCATGTTTTTAACATCATAAACAAATGTTTTAATATCATAAACAAACGCAGCATAACTATGTTTACTCTGCATTGGCATGTCAAAATCGATATAGGTCGGTGGGAAAAGTATCACCTGATGACATCACAGAACGGCCCATACAATAGGGCAGACAAACCTTCACTACCCATGTCTAAGAATGTGTTTTAAAGAGAGGATAGGGAGCATTGTTGAGGTAGATTCAGAAATATGTAGTCTGTAGCTAATTAACTACCTACATGACCCAAAACAGTTAATGTTAACTACTGAACAAGTTGCTGAGACCCAACTAGTAAGTTATTGCAAAATGTAGTTCAACTAATTACAGTAGCATGAACTACTGCACCACCCTATGCAGTCTATGAAGACTAACATTACATACTTTATTTATGTTTTCATTGATTGATTGATTGATTGATTGAAAACTTTATTAACAGATTGCAGAATGGGTACAATACAGTACAGCTCAATACACACAATTGTTAAGGGGATGCAGACCAGAGAAAGACTTTCGTCTTGTTTACATCAGGGTCCCCCATTTTCAATTCATCAGGACATATATGACATACATGACATACAGATATTCAGTACTGCTACATCTATACATTTATGACATACCAGATTTGCAAATACAGTACTGTTTGTGATACAGAAGGAGTCAAGAAAAGGGAGTACATTTGACGTAGAAACTGTACATTGGAGGAGGTTGGGTGGGGTTGTGTGGGGGGGGGTTGGGTACATTGGGATATTGTCAACCATACTGGGTAATTTACATTGGAGGTGGTTGGGGGGGGGGGGGGAACACTGTATAAACAAGCAAAACTGTACATTGAGGGGGGGGAGACACTGTACAAACAAGCAAAATTGTACATTGGACTATTGACAAAACCATACTAGGTAAATGACTGTACATTGGAGGGGGTTGGGTTAGGACATTTACAGGGGCCAGTTTTGAATTGCAGTCTCCCGTAGGTGTCCCTTGAGAGTGGTTTTGAAAGTGGGTAGTGATCCACATTCCTTTACAGCTTTGGGTAGGGCGTTCCACATTGATGTGGCATAATTGCGAAACGTGTTTAGTCCCATTAATAAATATATTTATGTAACACTATTTATTTGCCTCATAGGTGCTCTTTCCCACCTCTGCAATCATTCTTTTTCTTTTTCCTCATGTTTTTTCTTTTTGAGATAAAAACAATGGTACCAGTAGGCTACTAAAGAATATTGCTTGATTTGTCAGTGGCTCTGAGATTTGGAGAAAATGAAGTAATAATAACCCATAACTTCGGAAGTGTAAGACCACCTTTTTGTTCTAGCACCAAGGAAACTATAAAACTTGTATAGTTTTGTATAGTTATAACCTTTGTTTCCTTGTCTAGTACTGGGATACAGCGCCACTCAGAGGCGAGATTATAAATTACCATAGTCGATGTCCGACGGAAAAACAGTCGTCGCTTAGCAACCAATTGTTCAAACAAGTTAAACGCAACACACCATCCTAGTTATCTTTAGTGACAATTTGGGCTGGAGCCTTGCATTTTATTCCAAGTCACGCTTCATATATGCCCCTCAAATGGCCAGCAAGAAGAAAGAAGCGAGCCTGCAGGTTGGTCTGACTGGACAGTAGCTAGCCCCTTTCGTGACTGTGATGCACCGTGTGGATTCACTCGGTGCATCACAGTCACGAAAGGGGCTAGAGTAGTAGCGTGCTTTGTGGCAGGGTGTTATGCTAACGTTTAATAATGTGAATTTGCCCTGTTCTTTTTACCCAGACATCTGTCACGAACCAGGAACAATGGGATGAGATGCTCGCAACAAAAGGTTTAACAGGTAAGAACTTGTAAGATTTAGTTTCGTTTTCTTTCTTTTTTTGGTCCATGTGACAGGGCAGACTATTACATTTAAATATATAAATAAACATAACAATTAGTTCAATAATCATCACTCCTATGGCAAACCAGTGAAGTCAGTTACTGTAATATATTATATATTGCATTTATTGTATGTTGCTGCCCCACTGTGTTCACTATCATAACTGCAGAGTGAGTCTTTGCACCACCCCACAGTCAAATACTGTAGTGATGTGCAAATACTTTACTGTACATGAATAATGTGCAAAGTAGGGATGCATGCTTTGATTTCAGTAGTGATGCATGCTTCAAATTCTGACATGTGCAGGGAGCTTCTGGTTTAAAATGTAAGTAATTTATCCTACTGTACATACTAATATACTTTAAGCTGGTATTGGGGGCCCAATATATCCAATACCAGTAGTGGTACTGCTGTTATCCTACAGTAACTGCAAACACACACATCATCCGTAATGTTTTGGTCTCCTCTTCCAGTCGTTGACGTGCACCAGCAGTGGTGCGGGCCTTGTCGGGCTGTAGTCAGTCTCCTCCGGAAGATCAAGAACGAGCTGGGAGACGACCTGTTACATTTAGCCACGGTACGTCAGCCCTACACACTGGAGGAGGAGGACGGTGCAGAGTGAACATTTGATGAAGAGACAAAAATCTAAAACTTTAAATCTTTCTCTCTCTCTCTCTCTCACTCTCTCCCCTGTGTGTGTGTGTGTGTGTGTGTGTGTGTGTGTGTGTGTGTGTGTGTGTGTGTGTGTGTGTGTGTGTGTGTGTGCGTGCGTGCGTGCGTGCGTGCGTGCGTGCGTGCGTGCGTGCGTGCGTGCGTGTGTGTGTGCATGTACATAATGCAGGCTGAAGCTGACATCATTGATACTCTGGAAAGGTATAGAGGGAAATGTGAGCCCACTTTCCTGTTCTATGGGGTAAGAGAGAGAGAGAGAGAGAGAGAGAGAGAGAGAGAGAGAGAGAGAGAGAGAGTGTGCATGCGTGTCAATGGTAAATGGACTGCATTTATTTAGTGCTTTTATCCAAAGCGCTTTACAATTTGTTCCTCACGTTCACCCATTCACTCACACATTCACACACCGACGGCAGAGGACACCATGCTCATCGGGAGCAGTTGTTAGGGGTTAAGTGTCTTACTCAAGGACACTTAGAATTGAGCGGGAATTGAACCGGGGACCTTTAAATTACCAGATGACCGCTCTACCCCCTGAGCCGTGTGCATGTGTGTGTGTGTGTGTGTGTGTGTGTGTGTGTGTGTGTGTGTGTGTGTGTGTGTGTGTGTGTGTGTGTGTGTATGTGTGTGTGTGTGTGTGTGTGTGTGTGTGTGTGTGTGTGTGTGTGTGTGTGTGTGTGTGTGTGTGTGTGTGTGTGTGTGTGTGTGTGTGTGTCAACATTGCCTTGGTTACAGAATGTGTACTGCCTTGATTAAGCCCCTGTATGATAAAGTAGTGTTTCTATAGACCTTCTCAGTAGAATTCCATTGTTAGGGGAACAGTTTGGGCCCAAGATAACTTCCTGTCAGCTATTGTCTTAGAAAACATTACAACAGGGAATAGATTTAGGCCCATTTCACCTTTTTTATGTAGTCAAATTAGAAAAGATCCAATTATTATATATACAATTAAGTCATATGTAATATGTATAGATGCCTATGATCACTCTAAGAAATCCTTTAGGGTTCTTCTTATATGATTTAAACTGTCTTTTTTCCCTACGTACTTCATATAGTAATTCTTAGGACATTCTTCTTTAGTAATCTTACAGGATTATTTAGTAATTTTAGTAATCACTTCCCTGTGTTGTGTTGACGTTCCAATGTTCCATCCTTCCTAATGCATATACACACACACAGGCACGCACACAGGCACGCACGGACGCACGCACGCACGCACACACAGGCACGCACGCACGCACGCACGCACGCACGCACGCACGCACGCACGCACGCACGCACGCACGCACGCACGCACGCACGCACGCACGCACGCACGCACGCACGCACGCACGCACGCACGCACGCACGCACGCACGCACGCACGCACGCACGCACGCACGCACGCACGCACGCACGCACGCACGCACGCACGCACGCACGCACACACACACACACACACACACACACACACACACACACACACACACACACACACACACACACACACACACACACACACACACACACACACACACACACACACACACACACACACACACACACACACACACACACACCACTAACACAAGCCTCAATGTTTCGTGTGACCAGGGGGGGGAGATTGTGGCAGTGCTGCGTGGGGCCAACGCTCCGCTCCTTCAGAAGATGATCGTAGAGGAACTGGCCAAGGAGAAGCTAGTGGTGGAGCAAGGAGGCCAGCGCAAAGTTGTGAGTTGTGTGAGGAGAATGGGACTCCGTAAAAAACAGGCATTTCATGTATAGACCCTCCCCTACCTCAACCCTACGCTTAACCTCATTGGACTTCGCGCCCTGACTTAAGTGTCCATTGGACAAGGTTGCTGACACAGTACATGAGATGCCTGATTTTTTGTGAATCCCGTGTGAGAACAGACACACACACACACACACACACACCTGATTACATATATCCTTTGATAGGTAACACCCTGCACTACCATGAGTACATTGAAATTAATTATTTCAAACCAAACCTTTTGTCCCACGCTCTGTAGCCATTGGACTGCACAAGGAATGGAGTATGTAATCCTTGCAGTGGCTCCACACCTCTACCTGATGAGCTCCTGCAGGCTCACAAATAATACATGCACGACGTACACACAAACATGATGCAAATACACCTTCTCCTACACGTTTACACACAAACATGATGCAAATACACCTTCTCCTACACGTTTACACACAAACATGATGCAAATACACCTCCTCCTGCACATTTACACACAAACATGATGCAAATACACCTTCTCCTACCACACAAACATGATGCAAATACACCTTCTCCTACACATTTACACACACAAATGGACCTTCTCGGGATTAAATGTTTTGATTGTGTTTGGTTGTTGTTGCAGGTTATAGATGAAGGCCTGGTAGATGAAGAGGAGGGTGGAATGACTGAGCAGGACCAGAACGATGAAGGCATACTTGGTACTGAAGAAACAATGTTGTTTGTCCTCTATGTTAGCTGTCAGTTCCTTTATAGTTTTCTCTCCATAATTGTGTTAATGTGTGACGGTTTTCTCACTCAGTGTTATTGCGCATAACACTTTCTGCTCATATCTCTCTCTCTCTCTCTCTCTCTCTCTCTCTCTCTCTCTCTTCTGTAGTTCCTGCCAGCAAATCTTACACAGTGTCCATCATCAAACCAGATGCTGTCGCTCACGGCAAGGCAAATGAGATTATAATGAAGGTAGAGGAAGGAGAACACTGGTCATGTTGTGACAGTATACAGACCGTCTCAGGCTTAGCCAGCTGCTCTGTGTTTTGTTGTGGTTATACTTGACGTGTTTACTTCCTGTCTATATGGGCAGATACAGGATGCCGGGTTTGAGATCTTGGCCCACGAGGAACGCACGTTGACTGAGGCCGAGGCTCAGGATTTTTACCAGCACAAAGCAGGAGAGGTACGATGAAACCTAATCTTGTTTTTAGTTTTTTTGTTATAAGTCACTCTGTCTGTCTGATAGAGAGAGACGTGACATTTTCCACAGTGACAGATATTGGTGTACCAAAGCATCACAACACATATCATAGCAATTGACCAGATGATGGCGCTATAATCAAAGGTCAAAATGTAAAACATTATAATAGCCATAACTTGTGTCACAATAAGTCCAATTGACATGAGATTTCGTACATATATCTAGCTACTCGTGTTCTACAACTGTTCCAATAGGACTACCCATGTCTGCCTTATTTGATTTTCTGCTATATTGGATTGTGTAACAAAAAAACGAAAACAATTAAAATTAAATAATGTCCCTACTCCTCCTAGGCTGCATTTCCCATGAAACCTCCTGTGTGGCGTCTAGGGACCATGTTAGGCCGTTTTGGCAGGATAACGCGTTGCCCTACTGGCAACGCTGAAATTGTGTTTCCGTTTGGCCTGAGTCAGACCATCGTTCACACCAAACCTGAGGGGAGGAGGCAGGGATCAAATTATCACCCCAACCCGCTCAAATGTAACTACAATTACATTTAAAACATTGTTTGTTTTTCCACAATATCTGTTGACAATATAATTTCTTTATATATTGAAGGCTACATCCTGTGCGCACGCGAGGGAACACTTACGGGAGCGCGCGTGCACGTGACATCAATAAAACGCAGTGCAACCAGCTTTGAAATCACCAACGCACCCCTGGGAATGGGTGTTCAAAGTTTTGCGTCATTCAGCCACAAAGTGGTGATATTCACTCAAATGAAATGACAGAGACATGGAATTTGCCAACTATCACACCAATACGCCATATGGTGGTGATATAATTTAAGGTCAGAATTGTTTACTTTGAAAGGCCACAACTTGTACGCCGTACATCTGACATGAGACGTTGTACACTTACCCAGCTGTCCTTGGTCTACAACGAATTGCATGGTTCTGGCGGGATTTGTTCCTGGGCCAGCAGAAGACCCAGAGGCGAGGGTCTTAACCACTACACTATGGGTGAATGAATCATTGCATTTATATAGCGCTTTTCTAGACATTCAACACTTTTTTCTGGTTTACCAGGAAGCACAATAACGCGCGCAGCTACAACTGGTTCAGAACTCTGCTGCTGGAATCTTAACAAGATTTATAATAACACATTTTCATAGTAGGTGTTCATTACACTACTAGGGTGGAACAGAACAGAATGGTATTTTGGCGGCTTACTGTAACTGTATGTAAGATAAGATAAGATATATATTTATTGATCCCCTTGGGGAAATTCAGATGTCATAGCAGCATGGAGGGGGAGGGGAGGTATAGGCATGGGCATATATACTCTTCTTCTGGATTTTTTTAGTATCACAAACAGTACTGTATTTGAAAATCTGGTATGTCATAAATGTATAGATGTAGCAGTACTGTCTATCTGTATGTCATGTGTGTCATATGATGAATTGAAAATGGGGGACCCTGATGGAAACAAGACGAAAGTCTTTCTCAGGTCTGCATCCTCTTAACAATTGTATGTATTGAGCTGTACTGTACTGTACCCATTCTGCAATCTGTTAATAAACTTTTCAATCAATCAATCAATCAATCAATGGGCAGGGTAATAGAAGAAAGACAACAAACATAGGCAAAGTAAACGTAAAAGTAACATCATACATTGTAATCCATGCAGGTTTTGATGGGTCAGACACACTTAGTGGTCAGAGAGGGGGAGAGGGGGAGAGGGATGAGTCTTGCGTTTCCAAGCACACCGGCTTACTCCAAACATGCACCATATTGTGGCAACATAAGGTCCGTAGATGTAAAACAGAATACAGAAGAGCTCATAGTTTTTCACATTCTTTTTCATAATCATAATGCATCACGGGTGCATGATACAGGTGTCGGGTTCAGTTAATTTGCCTTGTCAGTATCTCCTCAAAAAATTGATTCATCTTTGCTTTGATATTACCAAATTGTATGGTCAGTGCATGTTTTCATGGTGACAAATACACCACTGTGGTGTGGTTAGTATCGTTGGTTTGAGCTCAGTCGTGGGCTACAGACATAGCGGATGTTGCCCAGATGTAGGAGAGCTCGCTTGTGCGGATGTAGGGATCTCAGTGAGTGCCATTCTAGTTGGTTTAGAAATCTATTTGTGAATTTGCAATGTTCATGTTTGTATGTTCAAGACTTGATTCATAGATACATTTCAAGCAGATCCTTCATGTCCTCTTTCAGTTCCTATGGCCCTAGAGTAACCCTAGCCCTAAAACCTCTGGTGAGACAGATTTCAGTTCCTATGGCCCTAAACTAACCCTAACCATAAAACCTCTGGTGAGACAGATTTCAGTTCCTATGGCCCTAAACTAAACCTATTTCTACAACCTCTGGTGAGGCAGCTTTCAGTTCCTATGGCCTAGTGACTATGAGGGCATTTGTTTAAAAAAACACCCTAAGACATATCCTTCTAGTCTGGCTTTTACATATAAACTGTTCTAATGGGCACCTTAATATCACTCTATATCACTGGCATAAGCAGCTCATGTGGGCCCCAAACATTTCCCCACACCACAACCACTCCATGTCACAAACTGGATCATATGCAATTACATTTTGTGAATGATTAGTACACATTTACACTTTATACTTTCCTGTGAATACAATATTGAAAGTGGGAAGGATGATTTTAACATAATTATTTTAACATGGGCACCTCTGAAAAAGGCCCCTGGTTGTTCACACCAGCAGTAGAGCAGTAGCCTGCTTGTTCACACCAGCAGTAGAGCAGTAGTCTGGTAGTAGTCTGGTTGTTCACACCAGCAGTAGAGCAGTAGTCTGGTTGTTCACACCAGCAGTAGAGCAGTAGCCTGGTTGTTCACACCAGCAGTAGAGCAGTAGTCTGGTTGTTCACACCAGCAGTAGAGCAGTAGCCTGGTTGTTCACACCAGCAGTAGAGCAGTAGTCTGGTTCACACCAGCAGTCGAGCAGTAGCCTGGTTGTTCACACCAGCAGTAGAGCAGTAGTCTGGTTGTTCACACCAGCAGTAGAGCAGTAGTCTGGTTGTTCACACCAGCAGTAGAGCAGTAGTCTGGTTCACACCAGCAGTCGAGCAGTAGCCTGGTTGTTCACACCAGCAGTAGAGCAGTAGTCTGGTTGTTCACACCAGCAGTAGAGCAGTAGCCTAGTTGTTCACACCAGCAGTAGAGCAGTAGTCTGGTTGTTCACACCAGCAGTAGAGCAGTAGTCTGGTTGTTCACACCAGCAGTAGAGCGGTAGTCTGGTTGTTCACACCAGCAGTAGAGCAGTAGTCTGGTTGTTCACACCAGCAGTAGAGCAGTAGTCTGGTTGTTCACACCAGCAGTAGAGCAGTAGCCTGGTTGTTCACACCAGCAGTAGAGCAGTAGCCTGGTTGTTCACACCAGCAGTAGAGCAGTAGTCTGGTTGTTCACACCAGCAGTAGAGCAGTAGCCTGGTTGTTCACACCAGCAGTAGAGCAGTAGTCTGGTTGTTCACACCAGCAGTAGAGCAGTAGTCTGGTTGTTAACACCATCAGTAGAGCAGTAGTCTGGTTGTTCACACCAGCAGTAGAGCAGTAGTCTGTTTGTTCACACCAGCAGTAGAGCAGTAGCCTGGTTGTTCACACCAGCAGTAGAGCAGTAGTCTGGTTGTTCACACTAGCAGTAGAGCAGTAGCCTGGTTGTTCACACCAGCAGTAGAGCAGTAGCCTGGTTCACACCAGCAGTAGAACAGTAGTCTGGTTGTTCACACCAGCAGTAGAGCAGTAGTCTGGTTGTTCACACCAGCAGTAGAGCAGTAGTCTGGTTGTTCACACCAGCAGTAGAGCAGTAGCCTGGTTGTTCACACCAGCAGTAGAGCAGTAGTCTGGTTGTTCACACCAGCAGTAGAGCAGTAGTCTGGTTGTTCACACCAGCAGTAGAGCAGTAGTCTGGTTGTTCACACCAGCAGTAGAGCAGTAGCCTGGTTGTTCACACCAGCAGTAGAGCAGTAGTCTGGTTGTTCACACCAGCAGTAGAGCAGTAGTCTGGTTGTTCACACCAGCAGTAGAGCAGTAGTCTGGTTGTTCACACCAGCAGTAGAGCAGTAGCCTGGTTGTTCACACCAGCAGTAGAGCAGTAGTCTGGTTGTTCACACCAGCAGTAGAGCAGTAGTCTGGTTGTTCACACCAGTAGTAGAGCAGTAGTCTGGTTGTTCACACCAGCAGTAGAGCAGTAGTCTGGTTGTTCACACCAGCAGTAGAGCAGTAGCCTGGTTGTTAACACCAGCAGTAGAGCAGTAACCTGGTTGTTCACACCAGCAGTAGAGCAGTAGTCTGGTTGTAGTAGAGTGGTTTATAATCACAGGTAGAGCTGATATTCATCATGTGTTAAATAAAAAAATCAAGTGCTTGGTAACCCATGATTTTAAACCATTCTGTCTGTTTGTACCTGTCTCAGACCCGAGAGAGAAAGTGTCTCTCTCTGTCTTTCCACTCGCTGTGACACAGCCCCTCCCCTCTGTGAGTCTTTCTCTGCTTTCCATCCTCCTCTCCTCACTGCAAATAGACAGCATTTATATATACTGTATATAATTGACAGAGCACATCCTACCATTCATCTGTACTTTCACTGATATACAATTAACATATTAAAACCTTAATAACATGTTTGTTTATGCAGTTTTGATGTCCCTAGGGACAAATTAAATAATCTTGAATCTTAATGCCAGAGCTATTATGTGTAGTTTGTAGAGACTATTCACTCACAGAAGGGGCCTCTTTTTTGGGACCCCCATCACCCTGGTCCCAGGTGCAGATGCACATCCTGCACCCATGGGATTTAATTTCATTCCCATTTTTTGTTATACTGTGAAGCACATTGCATTGCATTGAATTGTATGAAATTCAAAGTCCAGAGTGCCCCCTACTGGACAACAGCTCCACTATCCGACAGCGCCCTGGCTGGAACTCAAATCTGCAACATTCAGTGATGAGCCCGGAGCCCAGTACCCATGTAATAATAATAATAATAATAATAATAATAATAATAATAATAATAATAATAATAATAATAATAATAATAATAATAATAATAATAATAATAATAATAATAATAATAATAATAATAATAATAATAATAATAATAATAATAATAATAATAATAATAATAATAATAATAATAATAATAATAATAATAATAATAATAATAATAGGAGGGATATACCAGACCTGGAAAATGACTTTGATTGGCAAGGAGCCTGGGCAAATGTCCGACTTACATCAAGGAACCCGGATCATCAACAAATCAATCTTAACTATATTCACAGGACATACTTGACTCCTATAAGACTGTGCCGAATGGGGCTCAAACAAGATTCCAAATGCACCCAATGTACAAATGGGGACGAAGGGACATTTATGCACATGTATTGGGACTGCTCACCAGTTAAGGCATTCTGGGAAGATGTGACCCAACAAATATCAAAACTCGTATCTTGGAATATACCTGTACACCCCTCGGTATTGCTGTTGAATGATGTTTTTGAGTTTGCAGTGAATCCACAGCTAAAGAGATTGGTTTTATCGGGTATCACAGTAGCCAAAAAGCTGATCGCATCACGCTGGTTTCAACCGGAAAAAATGTGCCGTAAAGTTTGGTTTCTTACATATCTCGATGTAATTTACCATGAAATATCTACAGCAAGAATTCTGGGTCTCAATGAATCCAAAATGTCAATGTGGTTAGAAGTGGTGGAGAGAATAAAAGCTAGCTTATAATGGTAGTGTCTGGTTAGGTGCGAGGGATAGTGGAGGTACTTCTCAAGGTGGGGTCCGGGAGGGGGGGTTTCGAGCTGAGCATATGTATGTAGGGTTTTTTTTTAGATAACAGGTATTATGGGTATATCTTATATAAAACAACTAACCAAAATGTGATCTCATTGGATGTGCCCTGACAATTAATGCTTGTATATCTTATCGTGTGTTGTCATGTTTGTTTATATGTTTGTTTTAAAAAAGAATAAAAAAATAAAATACAATAATAATAATAATAATAATAATAATAATAATAATAATAATAATAATAATAATAATAATAATAATAATAATAATAATAATAATAATAATAATAATAATAATAATAATAATAATAATAATAATATTATTATTATTATTATTATTATTATTATAATAATAATAATAATAATAATAATAATAATAATAATAATAATAATAATAATAATAATAATAATAATAATAATAATAATAATAATAATAATACACTATATTTGTATAGCACCTTTCATACAAGAATTGCAGCCCAAAGTGCTTCACAGCAGTGACGTAGACACAAAACAGACATTTGAACATAAAATTGGCATAATTATAGATGGGCATAAAATGTGCAGAGAATTGATATTAAAACCTCCCTGACATTTTTTTTTTGATTTATGTCATTAGAATCTATGGAAAATAATAAAAAATAAAAGTAAGAAAATATTGTAATCGATTTTTGTCACTAAAACCTATAGAAATTGGGGTTGAACATCACCAATATTCTTTAAATATTGACATTTGAATGTGATTTGATTGAATAGAATGTGAACAGGGTGAAACAGAGTGAAAGACTGAATAGTAACTCAATAAATGTGTTGATAAGCAATACGTCACACGTTCATATTCTGCATGAGGCTCAGAATAGAGATGCTTTGTAAGCAGCTTTTATTTCTGCTCACCATGCAGTTTGTGCTGAAGAGCAGATGATCCAACGATTCACAAACATGTGAGAATAGTGAATAGGAAGTCAGGTGAGGCTCCTGAATCAGTGAAACATGTGAGACAGAAAACATGCAAACAGTTAGATGTATTGTTTTATCGTCTACAATCATATCTCTCTCTCTTTCTGTATTTGTGAATGAATCCATGGATGCATGTGTATGTACTGTACATACATGGATATGTATTTCCATGTGTCTGTGAGTGCACCTGTGTTTGTTCATTTGTTCATGTACATTTATATACAGTGTGTGTGCGTGTGCGTGTGATGCTGGTTTGCAGGCTTGCTTTGAAGAGCTGGTGCAGTTCATGTCCAGTGGCCCCTCCCACATCCTGGTACTGTCTCAGGTAGAGGACTCAACCAATGTTGTCCCAGCATGGCGGGAGTTTATTGGTCCAGCTGACATAGAGGAAGCCAAGAGGGACAAACCAGAGAGGTTAGTTACTGATACATTATGACCTGTTGATACAGGCAGCTTACAAGACAACACAACAAGAGCTAATGATAGTTAGATGGGATGAAACGGAAACATGTGAAGACAGCATAGATTGACCTGTTTACATCAGTATACTGTATAGATGAACATGTTTACATCAGTGTATAGATGAACATGTTTACATCAGTGTACTGTATAGATTAACATGTTTACATCAGTGTATAGAGATGAACATGTTTACATCAGTGTACTGTATAGATGAACATGTTTACATCAGTGTATAGAGATGAACATGTTTACATCAGTGTACTGTATAGATGAATATGTTTACATCAGTGTATAGATGAACATGTTTACATCAGTATACTGTATAGATGAACATGTTTACATCAGTGTATAGATGAACATGTTTACATCAGTGTACTGTATAGATGAACATGTTTACATCAGTGTATAGAGATGAACATGTTTACATCAGTGTACTGTATAGATGAACATGTTTACATCAGTGTATAGATGAACATGTTTACATCAGTGTACTGTATAGATGAACATGTTTACATCAGTGTATAGAGATGAACATGTTTACATCAGTGTACTGTATAGATGAACATGTTTACATCAGTGTATAGATGAACATGTTTACATCAGTGTACTGTATAGATTAACATGTTTACATCAGTGTATAGATTAACATGTTTACATCAGTGTATAGATCAAGTTTCAAGTTTCTTTAATAGTTGTCATACAGAAGTACAGAATACTTTTATACAAAATGCTTCTTTCTGTTACGTTCCAGAGACTGTGCTAGACAAAAGATAAGTATGAAATAAAATAGAAGTCACGTACGTAGACACAAGTGTTCAGTATATACATATGTACAATGTTCAATGCAGAATAGAAGTAACTGAGTTACCATACAATATACTATGCAATATACTAATATACAATATACTATATAGTGCAAAGCAGAAATGGGATGAGGTACAATTTAGGTACAATTTACAGTAAGGTGTACTGAGGTATGGGTTGTAGTGCAAATCCTTTACCAATAAATATAAAGTGTGTTTAGGTGTTCTAAAGTGTGGAGAGTGGGTGCTGCAGTGTGTTGTTTGTTTAAAGTGAGTGTGTGCGTGTGGATGTGTGTGCTGTGAGTGCATTTGATGGTTGTTGCATAGTGTTATTGTTCGTTGAGCAACCTGATGGCCTGGGGATAGAAGCTTCTTCGGAGTCTTTCTGTGCTCGCCATGAGACTCCGGTATCGCTTGCCTGACCGCAGCAGTTCAAAGAGGCAGTTGTTTGGGTGGCTGGAGTCCTTAATAATTCTCTTAGCCTTCCCCTTGCACCGCTTGTTGTAAATGTTCTGGAGAGTGGGAAGCCCCCCTCCAATTGTGCGCTCGGCTGAACGGGCCACTCTCTGTAGTCTGCTACGGTCTTGTGCGGTGCTATTCCCAAACCAGGAGGTGATATTGCCATTCAGGATGCTCTCTATTGTACATGAGTAGAAGTTATTAAGGATCTTCTGACTGACTTGGAACTTCCTTAGGCGCCTGAGGAAGTAGAGGCGTTGCCGTGCCTTCTTCACAACACTGTCAATGTGTGTGGTCCATGTCAAGTCCTCAGATATGTGGGCTCCGAGGTACTTGAAACTGTTCACTCTCTAACCGGCGCCCCGTCGATGCTGAGGGGGCTGTAGTCCCTGACCCCCGACCTCCTAAAGTCCACAATCATCTCCTTTGTTTTGCTGACGTTCAGGGAGAGGCTGTTCTCCTGGCACCATCCCGCCAGGACCTTGACCTCTTCCAGGTAGGCCCTCTCGTCGTTTGCAGAGATCCGGCCCACCACCACTGTGTCGTCAGCAAATTTGATGATTGTGTAATTGTTCCGCTGTGCCATAGAGTCATGTGTGTACAGGGAGTAGAGGAGGGGACTCAGAACACAGCCCTGGGGGCCTGTATCAGTTCCGCAACCGTTTCCATTTCCGGGGTAGGCCTGATTGGCCGCGACAGGCACGTGACCCGCCGCGGCCACGCCCCGCGGCCAGGGCCGCCTGGGAGAAATGCGAGGCCCTGTGCGAGATTTAAACGCGAGGCCCCCCCCCCCCCCCCCCACCCCCATATATTTATATTCGTATATTTATATTCGTATATTTATATTCGTATATTTATATTCGTAAATAATAGCGCTGCCCGAGGCTGGGCATGATACAGTCAACATATAGCAAGAGAGAGAGCGAGAGAGAGCTCCCGTTCTACAGTCAATATACAGTGTACAGAGAGAGACACATTGGAAAGAAATTTAAATGCTATTTGGCCCTAAACAGAGAGTACACAGTGGCAGAATACCTGAGCACTGTGACTGAAGATCCTTGACTAGGTACAGACTCAGCGAGCACAGCCTAGCCATCGAGAAAGGCCGCCATAGGCAGACTGTGTGTGTTAGAAAGAGAGAGAGAGAGAGAGAGAGAGCATGTGTGTTAGAGAGAGAGCATGTATGAGAGAGATAAGCAAAGATGACCCCCTAAAGGATATTCAACTTTTAATGAAAGAACAAAACAGAAGGAAAAGATAACTTCACAAAATATACATAGATCCAAAAGGACAAAGATCAACACTTAAATCCAAAGAGAAGAGGGTCTATACCAAGAGAAAACAAAGCAGCAAGGAGCCAATGGCCAACAGCTAAAGGCTAGCCAGGTAGGCTACTGACACCAGGCCACACACAGCTTTGGCCAACGGCCCAACGCTACCCAAGCTACACAAACGAACAAATGAATTCACACACAGCACATGTCGTATCTCCAAATGTTGTGAAGTAACATATGTTTTGCCTGGAAAAAAACATCGTTATTAACAAAACATTCGGGAGGGGAAGGAAGGAAGAGTGGGGTAATGTCATGACATTTTCATTAATCTTACCTGCACCAAGGAACGCAGGGCGAAAGGCTGCAACACAGGTCTCCACGTTGACGAAAGGCATCTCGCTGTCGGGACAAAAATAAGCTATGGCCAGAGCCTTGTCATGGTGCAGGCCCGACTACATCTTCTGTCAAAGATGATGTCGTAGTCAGAGTGCCAGAACCCCCTGCTATTCTCACGGCTAATGTCAATGGTCGTAGCACAAGCTAACAGCTAACTCAAGGCTAACTGATAGCATCAAACGAACGTTCCCAGCCGAGCGCAGCCGGCAGCTAACGTCGAAGCTAAACAGCTAACTGGCTAACAGTTAGCTCAACCAGGCTATCGCTAACCATTAGCTAACGCAGAAGCAAGATATGCGGCTACATACAGGTGCTGACACCAGGCCATACACCGTTAGCTACTAGTAGTACTACAACAGCTAGTCGGCCAGTTTAGCTCCAGAGAGAGAGAGAGAGAGAGAGAGAGAGCGATGTCCACGGCGGGAATAGAATAGAGTTAATAGAATAGGTTAAAAACTCACCAAACGTCCAAGAGGATGGAGACAACCGCGTGGAGTTGACGAAGTTCATCTGCCAAACGACCATCCTCTTCATCTTGGCTGCATGTCTCTAGGTTAGCTAACGCTAGTTAGCCTTTAGCTAAGCTAGCTACTAGCCGACATCATCATGGCTATATCCCGACTGCATCATGACAAGGCTCCGGCCATTTGTCCCGCCTTTCGTCAACGTTCCTTGGTGACCGACCGACTGATAATGACGACCTCTTCGAGTTGGCTGGCATAACTAAGCATAATAGTCAAAAGCTGCACGCGCGAAATAGTCAAACGCAGCTGACTCACGCCGGCGTACGGTACTACACATGATGTAAGTAACCACTCCGCTCCCTTCGTTGAAACCAATAGTATGTCTGCTGCAGAGCCCCATAGCTCCCTTCGTTGAAACCAATAGTATGTCACTGCAGACCCAGGAACAAGTCAGACACATTCTACAAACGTGTCTAATGTGAAATATATAAGCATATAAGCAAAACTAGATTTTAGGTCTGTGATGAAAAAGGGCCTCGCGGGAAGGGGGGCCTCTCAAAAAAAAGGCCCTGTGCGACCGCACTGCTCGCACACCCCCTGAGGCGGCCCTGCCCACGGCAGCCCCAGGACGCGGCAACGCGAGGCTGCTGTGTTTCACCGCCGCTTTAGCAAATTGTCATCACTTTCCCCACTGAGTTACCATACGCTATACAATATACTATGCAATGTACTAATATACAATACGGCTCACTTTTCCCACTTCAATGTCAGAGCCGCTGTTTAATAATATTGTCGCGGCGGAGCTCCGTCGCGGCAGCATTATGTAGCAGTAATCCCCCCTTTTTCACCATCGACAACTAGCTCAACTGGCAGCGCTGCCTTGCTGTGGATCCTGCGGTCCGTTGGTGACAAGTTCGATTCCCTTAAAAAAAAAAATAATAATTAACATGCATTCTTTCGCCGGTTAAGTTTAGGCATGTTAACTTTAAGCATAGTATATTGTATGGTACAGTAACAGTCTCTGGAGCGCAACAGTAAGAAGCATTTGCACTGCAACGCATACACCTTACTGTAAATTGTACCTCATCCCATTTCTGCTTTGCACTATAGCGTATTGTATATTGGTACATTGCATTGTATATTGTATGGTACAGTAACAGTCTCTGGAGCGCAACAGTAAGAAGCATTTGCACTGCAACTCCGAAACAATGCTTAAAGTTAACATGCCTAAACTTACCCGGCGAAAGAATGCACGTTAAAAAAAAAAATTTAAAAAAAATTAAGGGAATCAAACTTGTCACCAACGGACCGCAGGATCCACAGCAAGGCAGCGCTGCCAGTTGAGCTAGTTGTCGATGGTAAAAAAGGGGGGATTACTGCTACATAATGCTGCCGCGACGGAGCTCCGCCGCGACAATATTATTAAACAGCGGCTCTGTCATTGAAGTGGGAAAAGTGAGCCGTATTGTATATTAGTACATTGCATAGTATATTGTATAGCGTATGGTAACTCAGTGGGGAAAGTGATGACAATTTGCTGCTGCGGCGTTGAAGGCGGAAATCGGCGGTGAAACACAGCAGCCTCGCGTTGCCGCCTCCTGGGGTTGCCGCGGGGCGTGGCCGCGGCGGGTCACGTGCCTGTCGCGGCCAATCAGGCCTACCCCGGAAATGGAAACGGTTGCGAAACTGATACAGGCGCCCTGGGGGGCCCCTATGTTGAGGGTGATGGATGAGGAGGTGCAGTTGCCTGCTCTCACCACCTGGGGTCTGCCCGTCAGGAAGTCCAAGACCCACTGGCAGAGGTCATAGTTCAAGCCCAGGTCCCTGAGCTTGGCTATGAGTTTGGAGGGGACTATGGTATTGAATGCCGAGCTGTAGTCGATGAATAGCATTCTCACATAGTTCCCCTGCCTCTTGTCCAGGTGTGATGCTGCTGTGTGCAGCACATGGGCTATGGCGTCCTCCGTGGACCTGTTGGGGCATGTATACATGTTTACATCAGTATACTGTATAGATGAACATGTTTACATCAGTATACTGTATAGATGAACATGTTTACATCAGTGTATAGATGAACATGTTTACATCAGTATACTGTATAGATGAACATGTTTACATCAGTGTATAGATGAACATGTTTACATCAGTGTATAGATTAACATGTTTACATCAGTGTATAGATGAACATGTTTACATCAATGTATAGATGAACATGTTTACATCAGTGTATAGATGAACATGTTTACATCAGTGTATAGATGAACATGTTTACATCAGTGTATAGATGAACATGTTTACATCAGTGTATAGATGAACATGTTTACATCAGTATACTGTATAGATGAACATGTTTACATCAGTGTATAGATGAACATGTTTACATCAGTGTATAGATGAACATGTTTACATCAGTGTATAGATGAACATGTTTACATCAGTGTATAGATGAACATGTTTACATCAGTGTATAGATGAACATGTTTACATCAGTGTATAGATGAACATGTTTACATCAGTGTATAGATGAACATGTTTACATCAGTGTATAGATGAACATGTTTACATCAGTGTATAGATGAACATGTTTACATCAGTGTACTGTATAGATGAACATGTTTACATCAGTGTATAGATGAACATGTTTACATCAGTGTATAGATGAACATGTTTACATCAGTGTATAGATGAACATGTTTACATCAGTATACTGTATAGATGAACATGTTTACATCAGTATACTGTATAGATGAACATGTTTACATCAGTGTATAGATGAACATGTTTACATCAGTATACTGTATAGATGAACATGTTTACATCAGTGTATAGATGAACATGTTTACATCAGTGTATAGATGAACATGTTTACATCAGTATACTGTATAGATGAACATGTTTACATCAGTATACTGTATAGATGAACATGTTTACATCAGTGTATAGATGAACATGTTTACATCAGTGTATAGATGAACATGTTTACATCAGTGTATAGATGAACATGTTTACATCAGTGTATAGATGAACATGTTTACATCAGTGTATAGATGAACATGTTTACATCAGTGTATAGATGAACATGTTTACATCAGTGTATAGATGAACATGTTTACATCAGTGTATAGATGAACATGTTTACATCAGTGTATAGATGAACATGTTTACATCAGTGTATAGATGAACATGTTTACATCAGTGTATAGATGAACATGTTTACATCAGTGTATAGATGAACATGTTTACATCAGTGTATAGATGAACATGTTTACATCAGTGTATAGATGAACATGTTTACATCAGTGTATAGATGAACATGTTTACATCAGTGTATAGATGAACATGTTTACATCAGTGTATAGATGAACATGTTTACATCAGTGTATAGATGAACATGTTTACATCAGTGTATAGATGAACATGTTTACATCAGTGTACTGTATAGATGAACATGTTTACATCAGTGTACTGTAGGCCCGTCCCCGACTAAGGATTTGTTTGAGCCCCATCCAGTGACTTCACTGTTAGACAAACAGCCATTTACTCTCATCTGTCAAAAAGAATGTGTACAAAACTGTTTGGATGTGTGTGAGATTATGTGCGAAATAAATCAGCGTTGTTTTTGGTCAAATGCCCCTTTACTTTAAAAGGTAGAATATGTAATGCTGTCAAATAGCAACCTCTAGGCAAAAGAGCTCTGCTTGGTATTACACTTTGTTTAAATTTTTTGTTTTGGTCTGATGTGTGGATTGGCGTTTATTATACTGTGAATTTCTCCAGATATCGCTTAGCAGAGCCTGAGTTTTTTGACCAACAATAGCAAATGTAATGATAATCACTTGGGAGACCGGAAGTGCTTCATTTTCATCTCACCGGCGCTGCTTTGAATGCATTATCTATATTACAGTATCCTTGGTTTAGCTAAGTAACAATCATCTTCTCTATTTGGAAGTTCCACATGGTTTCATCAGTCAGTTAAGAAGGAATTAAGGAATGAATTAAGGAATCTCGGCTCGTTGACTTTATTGTCAACTACTTAGTACTTACTATAATCTATTCTATGAATTTAACTCTATTCCACAAACAAAAAGGTGTGTAAACTGAGTTAATGCAGGTCTACCCTCCACTCCCTGAACAGGCTGTATATCGTGAGGCACGATCGAGCAAAAAGGAACAGCACACTGTAGTACACTCCGTCAGACACACCCAAACACACTCTCTGGTAAAAGTGCCAGCAGTGCAACCATCTGCTCTCCTCTCCCTCTCTTCTCCCTCCTCTCTCCCTCTCCTCTCTCCTCTCCCCCTCCTCTCTCCCTCTTGTCTCTCCTCCCCTCTCCCTCCTTTCTCTCCTTTCCCTCCTCTCCTCTCCCTACTCTCTCCTCTCCCTCCCTCTCTCCTCTCCCTCCTCTCTCCCTACTCTCTCCTCTCCCTCCCTCTCTCCTCTCCCTCCTCTCTCCCTACTCTCTCCTCTCCCTCCTCTCCCTCTCCCCTCTCCCTCCTCTCATCTCCCTCTTCTCACCCTCCTATCTCCCTCCTCTCTGCTCCCTCCTCTCTCCTCCTCTCTCCCTCTTCTCTCCCTCCTCTCTGCCTCCTCTCTCCCTCCTCTCTCCCTTGCATCCTCTCTCTCTCCTCTCCCTCCTCTCTCTCCTCTCCCTCCTCTCTCCTATTTCCCTCTCATCTCTCCTCTCCTCTCTCCTCTCTCCCCCTGGCCTCCCACAGCCTGCGTGCGCAGTATGGCACACAGACGTTGATCAACGGTGTTCACGGCAGCGCAGACAGCGACCAGGCCAGCAGGGAGCTAGCCTTCTTCTTCCCCAACTTCAGAACCGCCTCCGTAGCGGAGCGGGGTGGCGAGGAAGAGCGTGTGGAGAGGACACTGGCTCTCATCCGACCCAGCCTTGCCAGGGAGAGCCGAGGTAGGAGCCGGTGCCAAAAAGCAGGCATGCTGTACACACTGTCACACACACATACATATAAACATACACACACACATACATATAAACATACACACACACATACATATAAACATACACACACACACATACATATAAACACACACACACACACACGCACACACACATATAAACATACACACATGAAACACGCCCATATGGATGAACGAAGAGCAAAACCTCCTATCTGCATAACAATTTTGGGGGGGAAACCTCCTATCTGCACTTTGCGAGGCACTAATAGCTGGTCGGTATTGTTAACACAAAATATAGTAATATAGTCCAAAAACATTGTATTGTGTTGGGGGGGGGGGGGGGGGGGGGGGGAATAGCATTTGGCAAGAAAACAACAAATTTTCTTTAGTTTTCTAGGAGGTTTTGCTCTTTGCTCGAATGTAGTATGTTCACAGGTTTCTTTTGTATGTATGTTGTATGTTCATTTTGTGAATTGTTTGGGTGACTAAATAGATAAAATAGCTGAGATCATTCAAATCAGAATATAGTCAACGTTAATATTGAGTGCCTGTTTGATATCCGTTGTCCTGCAGAGGAGATCCTGTCTGGAATCCACAAGGCTGGCTTCATGGTGGCTCTCCAGAGAGAGGTGATGCTGACAGAGGAGCGTGTGAGATGTTTCTACTCCCAACATGTTGACGAGGATTACTTTCCTGCACTACTCCAGAACATGACCAGGTGACTAGTACCCAAGACCTACTTATACCTACTTAAAACAATAAATAGTGCACTTTACAAACACATACAATGATGAGTAGAGTAGAAAGGTTTATGTATATGTCACTCTACAAAGTTACAACTGATAGAACTGAAAAAAGATCTGCAAACGCTGTAGACCTGACACTGACTTATTCTCGTTTTACAATTCTAGCTTTAACACCAAGGAAACTAGAAGAGAAGAAAGGGTCATCACGTCAGAATACCAGCGTTCTATGCTCTGCTTGGTTCCAGACTTTGGTGCCAGTTCTAATGAAGCCTGTATTCAAATTCAAAATATACACGCTATATCAACCAATATATCAAACGTTAGCTAGTTAACAGTGCAACAAATTACAGATGATTCTGACATCCGAGGTAATTGTAACAATAGGATTGTTCTATTTAAGTGCTGTTGCACGTAGGACTCTTTTAGAGGTGACACCGAGGGTTCGCTTAGGGTGGAACCAAGCTTATGTTGTAACCATAACAACTGTGAATAAAGTACAAGTAAGCAAGTCTGCTTTAACCCTTCATTGTGTACAGTCGGGACACAGACAGAACGCATTGAAACATGGTGACAGCTGGGTACAGATCGGGAAAGTAATTTGCGCGGTAGCGGGAGAAGTAAAGAGTTGAGCTGGCGAGCTGTGGCTAACACGGACTTCGGGGAGAAAACTCTTACTAGCTATCGGCGATGGAAGGGCTAAATGCGCTGAGACCTCCTGGTCTACTACTTTTGGACTCCAGCAACTTGGCGAAGGCATGGAAAAGTTGGAAGGAGGAGTTCACATTGTATACAGACCTTACCATGCCCGACGCCGAAGAGACAACAAAAGTCAAGCTATTTAAATATCTCGTCGGAGAAAAGGGCAGAGAACTATGGTCAACTCTCCCGAGTCCGTCGGCGAAGACAACAGTGACAACTATCATCAAGCAGTTTGACGAGTACTGCAATCCAAAGGTAAATGAAACAGTGGAAAGATACAGATTCTTTATCAGGAACCAAGGATTGGATGAAAACGTGGACAGCTATGTAACAGACTTAAGAATGCTTGCTAGTAGTTGCAACTTTGAGGACATTAGAGATTCCCTGATCAGAGATCGAATTGTATGTGGTACAAATAGCTCAGAACTGAGAGAGAGACTGCTCAGGGAGGATAGGCTGACTCTGGAAACATGCCTAAAAATATGTAGAGCGTATGAGCTGTCAAGGTCTAATAGCAGGACACTGCAACAAGGGCAGGCAGTGGAAGAGGTACATGCGCTAAAACAGTCAGAAGAGTGGAAAAAAGACAGCGAGGTTGACTGCATGTTTTGTGGGAAAACACATGAGAGGAACAAGAAGAAATGCCCAGCTTTTGGAAAAAAGTGTAAAAAGTGTGGGAGAGAAAATCACTTTGCGGCTAAATGCAAGTCAAAACAGGAGAGCAGCAAGAAAACTAGGAAAGTGCATGCAGTAGCAGAACAGCACAGTGATAGTGATTATTATGAGGAAGACCTCTGCTGCATAACAGAAGTAAATAGAGAGGATGAAAATGTTAATCAGTTAAAAGACGGCCACAGGCAGGGCCAACAGCTTTTTGCAGGGATGATGTTGGGGGAAACGCTAGTTAACTTCCAAATAGACTGTGGGGCCACCTGTAATGTCATCCCTATACATTTGTTAAACCCTGACACACAGCTAGAACACACTGAGAACGTGCTGGTGATGTACAATAAGACTAGGGTGATTCCTCTGGGTACATGTAAGGTTAGGATCAGAAACCCCAGAAACAACAAGCGTTACAGGCTAGAGTTTCAGGTGGTAGACCAGAGTAGCAGAATCCCTTTACTGGGCAGGAAAGACAGTGAGGCTATGAAGTTGATAAAGGTACAGTACGAAAATATCCTAGCTATAGACAGCATAGTGAGGAAAGAGCAGAGTCCAGTGACAGGGGGAGAAAGTGACAGTCACATGACAAGGGACAGAATAAATGCTGAGTTTGGGGATGTGTTCACCGGAGATGGATGCATGGAGGGGGAGTATAAAATAGAGATAGATGACAGAGTGCCGCCAGTGAAACTGCCAAAGCGCAGAGTGCCTGTAGCGATGATCATACCGATACAGGAGGAACTCAAGGATCTGGAGAGAAGAGGGATTATCACACCAGTGGAACGCAGCACTGACTGGATCAGCAGCATGATCTCATTAAGGAAGCCGAATGGGAAACTAAGGCTGTGCATAGACCCAAAACCTCTGAATCGGGCACTAAAGAGAAGTCACTATCCACTCCCGACTATAGATGACATCCTGCCGGAGATGTCAAAGGCAAAAGTATTCACAGTCTGCGACGTGAAGCACGGTTTCTGGCACGTCAAGCTAGAAGAGGAGTCAAGCTACCTGACCACATTCGCCACTCCATTTGGTCGCTACCGTTGGCTCCGGATGCCGATGGGAATAAGCCCAGCACCGGAGGTGTTCCAAAGAAAGCTCATGCAGGCCCTAGAGGGCCTACCAGGAGTCTACGTCATAGCAGATAATATGTTAATCACAGGGGAAGGAGCAACGCAGGAGGAGGCAGAAAAGGACCACGACAAGAAACTCCGAGGCTTTCTAACCAGATGCAGGGAGCGCAACATCAAGCTGAACGCGGATAAGTTCAAGCTTCGACAAAAAGAGGTGCCCTACATAGGTCATCTGCTCACGGCTAAGGGGCTGAGAATTGACCCGGAGAAAGTACGGGCGGTCAGAGAGATGCCGAAGCCAACAGATGTAAAAGGAGTACAAAGACTGGTTGGGATGGTCAACTACCTGGCGAAGTTCTTTGACCACCTGTCAGATGACTGCGAGATTCTTAGACAACTCACACGGAAGGAAAACATGTGGGAATGGGCAGATGTCCAAGAGGAAGCGTTTCAAAGGCTGAAAGACAAGATAGCCAAAGCACCAGTCCTACAGTATTACAACAGAGAAGAGGAGTTGACGCTACAATGTGATGCGTCCGACACAGGACTGGGGGCCGCCCTGACACAGAAAGGTAAGCCTGTAGCATTTAGTAGTAGGGCGCTCACGCCAACTGAAAAGGGCTATGCCCAAATAGAGAAAGAGTGTTTAGCCATAGTGTTTGGTATGGAAAAGTTCCATCAATATACATATGGTAGACCGGTGACCGTGCAAAGCGACCACAAGCCTCTAGAAAATATCCACTGCAAGCCACTGCTTAGTGCACCGAAGAGATTACAAAGGATGCTACTCAGACTGCAGCACTATGATATTAGTGTGACATATGTGCCAGGAAGGGATATGTTGCTTGCAGACACGTTGAGTAGAGCATACTTACCAGAGAGCACTAAGGGAGACAGTGAGACAGAGGTAGAGACGGTAAACATGGTTAGCTATTTACCCATCTCAGCAGAGAGGCTGAGCGCTATCAGAGCTGCAACAAAGGATGACCTAAAGTTACAGAGTGTGGCAAATAGAATACTGTCAGGGTGGCCCAAGAGGAAAAGAGACTTGCCAAGTGACATCAGGCACTACTATTCGTTCCAGGAGGAAATGAGTTTCCAGGACGGCATCGTTTTCCGAGGAGAAAGAGCCGTGATACCAGATGCACTCAGGGGTGACATCACGTACAGGATCCACTCCTCGCATCTGGGAGTAGAAGGATCTCTGAGGCGAGCGAGGGAGTGTGTATACTGGCATGGGATGAACGAGGAGCTAAAGACCTTCATCGCTAAATGTGGTATATGCAGGTCAGTGGACCCAAGGCAACAGAGGGAGACACTACACCCACATGACATGGCCAGCAGACCCTGGGCCAAGGTAGGGACAGACCTTTTCTCGTTCCACAACAAAGACTACCTGATCACTGTAGACTACTTCTCTAACTTTTGGGAGGTTGACTATCTGTCTGACACTAAGAGCAACACAGTAATCAGAAAACTCAAGGCCCACTTTGCCAGGCAAGGGATACCTGATGTCGTTATGTCTGATAACGGGCCACAGTATGCATCACAAGAGTTTCAACACTTCAGTCAGAAGTGGGGTTTTGAACACAGGACATCTTCGCCGGGATACCCACAGAGTAACGGGAAGGCGGAGTCGGCGGTAAAGACAGCCAAGGGCCTGATGCTGAAGGCTGCAGGGCGAGAGAGGATCCGTACCTGGCTATGTTGGACCATCGTAACACGCCGAGCCAGGGCCTCAACACAAGTCCAGCACAGAGACTCCTAAGCAGGAGGACCAGAACCCTGCTTCCTACAAAAGACACTCTGCTGGAGCCAGAGGTAACGGACAATGACCAGGGACTGAAACGCAACAGACAGAGACAGGAAAAATACTACAATCGCACAGCAAAGGACATGGACACTCTGAAAAGAGGAGACAGTGTGAGAGTACAGCCTGGTGACACACACAGGACTTGGAGAGTGGCAAAGGTGATCCAACCAGTGAGCCACAGATCATATGAGGTGGAGTTAGAGTCGGGAGGTGTTCTGAGAAGAAATCGTCGCCACCTCAGACACGATCACACCACTATAGACAAACCAGGTACAATCACACCTGCGTCACCAGTGACTGAGAAGGCCGGCCCGCCAGTCAACCCGGTAGGGAGCCACGGTACGGTCACTACCAGGTCTGGTCGACAGGTTGTCAGGCCTCAATACCTGAAGGACTATACTTCGTGATTAGAGAATGGACTGGAGAGAGAGAAAAAAAAAAGAAAAAAAAAATAGTGAAATGGGTTATGTGTGCACAATCATGTTTTGAGCGGTTGAGTGTGGAGGGGTACTAATGAGCCATTTACACAGTGTTGTTGTTTGGATCTGGTGTAAGTAAGTAGAACACAGTTTAAGTAGCTGTAAGTTAAATATCGAGATTGTGTATATATCTGTACTTGGAAAAAGAAAAAGAAAGATGTAACAATAGGATTGTTCTATTTAAGTGCTGTTGCACGTAGGACTCTTTTAGAGGTGACACCGAGGGTTCGCTTAGGGTGGAACCAAGCTTATGTTGTAACCATAACAACTGTGAATAAAGTACAAGTAAGCAAGTCTGCTTTAACCCTTCATTGTGTACAGTCGGGACACAGACAGAACGCATTGAAACAGTAATAACCTGTTTAAATGACAGAGATAAGATGGAGGAGACGGCTGATCCCATTCAGCTCAATGGCCGAACAGAAAGTTCCCACACTTGGCACCAATGTGTGGTCACACGCTACACAGTGGCGTGATGACCCTTCCTTCTTTTATAGTTTCCTTGATTAACGGCAGGAAACTGGAGATCTAGATCTAACACTTTTAGCCAATTAGACTATTTACATGTATGGTGTGACCTGAGGTTTACATGGTGTCTGTGTGCTTGCAGTGGGCCAGTACTGGCTCTAGCTCTGGTCAGGATAGGAGCTGTGCAGCACTGGAGGGACATTCTTGGTCCTACTGACATCAGCAAAGCCAAAGAGGAGGCTCCTGATTGGTGAGTCACTATATGTCTCCAACGACTAGATTGTTCACTCAGATTAGTTGAGTGGCCTACAGTAACAAGCAGACGTTTCTTTAAAAAATGCATTGGTTAAGTCAGTGTTTCTCAAAGTGGGGGGCGCACCCCCCAGGGGGGGGGGCGCAGAGGCATGACAGGGGGGGCATTGAGATTTATTTAAAAAAAAATAAAAAAAATTGGATTCCAGAAAATTATCACTAAAGTGCTATCTGTTGCAGCTGCACTGTTCTCCATGAAAATACCATTTCTCAAAATCTGAAAATCATTATTTAATAAAACACAGAAAAGGATCACCAAGTTACTCTGGATAAAAAAAACCTTTACAGACAACATTGAGACAAAGCTTCCTGACACATCTCCATCCAAACTCTTGGAAGAACTCTGTTAAATCTCATCTGATACCACCTAGAGAGCTAGTTTCAGAGTGTGGTGCTGAGTACCAAGTATCTCATCTCATGGCCCACCAAGTATCTCATGATGCAGCAGTTAAGATGTTGAACTTGATACCATTCAGCACCACATACAGTATCTGTGTGAAGCTGGCTTTTCATCCATGACAGCTCTGAAAACAAAATATAGGGCCAATTTGAAAGGTCACGATATTGGTGTTATTTCAATAAATTTAAACATGGCCCATTTCATGACTATTTTGTTGGGGCGAGGGGGGGGGGGCCCAAAATATTTTGGTCCGCCAAAGGGGGGCCTGACAGAAAAAGTTTGAGAAGCACTGGGTTAGGTTGTGATACTGGCTACTAGCTAGGTTGTGGTACTAGGTAGTTTGTGATACTAGCTAGGTTGCAATGTTAGGTATAGTTTGTGATACTAGCCAGGTTGTGATTATAGGTAGGATGTGATACTAGCTAGGTTGTGATTATAGGTAGGATGTGATACTAGCTAGGTTGTGATTATAGGTAGGATGTGATACTAGCTAGGTTGTGAATTGATACTAGCTAGGTTGTGATTATAGGTAGGATGTGATACTAGCTAGGTTGTGAATTGATACTAGCTAGGTTGTGATTATAGGTAGGATGTGATACTAGCTAGGTTGTGATTATAGGTAGGATGTGATACTGGGGTAGTTTGTGGTACTAGCTATAGGTTATGATTCTAGGTAGGTTGTGATGTTAGGTAGTTTGTGGTACTAGTTAGGTTGTGATTCCTGGTAGGTTGTGATACTAGTTAGGTTGTGATTCTATAGGTTGTGATGTTACTGTAGGTCATTTGTGACACTCACCATCCCTCAGTCTAAGAGCTCAGTTTGCTGTTGAGAATGAACCCCTCAACCAGCTGCATGGCAGCGCCAGCAGTCAAGAGGCACAGCGAGAGATCGACTTCTTTTTCCCCAACGAGCAGACGTTGGCTGTTATCAAGCCTGACGCCATGGAGGAACACCGAGGTACTCTATCGTCATTCAAAACAACAATATAGCTTCACATTTTGCTGTGCCTCGCTGCACCGCACTGGTCAGCAAATCCCTTTAATTGCCATCTGCATAAATAGTGCAGATAGCAACTTCATGACAGGTACTGAGAAACTGACCCCCGTTTCTCTGGCTTCTTCCCCCTTCTCCCCTGGCTCTTGACACAGAGGACATTCTGGAGGAGATCCGTGGGGGAGGTTTCTCTGTGACGCGACTGAAGGAGACAGTTCTATCCAGAGAGATGGCCGAGGACTTCTACAAAGAACACAGGGACAAGCCCTTCTTCCCCCAGCTGGTGGAGTTCATGTGTCGGTTAGTCCCTGTCCGCGGTCACAGAGAGCAAAGTGACCACGGCCACACTGCCTTCCTAACAGAAATTGTATTGCCTTCCTAACAGAAATTGTATTGCGGCCTGGAATCAAGCCTCAGGCAAAGAGGCATGAAAGTCCATCTCAATTTCATTCTCTTTCCACTGCACGTCTAGGACAGATCTTCCACTCCGATTAGCCCCTGGCTCGTTACACAACCGTCCAGACCGTCCCAATTGTAGCGACAGATTCTGAGAAATCTCGTGACATTTTCAAATGGTGTTTTCATAGCCGAGATAATCCTGTAATTCAAGATGTAGCCACCAGCCAGAAGCAGATCATACACGACGGGTGGTTAAGTGTCTCGACAAGTTTTGATTGCACTACTCTGCCCTTATTATTAGCCTTGGTTTTAGATAACGTTAGCGTCATACGATAATTGCCTAAGTAATTTTTCAAGATTTTTGGAAAAGAAGAAAAAACTAATTTTCCAGCAAATGTGTACAAGTTTTTTATTTATATTTTGAAAATAAGTTCCACAAGGTGTATCAACAAGTTTGCAAAAACACAACAACCATTGCGTAACAAAATAAGGTGACTTTTAAACTAAATATGTTGTGACTTAGGCATTTTTTCCTCATACATACATACATGTCATACACTAGGCAGTTGGTTTACTTGCCTAAGTCATCTGTGTATGTAACGTTAAATTGCACAAGTCACACAAGTGAGTTAGGCAGATGGGGATTTTTGAACATAACAAGCGTTCTGATTGGCTGAGGACATGGGCACTAAGCCAGGGCGATGCAGCAGTGTGAGGAGATTACAGTTAGGCAGAAATCTCAATTTGGCCAAAGAATTACTTAGGCAATTATCGTATGAGGCTAACGACAAGCGACAGCTCAGATTCTCATAGAACAGCACTTCAAAATCTACCTATTTTCTCCATGTTGTGATAGGAGTGTCTGTTTCCGTCTCCCTTCTGTCCCAGCGGCCCCTGTATGATGCTTGTGCTGAACAAGGAGAATGCAGTGGAAGAGTGGAGGGCCATGATGGGCCCCACAGACCCCGGCCAGGCCAAGGAGGAAGCCCCGGGCTCCCTGAGGGCCCGCTTCGCCTCAGACATCCTCCACAACTCTGTCCACGGCTCCTCCAGCCAGGAACACGCCAAGGAGAAGATCCACGTCGTCTTCGGTGACATCCACTCGGATGGAGAGCTCACCAGTAATGAAGAGATTGACTTATTATTGAATATGTTTAGCTCTGTAAGCCATCATGAATAAATGTGACATTAAAAACCTTCTCTGATGGTGAACCCTTATGGTAGATATTGTAAAGTAAAAGCATTCCACTGTCCACACAAGCTGTGTTCTGATAGAGTTTGTTTACTTGATGAGCCAATGAGCAACAGCATACAGGTTACATCACACATATAAGTACTGAATATTACGTCAAAGGTCCACTTTAGAATAGAATAGAATAGAATATAAATACTTTTATTATCCCGTGGGAAATTTGACACTGCAAATCGCTCAACATTTAAACATTTAGACAGGACAGGTCACAATTTAGAATGATAACACAAATCAAATCAAGTTGCCTAGGATAAGAGTAGAGTAAAATAAAATAGGATAAAATGAAATGAAATAAAATATACAGAAATAAATACAGTAAGAATATACTGAGCATACTGAGCATGGGGTAAACAATTTGGTCAATATAATTATAATTTACATCTAACTAATGAAATATGAAATATATATTCCAGTATTCACAGTGTCACAAGGTGCAGTATACTTTAGGTAGTGTATTGTCCTCCTTGGGTTCCAATAAGACCTAGATCTATGTCTGGCAGCCGTCGCTGCCCCCTGTTGTGGAGCCTGGAGGCCGCTAGTCGCGTCCTCCTGCCACTAATGAGCTGCCGCTCTGTGCTCAGTGATGCACAGTGATGCATTATATAGTCTGATGGCTGTTGGAATGAAGGACTTCCTGTGCCGTTCAGTGCTGCATTTGGGTAGTGTGAGCCTAGCACTGAACATGCTCCTCCTGTCAGCCAAGTCTGTGTATAGTGGGTGGGTGGGGTTTTCCCTGATGGCCTGGAGCTTAGCGAGGCTCCTCCTCTCCGCCACCCTCGCTAGAGAGTCCAGCTCCAACCCAACCACGCTGCTGGCCTTCCTGACCAGCTTATCCAGCCTGGTTGTGTCCACTGCTCTCAGTCCGCTGCCCCAGCAGGTCACAGCGTACAAGAAGGTGCCTGCCACCACCGACTCATAGAACATCCTCAACATCCTTGTACAGACATTGAAGGATCTCAGCCTTCTGAGGAAGTAGAGTCGGCTCTGGCCCTTCTTGTACAGTGCTTCTGCATGTTTTGACCCGTTCAGTTTGTTGTCGATGTGCACACCGAGGTATTTGTACACCTCAACCATGTCCACATCAACTCCCCTGATGGAAACGGGGGTCACAGGTGCACTCCTCCTCCTCCCCAGCTCCACAACCAGTTCCTTGGTCTTCGCCACATTTAGCTGCAGGTGGTTTTTATCGCACCATGTGACAAAGTCCACTACCAGTTCCCGGTATTCCCTCTCGTCACGTCCTTTATACATCCCACTATCGCAGAGTCATCAGAAAACTTCTGAAGGTGGCAGGACTCTGACCGATAGTGGAAGTCGTTGGTGTAGACAGTGAAGAGGAAGGGAGAGAGGACTGTCCCCTGCGGGGCCCCGGTGTTGCTGACCAGTCTGTCTGACACACAGCTCCGTAGGCGCACGTACTGTGGTCTTCCCGTCAGATAGTCCACAACCCAGGACACCAGGAGGGCCTCTACTTGCATCGCCTCCAACTTCTCACCCAGTAGCCCAGGCCTTATGGTATCAAAAGCACTGGAGAAGTCAAAGAACATGATTCTCACAGTGCTCCCCGGCTTGTCTAGGTGAGTGTAGGCTCGGTTCAGCAGGTAGATGACAGCATCCTCTACCCCCAGTCTGGGCTGGTAGGCGAACTGGAGTGGGTCTAGGTTACGCTAGTGTCATAAAACAGGTTACTTAACGGCATAGTGCACATACTACATTCTATGACATCTCCCCTTCTTCAGGTTTTTTGTGTTCTTTCAATACATATTGCTTGAGCATTACTAAACATTCAGAACCTATACATATAGTATGCCATTAACGTCCATTCTCTTTCCTTTTTTTCCCCCTCTCACAGATTTAACCTAATCACAGGTTTGCTCAGTCTGCCAAACCGGGTATATAATAATAGTCCACCCTGTGGATCCGGTGGTCGGACACAGTCGACCGGTGAGACAGTGTCAGTGATGACTGTAGGGTCAGGTTGTATAGCAACTCCATGTTGTTGTTCATCTGGAGCATGTTCATTCTATGACAGATATGTCTTCAGTTATTTTATGAATGTCAGTGTATACACATTTTTAGTAACAAGTGAGAAAATAAAGACAAAACAATAATTGACCTATCTCAAACACTGGGCAGGGTATGGCATTGGTAAATTCTGTAAACAAATGGCCATGTCATGCTATTTCATGTAGCCTATACTGTAGGTATTCTTAGAATATTTTTTTTATTTTTTTTTGGATCTTGCTCATTTTCAGGTCTTCATTGCAATTTGCCCATTTCCCCTTAGATTTTGTACTTTTGAAATGTTCTCTTCAATGGGCATCTGTGAAACAGAAGGCATGGAGCCCAGGATTAGAGCTGACTGGCCGGCTATCAGCAGTGCTCTGCTTGACTAGGCAGCTCAAAACTCCACACTCCCTTATCAACTGCCTGCACGAAATAAAAACCTGGATGTCATCTAATCTCCTCAAGCTCAACAACAATAAAACCGAGCTCATGGTTGTGGCACCCAAGGCCCTGCTCCGGAAGGTTGGGGATCTCACCCTCAACATTGACGGCTGCTCCATCTCCCCATCCCCTAAGGTCCGCAACCTGGGCGTTATCCTGGACTCCACCCTTTCCTATCAATCCCATGTAAATTCCCTCACCAAATCCGCCTTCTTTCACCTCCGAAACATTTCCAGACTCCGACCATCACTTTCCGACACCACAGCTGAGACCCTCATCCACGCCTTCGTCACCTCCCGCCTGGACTACTGCAACGGGGTCCTGTCCGGGGTCCCAAGCAAAACCCTGGACAGGCTCCAGTATGTTCAAAATTCAGCTGCCAGGGTTCTAACCCGCACCAAACCCTGGCAGCACATCACCCCCATCCTCATCCACCTCCACTGGCTCCCCATCAAATCCCGCATCACCTACAAAACCCTCCTGCTCACCTACAAATCCCTTCACGCCCTGGCACCTCAGTACCTCACTGACCTCCTCCACCCCTACACTCAGTCATGGTCCCTGCGATCCACGGACACTGGTCAGCTCTCCATCCCCCGAACCAGACTACGGACGTTCGGGGACAGAGCTTTCAGTGTGGCAGCTCCCACCCTCTGGAACTCCCTCCCCGCAGAACTCCGCACCACCCCAACTCTGGACTCATTTAAAAAACTGCTCAAAACCCACCTCTTCAACCTGGCCTTCAACCCCTAACTTTCTCACTTTATATGTATATGTTGTGTCTGTCCACTATGTTTGTTAATTTGTTACCCCCCCCCTTATGTAAAGCGACCTTGGGTCCTCTGAAAGGCGCTATATAAAACGAAGTATGATTATTATTGTTACAAAGGGTCAGATTAAACCGAATATATATATTTATTACTTGAGATATATTGTATAGTATTTGTATATCGTCTGATATCCCTTGTATATTCTTTGTACATATACACGGAATATCCCTTTACCTAGTACAGGCCAGACCATAATATTCGTTCTCCTATTGGACAGCGATCCCTTAGGCGCCACGGCCATACCCCCAATGTCTAGTTCAAAGTCACCGCTAAGATGTGCCTGGACATGCCCGGTTCTGCGCAAGAATACGAGACAGAAATAAGGCTGGTACTAGATTGTTCACCTTACGTATAAATACGTCGCAGGTGGATACAGCAGTTAGTTACCCCAATAAGTTGAAGCCTCACACCACGATACAACGTGCTGTGAAGTGGGCCCGTTTTGCCCCGAAATAGAGCCTTGAGACCGCGTGCGAATTGATAGCTGAAGTGTCAGAGTTTAACGCTGGATCGTCGAGTTCGACCTATTCTATTATTAAGTAATAGTCTATTATGTATAGTGTATCGTGCGGCTACCGTTCTACAGTGACCAGCATTACCAACGTTTCATCGTACCAAGCTAGTGTGCTTATCCAGGCTGGGCGGCTTAACCTGGTGCCGTCATCCGAGGAGCCCTAGACGAGAACCGTGTGGATATGTACACTGGATAACCTACACCGACGACTACAGAGCCCTTTTCGGCTGGATTATATTTGCTTTGGTCCTGTAGCTGTTGGAGCGGAGAATCGTCTACACCCACTGTTGTGTGGGATTTACCCTGTGAGGAGCACCGTCGAGCCCGCCTCTAGTACTCTGAGGCTGGCTAGCTTTCCTCCATGCTGCACTGCATACCGGAGAATAGCTGTTGTTCGTCTACGGATCAAGGGATTATTGCACTGTCTCCTGTACCTGGAGTCTCCTTATTCCTCGTTGACCCAGACTTTCTGCTACCGACAAATCCTCTCCCCTGCTGGCTTACAACCGGAGGGACCCCTTTAGTATCTCCAGCTAATCTACTAGTGTACCATATATAATTCTTATGATACAGGTGGTATTAATTATCTCCTGCGTAATATTCTCATGGACTTACGCTCTTGACCTATTCATGCACATTCTTCGCCTTACAAGCGCAACTCTCAATCTTGATAAGTAATGTAAGATAATCTTCGTGCTGCTAATAAATATTCTTCTAAACAGTATTTGTTGTGAAGCCGTGTTATTGTGGGTGTGTTCATCTCATATACCTGTGTACTGTATGGCCAGTAGTAATGTACATAACGCAGTAGTGGTTTAATGATACCATACTTATTCAATACAGTCAGGGAATTGTACCCCTCAGTTACAATTATTATTATTATAAAACAACAGCTGAAACAGGAGCTGAAGACCACAGCCAGAAAAGAAAAGGGCAACCAAATTGCCAAGGTACAGAAGACAAGGATCACTGCCAAATTCAAGAAGGCTCAACGAAACCAGCCCTAATTGGAGAATAGTCCCATATAGGTAGTTGAGGTCACTGTGGATTCCTCGTTCAGCATGTAGCATGGACAGGCAGGCATCTTTTTGGAAGTTATATACAGAACACAGTAGTTCAGTAACTCTTTAATCAATACAATCCAGATTGTATGCAGACGTGGAAAGTAACTATGTAATTACATTTATTCTTACTGTAATTGTACCGGTAAAACTACTTTTAAAACGTTCCTTTTACTTGAGAACATTTTAAAGTATGTAGGCCTACTTCTACTTTTGGTCATAAAGGTACCGAGTACAATTGATCATTTACATTCTGGACATAACCGACTAAAGCATTGTTGCTACTGAATGATTATCCCAAAACCATGGGAGACAATATCGGAGGATGTACAACATCCTTGATGTTCACTCAAAAGTAACTACGCTAACTTTTACTAGTCATTTTCTAGACAAGTACTTAAAGTGAAATTGTACTTAATACTTTTGACTTGAGTAATATATTTGTACTCTCCGACAATGGAAATGCAATAACTAACGGTTAAGTGTACACCGTGGTGTAAACACTTAACACAAATAGCCTACCAAATGTAAGAGAATGGCTAACGTTAGCTATCACATGGTCAGTTTAGTGTGGCTACAGGCTACAACTGTATGAGTACAGGAAGCTAAATGAGATGCAGTGGGCAGGCTACAGCACACCTACAGTACAGGAAGCTAAATGAGATGCAGTGGCTACAGCACACCTACAGTACAGGAAGCTAAAAGTGATGCAGGGGCTACAGCACACCTACAGTACAGGAAGCTAAAAGTGATGCAGTGGCTACAGTACAGGAAGCTAAAAGTGATGCAGTGGCTACAGCACACCTACAGTACAGGAAGCTAAAAGTGATGCAGTGGCTACAGCACACCTACAGTACAGGAAGTTAAATGAGATGCAGTGGCTACAGCACACCTACAGTACAGGAAGCTAAAATAGATACAGTGGCTACAGCACACCTACAGTACAGGAAGCTAAATGAGATGCAGTGGCTACAGCACACCTACAGTACGAGTACAGGAAGCTAAATGAGATGCAGTGGCTACAGCACACCTACAGTACAGGAGGGTCCTACTAATCACCCCAAAGTACCAGAAAATACCCCAAAGTATACCCAAAGTACCAGAAAATACCCCAAAGTATACCCCAAAGTACCAGAAAATACCCCAAAGTATACCCCAAAATACCAGAAAATACCCCAAAATACCAGAAAATACCCCAAAGTATACCCCAAAATACCAGAAAATACCCCAAAATACCAGGAAATACCCCAAAATACCAGAAAATACCCCAACGTATACCCCAAAATACCAGAAAATACCCCAAAGTATACCCCAAAGTACCAGAAAATACCCCCAAAGTACCCCAAAATACCACAAAGTATACCCTAAAATACCACAAAGTATCACGAAATACCCCAAAGAACCTCAAAGTTCCCCAAAGTATACCTCAATGTACCACAAAATACTGGCTCAGAGGTAGAGCAGGTCAACTAATGATCATATGGTCAATGGTTTGGTCAGTGGTTTGAATCCCAGCTCCTTCTGTTCACATGCCGAAGTGTCCTTCAAGACACTGAACCCCAAATGACTCCAATAAGCAGGCTAGCACCTTGCATGGCATCTGGCTGCCATTGCTCTGTGAGTGCATGTGTGAATTGGTGAAGGAGAGGCAATTATAAAGCTCTTTGTGCAGGTAGGAAAGTGCTATATATGTGGAGTCCATTTCCCATTCCCAAAGTACCACATATTTTCAAAACAAATGTTTATTTTAATATATTATAATCTCCAAATGTAATAACATCTGTATTGAACACTGAACAAACAGTATACATTTTTTTTATCAATTTTATTTGAAATGTTCAACAATAACAAAACAACATCAACAACAACAATAACAGAACAGTATAACATTTTTGAACAAATTCCAGTAAGGACGGAAGAAAAGAGACAACTATAGGATACATGACAACATAACAGGACATTCTAACTGTCATTACATTACATTCAGGTCCACAAGATGGCTACTTAAAAAACGAGAATACACACTGAACTAGGAAGAAAAGCTTTTTCAAGCTTCACACCTTGGTCATGGAATGGGCTACAAGACCATATCCACTTAGATACCCTGGTCTCTCTCAACAAATTTAAATCTGTATTACATAACTTCCTACAAAAAAAATTCGCTGCTTTCTGTAGTCGGGCCCCAACTGCAAAACTGCTAAATTACTGTATTACCCTGTATTTTACCGTCATACACCTTTACTATTATGTAGACTATTCTGTTTTGTGTTTTTGTGTTTACATGTATTGTATATATGCACTTTTATTATGTTCTTGTGTGATGTACCGCACATTATTGCTGTCTGATATATTGCAAATGTTATTGTTGTCATCTTGGCCAGGTCTCCCTTGCAAAAGAGATCTTGTATCTCAATGGGACTTCCTGGTTAAATACAAAATAAATAAAAAATTCTGTGTCATCTTAAAAAAAAACATATAGGAAAAAAAATAGAAAAAACTAAATCAAATCTATTATGAGCATGCATGAAGTGAACATACTTATGTCTTCACTTTTCTTCTTTTTGAAGTTGTTCGCTCATTTCTTTGCCGTTCTTTTTTGGCCAGGCTTATTGGCTAGCTGGGGTACCACTGGAATGCTCAACTGACCATCATTTGATTCTATTGTTTTAGCCTTAGGTACCATCTTAACTTTCAAGAACTTTAAATATAGCTCATTCTGCTCATCTTTAGTTATAGTGTCCCATATGACATTGGGGACCTCATATCTTTTAAATTCTGGCTTTAAAGTATAATTACCTTGACCATGAAGGCATCTGCGCACATCTATATTTTGAAGTTGAGAAATTTGTTGGAGTTTTAATATCAGATCTGGTAACTTTTGTGGTTTCCAATTAGTAGCCAGCTTAATTACATGATTCATTGCTTCACAATTATTATTTGTCCAATTATCAGGAATCCATTTCTTTCTGTTCTTTGTCTCCATTATTTTCTTTTTCAATGTAGGTATTAACTTAGAGAAATATGTAGTGAACTCTGGGCAATTTGATACTATATATGTTTCAAGTTCAAGTACCTTTTCACAAAAGTCATACTCGTTTTTACAGTAGGTAAGAGAATTAGCATTATGGAACAGCTTATTCTCAAGTACTGCTCTCTTTTTTGCGTCCATTCCCACTTTATGTGTTAGATAATGTTTCACATTATCCCGAATATGTTTTGAACACAAAATATGACTCGCTTCAGGAAACAAAGACTCTATGGCCTTTAAAATTGCCCGTTCCTGATCGGATCCAATAACTATGTCCTCACTGATATTTATTTCTGTTGCTAAATATGCCACCGACAACTTTGATTTCAAATGGGCAAAGAAATCATGGTAAGTCTCAAAGCTGCCGTCCCAGTGCAAATACATTGGCCCAATGAATAATGGTGGCTCTCCAGTCTCTTTCTTAAAAAGTTTTGGGTTTTTGAACACAGTCACTGTTAAGAAGCAAGCCCCCAAATTAAATGTGCGATCCACTCCTCAAACAGATGTAGCATCCTGCCCACAACAAAATCTTCTAACATCTTCTAATTGTTCATCAAAGTAAAGGATGACACAAGGTGGTTTTCCCTTCCTAGAAATTATTTGCTGAACATAATGATTTTCCTGCAACATATTCAGAACTGTCTGAAGCTCATCATATTTTGGGGTATTTTCTGGTACTTTGGGGTATTTTCTGGTACTTTGGGGTATTTTCTGGTACTTTGGGGTATACTTTGCGGTATTTTCTGGTATTTTGGGGTATACTTTGAGGTATTTTCTGGTACTTAGGGGTATTTTCTGGTATTTTGGGGTATACTGGGGTATTTTCTGGTATTTTGGGGTATACTTTGGGGTATACTTTGGGGTATTTTCTGGTACTTTGCGGTATTTTGGGGTACTTTGGGGTATTTTCTGGTATTCTCTGGTACTTTGGGGTATTTTCTGGTACTTTGGGGTATTTTGGGGTATACTTTGGGGTATTTTCTGGTATTTTGGGGTATACTTTGGGGTATTTTCTGGTGATTAGTAGGACCCGTACATGAAGCTAAAAGTGATGCAGTGGCTACAGCACACCTACAGTACAGGAAGTTAAAAGTGATGCAGTGGCTACAGCACACCTACAGTACAGGAAGCTAAAAGTGATGCAGTGGCTACAGCACACCTACAGTACAGGAAGCTAAATGAGATGCAGTGGCTACAGCACACCTACAGTACAAGTACAGGAAGCTAAATGAGATGCAGTGGCTACAGCACACCTACAGTACAGGCAGCTAAAAGATATGCAGTGGCTACAGCACACCTACAGTACGAGTACAGGAAGCTAAAAGAGATGCAGTGGCTACAGCACACCTACAGTACAGGAAGTTAAATGAGATGCAGTGGCTACAGCACACCTACAGTACAGGAAGTTAAATGAGATGCAGTGGCTACAGCACACCTACAGTACAGGAAGCTAAAAGTGATGCAGTGGCTACAGCACACCTACAGTACAGGAAGTTAAATGAGATGCAGTGGCTACAGCACACCTACAGTACAAGTACAGGAAGCTAAAATAGATGCAGTGGCTACAGCACACCTACAGTACAGGAAGCTAAAAGTGATGCAGTGGCTACAGCACACCTACAGTACAGGAAGCTAAATGAGATGCAGTGGCTACAGCACACCTACAGTACAAGTACAGGAAGCTAAATGAGATGCAGTGGCTACAGCACACCTACAGTACATGAAGTTAAATGAGATGCAGTGCTACAGCACACCTACAGTACAGGAAGTTAAATGAGATGCAGTGGCTACAGCACACCTACAGTACAGGAAGTTAAATGAGATGCAGTGGCTACAGCACACCTACAGTACAGGAAGCTAAAATAGATGCAGTGGCTACAGCACACCTACAGTACAGGAAGCTAAAAGTGATGCAGTGGCTACAGCACACCTACAGTACAGGAAGTTAAATTAGATGCAGTGGCTACAGCACACCTACAGTACAGGAAGTTAAATTAGATGCAGTGGCTACAGCACACCTACAGTACAGGAAGCTAAAAGTGATGCAGTGGCTACAGCACACCTACAGTACAGGAAGTTAAATGAGATGCAGTGGCTACAGCACACCAGAGCCGTATAATTAAGAGTTCCGACACTCCCGCCCACTTGGTTGTTATCGTGGAATGCGGAAGTAAAGCGCCTCAGGGGGGGTCCGTAGTTCAAGTCTCAGCTCAACGCCATGCATTTTCATTGTTGCCGAGCGGCACTCGCTGGTAAGTTTACTTTACTTTTACTACTTTGTACATTTTTAGCGCATTAGCAGACCACTCATGGATTTAGTCAATATTGGTATTTTATGTAGCAAGCTTTAGTTAATGTTGATCGTAAGTTAATAGCTTGTTAGATTCTAAATGCAGTTAAGAACGTTACCATACTGACGTTGGCTGGCCTACGCCTAAGGTTATATTTACCAAATTATTTGCAGTTATTATATTGGTGTTCATTAGTTTATCATTGTTTATTAGATTTATTGTTAAAGTGAGCAACACGAGATAGACTGGTCTTCATATAAGGTACAGTAAGGTTATAATATGACAATAACACATGACACTAGATAGACTGGTCTTCATATAAGGTACAGTAAGGTTATAATATATAGACAATAACACATGACACTAGATAGACTGGTCTTCATATAAGGTACAGTATAGACAATAACACATGACACTAGATAGACTGGTCTTCATATAAGGTACAGTAAGGTTACATAATAATATAATATATAGACAATAACACAGTGGATACAGACCTGTCTGGCTCTCCTCTCGTGGTCTTGACTCTAATGAGAGACGTGTCCCAGTCATTTGGAGTTGTGAGGTTGATTATTATTAGTAGTAATGTAGTTTGTATATTATTAGTAGATATGTAGGTTGTATATTATTAGTAGAAATGTACAGTCTCCTCCCCACCGTATGTATATTTCTCTCCCACCCACCCCCTCCTAATGTACAGTCCCCTCCCCATCATATGTATATACTCTGTCAGGATCTATGGGTAACAGTACTGTATATTTGAATACCGTTTATGTCACAAATGTATCGGTACTAAATACCTGTATGTCCCTATGCCATAAATGTCATGTATGTTGTGTATGTCATAAATGTCAATATGAATTGAAAATGGGGGACCCTGATGTAAGGTACATTTTATTTATATAGTGCTTTTCCAGATTAAAATCACAAAGTGCTTTACAGGCAGTAAAAGGTTAATCAGAATAGAATAACCACACATGTTACATCACATACAAGATTGTAGAATACTTCAAAAATAAATGCCAAGTTTCCCACAGCAAAAACTGGTGGGTGAACTCTAAACCCTCTAAAATATTGAAATCAAATCGAGTTTTATTGTCACATACACAAACAATCATACACTTCTTGAAGCAGGATGCTTGCATGCTGTGGAATGGAAATGTTAGAGATGAGAAGAGATACAAGATGTGTGTTGTTGTAGAGTGCATGAGCAACTCCATAACTCTATCTCCCTGTTTTGTTTTCTAGGATAAATTACCACTATAATGACGTGCATGTGTCCAGTCTGAGGTGAGCAGCAGTCGTGACAGAAAGGCCCTAGCACTACAAACTACAGGAGTGGAAGACTGGACCTCTACATGGACATATTATAGGCCTATAATAATAAAAAATGTGTGGAATGCAATTGCTTGCCTTGTATTTTTTCTACTGTTGACCAAACTTCTTTCTTGGCTTAATTGAGTAGTATATCAATGGTTACAGTATGAAATGTAAATGCTAAGAAATGCAGAGTAAACAGCTTGAGATATGCTATTCACTGCATTTTCACATGTGCATGTATGAATGTCTTATAGATAGCATTAGGATGTGTAGAAGCACAAGTCTCTCTGCCACTCCCCTGAAATTCTATTATATATATTGAATATAAATAGCCCACATATAATGTGGGCTGATTAATACAATGATGCTCGATTGTGTAACAACTGGTGATATGGCTAATGTAAAATAAGTCAGCTAGCACAGCTAGCATTTAACGTTCGAAATTGCAGTCATCGCCTAGTGATATAATGTAAATATTAAAGTAGCAGATATGTAAATGATATATCGCAACAGTGATCAATGCACATTGTATTAATAAGTACCAAAAATTGCTGTAACAGTAGTAGCAGAGCCGTATAATTAGTTCTGCCGTTCTGTACCGTTGAAATCAAGTTGACAGGAAGCCAAATTGGAACTACAGGTAGCTATCGTGATATCCTGTCGGCGAGATCAAAGCGTGTCGCAACTCTCAATTATACGGCTCTGCAGCACACCTACAGTACGAGTACAGGAAGCTAAATGAGATGCAGTAGCAGAGATTACTACTTAAGTTGATATTCAAATGGTCACGTTTCAATGACTAGCGAGCAGCTTGTCCCTTGTAATTCTGTTGAAAAAAAGGAAAAGAATTGTCACCACTGTAGGCTAACTAGTTGAATTCTGATGGTCTGACACAGTTATCTTGCAAAGTGTTATTATGTTATGTTATTAACACTTTCAGTGCCGGCCATTAACATGGTAAAGCATGGTTAAATGCCACCACCCACTTCAATGATAGCGTTGTGAACGCATAATCTCTGTCTTAAATTATGGCTATGTGTCTAATCTGCCCGTCGTTTATCAATGACTTGTTTGCAGTCAACATTGTCGAAACGGATTGTTTTTTTTAATCGCTTCATTTCTGTTTTATAGCATTTTGAAAAGCCCTCGTTTTCAAGGAAAATATAAAGATTCCGTGATAAAAGGCATTTACTGGAATATTCTGGAATACACAAAAACTTTGTCATTTTACGGCCTATTTATGAATCGTTGTCAAATAAACGCTAGATAGTATGTGTACTTATGCACGCTATAGAAGCGGGCTGAAATATCGATTCTCTCATTTCCTGATCGCTCGCACAGCCACACACATGCATAGGGCAAACGCTGATATATATGTGAAAATAGCTCAGATTATCCCAAGACTGGTAAAATAGATTCCTTACCTCAGATCAGATGTTATCCAAAAAGATTATTCCAATTCCGGATCGCCATTCCAAATATCGCATTTATTGATTCAGCATTGGGTACTGTAAATACATAATCCACGCGTTTTCCGGGCCGGCGATCACAATGGATTCTTCAGTTGGCTCGACGGAAAAGTAAAATGAGGAAACTACCCCCCCCTTCAGCGGTCTAAAGTAATGGGGTGCAGTTACACAGGGAGAGACGATAGGGGGCGGTATCTTCCCAATTGAGCTCAGAGAGACTCTGCAGCACTAACCTGAGGCTCGATTGATTAAATATGAATTCAAATCGGCAATAAAAAAAAATACGACAAACAAACGCTATATAGCATTGGCGGGCACTCAACGGTCGGTATGAACTAACGACAAAACGCGTGGCTGGCATCCAAAGTGTTAAGAGTCTTGTTTACATCTAAGGCATCCCACATTTCTTTATTCAAATAAAACATTTAATTCTACATTTTATTACAATATTATTTACATGAAATTAAAGTAAATGAAGGCATTGGGCAAAATCAAGACAGCATACTGTACATGTACTTACACCAGTCAACATGATAAATGATCATATAATATCAAAAAAAGGAAAAGGAATAACTGTCTCATGCAACTAGGAGCCATGTCTAGAAGATGACCAGATGTAATAAAGTAACTACCGGTATTAGATATTTTTTTACAAGGTTTTTTATTATCATTATTATGGACGTTTCCAGAGTCATGTGTTGAAATGGTCCTCAATGCGTCGCTTTTTGCTAGAGCTCTCTGAGCCTGTGTCCATTGGGTGGCCAGAAGAGCTTCCTGTTAGGCCGGCCTCCCACTCATCTACAGACTCCAGTAAGGTGGCCTCGTCACTATCATCATCTGCCTCTATGAAGGACCTCTGGAACATCTCAGTGATGGTCCTCTGCTGAGGGTCCTGGGCCAAGCAAACAATGATTGATGAATAAATTACAAATCATAGCAACCCATAGATAATAAAATCATTTATTATTACAGAGTTTCAGTGTAGTAGTTTTATCTGGACAGAAACGTAACAATAATTCACAAGTACATCTCAATAAAGAGTGAATCAACACGCACATATTTTGGAACATTCTTCACGAGTTATATTGATACAAATTGAGCATTTAATAAATCTTCACCATTGCATTCAAGAGGCTTCTAACTTCTTCATTTGTAGTGCCATCTGTAGTGAAAGGACCATACCATTCTAAGTGACTTCTAACTTCTTAATTTGTAGTGCCATCTGTAGTGAAAGGACCATACCATTCTAAGTGACTTCTCACCATAACCTTTAACAAATGTTGTGTTTGTAGGTGTATACAGTGTGTGTTTTAACTGATATCAGTTTACCTTACTACAGTAGATACCATTCAAACTGCCATTGATGTTGAAAAGGGGTGGAAAATACTCTACGAGACTTGAAGGTTTCTAGGCCTAATGTAACTCAGCTTTCATTTTTTGCTACACTCTACTAGAAGCCGTGCACGTATAACTTCCATATTCAGGTGTGCTTGTTATTAACTCCCGGGTGCTCCCAGTCGCTGCACGCTTTTGAATAGCTTGGAGTTGAGTAATACTGTAGCATTAGCAAAAATAAATAGAGATTTTCACAATGGTAAATTACCTATGCCTTTGCACAAGCATTGTACAAGACGAGGAATAACGTACGTTTTTCTTTTTCTTTTTATGAGATTAATTTATTAATCTAAGTAATAATCAACAGTTTAATTATCAAAATAGTTGTTAGTTGCAGCCCTAAACACGTGCATACAAAACTCACCTTGGAGTGGAAGCTGGCATTCACTGCCTTGTCTGACAGATTTGCCTCAGACAGGCCCACCTGCTCCAAAACATTCATTTTCTCCTGGATCATGGGCCTACATCAACAAAAACATGATAATAATAATATAACACTACAAATACATAATAGTATAACATTACAAATTCACAACAGTATAACACTGGTTTAACCAAGGGTCGGGACCCTGTGTTGAGTACCTTGATATAAAACTTGGGTCCCTAAACAATTATTATTAAACAAACTAAAATGATCAATAATATTGAGTGTAATTTTTTTAATTTAATTTTAACCATGGTAGGCTACTGGTTAGGTACCTGAAGCTGTCCCTGTTTTAGTTGTTTCTCTTTTTGCCTATGTACAGTATTGGGCTGTATTGTTTTTTTTGTGCCTGTGTGGTGTTTGTATTGTGTCGTCTTGTGGATTGCAACCATGGTGAAGACAAAGACAAATTTCCATGAAAGTGGACAAATAAAAATATCTATCTGTCTATCTAAGCACGCTGTAAAACGTGTAGTCTCTGAATGAACCATTGTTTATATGCACGCTGCAAAACGTGTAGTCTCTGAATGAACCATTGTTTATGCACGCTGTAAAACATTATATATTTTTTATTTACCATAAATACAGACACATGTCTGAATTTACCTGCATATAATCCTCCCATATACCTACTATACACCTGCATATAACTCTGTACGATAGCATGTATAGTAATCAGGGTTCTAAATTAACGGGGGCTTGGGGCAAAATGCCCTCAAATTTACCAAATGCCCTCGAAAATCAGTTAAGGGGGGGCAAAAAAAGCCCCTGACAGTTTACCAATTATATATATATATATATATTTTACCCGCAAAGGGCCAATGGCGGGCAGATTTGAACAAAATAGTAATGTAAAATAAAGGACAGTCGCCTTTTTTGCAGCCCTTAATCTCTCCTTGTTTAGGGCTTGTGTCCATAGCGGACGTTTTTTTCAAGGCGGAACGCTTGGACCTGCTTGGACCTCAATCTGCTTGAGCTCGCGCCTGCCGCGGCTCCGTCACTTGCTCGATGTTGATTGGTTGGGGGGAAAAAGTTACCTTGATGAGCGTGCTCCTTTCCAAAAGTTGAGCTCCGCCCAAAAACGCTGCCGCAGAGAGCACATAAAACGCGAGGCGCGGCGCTGGGAAAAGGAGCACGCCTGTCGCGCCTGTAGCATAGAAATTAATGGGTTATAAATATGTGGAACCATATGGAAGGAGTAAGCCGGCCGCTAAAAAGAAAACCCACCGCGGCTTTCTCAGACGAAAAGGATGAGCTGGACCACCTGACAAAAGAAAGTTTCCAGAGCAGTGGAAGTTTGAAGATAGTTTCAAGAGACTGGCTAGGCTACAGTATGATGCGGGGCTGTAGACAGTGGTGAGTTGTTAACTTGTTCCGTGTGCCGCAAGTATGTCAAAAAGAAAAACAGAAACAACACGTTTGTCATTGTCGTGTTACTTCACAGTACAAATACGTGAGTCCTCTGTTGTGGTTGTGAGTATCCTTTATTAGCTTAACTCTGTACTGTAGCAACATCACAGGTGTATCTCTCTCGCCCCTCCCGTACCTGCCCCTTGACCCCGAGTACGGTGGCCTGTACACTCTGTCGTATAACGCACACACATTAACATAACACCACAGTCATCGGTAGTAAATCAATGAAATTGTGGACTCTGATGAGGACATGATTGAGGAGGTTTAAGTTAGGTTTACAAAACCTTCACATTTTATTATGTTCTGTTAAATCCTGCAAAGAGGCTAGAGTGAGGAGTATGATGATTAGGTTAGGTTACAATTTAAGCTTAAGATTGATTTGTATTGATTAATCAATCAATATATTAAAACAATTTGCTTAAAATGTTACTCTGGCCTCTTATTTAAGTGTGTATTCTTTATCTACTTGAACGTAATACCTTATCTACCTGAAATGTACTGACATTTTTTATATATGAGACACAAATTCGTTTTAGAATTTTTGACTGGTGTGCAAGGAGCAGTTTGGGTGGATGTTTTTGTCGGCGGGATGAAGACAGGAATACAGCGCTTGGCACCACCAGGACAGCCGCAGCCACAAAATTAGGTCATTAATTGAGTTGTATTTTCTTTATGATAAGGATGTTTAATAACCTTTTTCATCATAAAAGTTCATTGCCCCCGAAATACAAAAAAGCCCCCGAAAATCAATTAACCCTTTCCCCGCCAATAACGTCGTACAACGGGTTTCAAGTTCATGCGAATTCTGCCAATAACAGCGTACGACGTGATTCTGATCATAATTTCATATTTTCGCCATGGTATTCATATTTCACTCAGAGCCTTGTCGGATGCTGTGTGAGCCAGCACAACTCTGCAACGCTTCAATACTGCCACCTGGTGGCTGATCGGCGAGTTGTAACCGGAAGTGGATCTCTTGTGATCCCGGTGCGTCTCCCTATTCCGTCCGGCCACTCGTTTATCGTTGCGGGACTCAATACACACACCGTGGATATGGATCTTTGCCATAACTCAATCATCTACATGATTTGGGCGTGTATTAGTAATATACAAACCGGAAATGGATCGCATCGATCCCAACCACATAACTGGATCTGTTTGCTCCACTCTCATCGCCCAACGGTACGAGGAGACTGACGTGAGTTTCAGCGTTTTTGTTTATCATTTTCGATACAAACTGCTCTGATCAATATATCACCCATACTACATGAAGCATCTAACGACTATCACGGAATTATAAACGACCCCCCCCCCCCTCCGTTCACCTGTGCATGATCAGTCATAACGTGTAGGCCCATGTACAGTTGACATTTTTAATGTAGTGTCGATCGGTATCAAACTGCATTTGATGATCTAATATATGCATTTGTGCCTATATCTCACGTTCTGGGAAATACTGCAGAAAACGATAAAACATATTTAAGCACCAAGAAGGATTCCGTTACAGTAGTCGAGGCGGGAAGTGATGAAGGCGTGAATGAGTGTTTCCGCTGAGGTGTCGGAGAGTGAGGGGCAGATGCGGGAGATGGTTCTGAGGTGGAAGAAGGCGGATCTGGTGACAGACTTGACGTGAGGGTGAAATGAGAGGGTTGAGTCCAGTATTACGCCCAGGTTCCTTACCTCCGTGGAGGGGCAGATGGAGTAGCCATCCACGGAGAGAACAAGGTGGTCGATCTTTTGGAGGAGGGCTGGGGAGGCTACAACTATTAGTTCTGTCTTCTTGCTGTTGAGTTGAAGGAAGTTGGTGGTCATCCATGTTTTTATGTCCTGGAGGCAGGCAATGAGGGAGGGGGGAGGGAGGGGAGCCGAGGGTTTGGTGTGGAGGTAAAGCTGCGTGTCGTCTGCATAAGAGTGGAAGTGGAGGCCGTGTTTCCTTATGATATCACCGAGTGGGAGGAGGTAAATCATAAAAAGGAGCGGACCTAGCACCGAACCCTGGGGAACACCCTGTTTAACAAGTGCTGGAGCTGACCGTGTAATGTATATATTTATTCCTACTGTATATGTATATATATCTATCCACATGTCTGTACATACCTGCACGCTGCACATAATCCTTTTACATATATCTATACATATCCCTTACCTACTCTTACTAGTTAGGCTGCTGGACAGTATGACTACGACAATACTGTCATTATACCTGTATCACTGTACATTAATACTACAACTCTGTACATACATCTTATTAGCACTATTACTCAGTAGTACTCATTTATATATTTTATATCCAGTTTAATCACCTGTACATTGTATATTACTATTGCACTTTACTGTTACATTTGCACTCTGGTTGGATGCCACACTTATTTTTGTTGTACTGTACTTGTGCTGTATAATGACAATACATTTGAATCTAATCTAATCTAATTTGGACCAGGCAGGTCTGAGGGAAATGCTCCTCCAAGAGATTATTTTTCTTGCAAATATAAATATAACATCAAGTGAATTTTGAGAAAACCTTTAGACTTTCCAGGACTTTATTCTATGACGTGTTATTAATGTTCTCATTTCCTATGTGCCTCCCATGTGTGTGAAGAACTAGGATACGCAGTGCAAACAAATCTTTCCCACAAAAACAAACTACGGTAAGGTGACACTTTATCCCTCAGTAACTACCACAAACATCACCTGTCCCGCCAAATGTATTGTTATTAACATGTTATTTTGTTCGAGAAATTGTTCCAGTTTGGCGGGACAGCAGAGACAATTTAAAGAATTTCCCCCCGCCGTCTCACCGCTAAAAAGTTACTGCCATTTGCCTTTGCAGGGCGGATATTTACCACAGATCAATAAGTACCATTATGTATAAAATAATAAATAATGCAATAATAAATAATCAATACCATAGGTGGTCATCTGCAGTTCCTTTAGCCACCAAGTAGTGAATGTCCACATTGCTGGTTTGTCCAATTCGGTGGACTCTGTCCTCTGCTTGAATGAGAGCCTGTAAAGGAGGTTAAAAGCATTCTATTATGAGCAACACTGTCAGGAAACTACACTCAGGTGTGATTTACTGTGATCAACCGCTCCAGACAGTGTAAGGAGTTCACTTTTTATGTAAAGGCCTATTTTTGTCCACTTGAACTGATTTTAGGGAGTCTGCTCAACAGTTGGAACTCAATAATGAGATAATTTTATATCTCAGAGAAAGTCCTTTATTTATTATAATTACATTTACATTTAGCTGACGCTTTTATCCAAAACGACTTACAAGTTTTATACAACAAGTCAGCAGGAAGGGTACAACTCTGGCAGCTAAGGGTCAGTGATATTGTTCATCAAACAGTTGAACTTGAGTGCTAATAGAGACTTGAGTGCATAATATATTAGCATAGTAGGCAAGGTCGATTTCTTAGTAGCAGAGTGCATAATAGTAAAAGACCGTACAAAGGTTAGTATTTAAATGTTTTATACATTTTTCTCATAATTTCAGATATTGATTGAAGTGTGTTTTTAGTCGACAACAGAAAATGTAGGTTATTATCTTGTGTTTTGTATGTTGTTGTTGCTGTTGTTGTTGTTATGGTAATGTTTTATTGTGATTCCGTGGATGTCCTGATCCGATCTGAAAGATCAGAGAGAATGCCACTCAATCGCCTGCAGCCAGATGTGCAGGTAAGATGGAAGGCAGGTTATTATCTTGTGTTTTGTATGTTGTTGTTGTTGTTGTTGTTGTTGTTGTGGTGGTGGTGATGTTTTATTGTGATTATGTGGATGTCCTGATCCGATCTGAAAGATCAGAGAGAATGCCACTCAAGCGCCTGCAGCCAGATGTGCAGGTCAGATGGAAGGGCACTCACTACATGCTGCAGAGCCTCCTGCAGCGCTAACAGGCTCTCAACCTTCCAGCCACACTGACGGTGAACCAGGACACTAATGGAGGAGACAGTGGAGGTTTTATCTCCCTTTGAAGAGTGAGTGCTGAGGCTGGCAGCTGCAGCTGACGTGATCCCTGCCATAACGGCCTTAAACGTGTTCTTTCTGGAGAGCAGAGCAGTGACCAGGGAGTCTCCTGGAGGCAGTGGAAAGAGGCTCCAGCCAGGTTGAGACTGAGCCCCTCTACTGCATTGCAATGTTTCTGTATCCCAGATACAAAGGCAAAAGTCGAGTAAACCGTTTGAATGTCATGATCCACCGGTATCAATAGTAATTATCAATTTCTTTTTTATGTAGATTTGAGTTCCGTTAACCCTTTCACTACCACACGACAGAAGGTTAACCTTTCACTACCACACTACAGAAGGTTAGCCTTTCAATACCACACTACAAAGGGTTAACCCTTTCACTACCACACCACAGAAGGTTAACCCTTTCACTACCACACTACAGACGGTTAACCCTTTCACGACCACACTACAGACGGTGTTAGGAAGTGAATCGATTACATCCTGTGGTCACATTATTTGCACTGTTTTCAGACCCCCAAATAACAATTAAAATTAAAGTCAATGGTCGGACCAATCGCCATGTATGCATTGATTTTAGGGGACATCACCAATCAGGATCTACATATACAGTAGGGGTGGGAATCATCAGTTTCATCACGATACGATACGATATCGATTCTTTGGACAACAATACGATATTTGCCGATATCACAAAGTCTGCCACGATACGATACGATTCAATTCAGGTGCCTGCGATCGATATGAGGCGATATTATGTGCCCATTTAACACAATCAGTCACATTTAGATCAACTAAAAAAAGGCTACGGAAATATCAATTGATGTATTTATTTTTGAGCTCTTCCAGACATTTAAATGAAAAACAATCTATTGTTTTTAATACAAATAGACCTCCCGTTCACTTTTGTTTTTATATATTGAGCTTTAACACACACACAGACACACACAGACACACACAGACACACACACACACACACGCAGTCCCCCACAGCCCCCACCCCTCCTCCTTCCAAGTCCCCTCTTCACTCTCCTGTTCTCTCTCACGGTTAGCTGCTTAGCTTTTAAGCAGCCAACGCGACGTTCATTTAGATATTTAACGCGACGTTGGCATAAAGGAATGCCTGTTATATGCATTTGACCCGTTGCGGGGAAAAAACTGCACAGACTTATATCTGCTCGCAAAATAGACGCTCTGTAGTGCTTTACAGCAGACGCAAACACTGCTGTAATGTGTACACGGAGTTTCACAATATTATACTGGGCGCCGGCGGATATGACTCGCGGGGATTTTCAAAATAAGAGTATCGCAATATGAATCGATCTTTTTACGTTGCGTCGATCCTATTTGATTATTGATAATAGATCGATATATCGATCTGGATCGATGTATTGTCCCACCCCTAATATACAGTACATGAATATGCGTCTATAGTAATACACCTCTCTTTGTCTGTGCTAGTAAGGAAACTGTCTCTCTCTTGCCTCACTCTCTTGTCCCGTCTCCTCTGGCTTAGCTGGTCCCGTTACTCTTTCTCCCCTACCTCCTTCTCTCTCTTTTCTGCTTTCCCGCTCTCTCCCTTCCTCTCCTCTCTTTCTCTCCTCTTTCACCCTTTCTCTCCTCTCTGTATCCAATCTTATAACAATTGTACCACACTGTAGATAGATCCATGCTGTAATAAACGATCGTACTGAACTTATAGAATTGTCTCCTTTATATTTCGGATATTAATCTTTCTTATCAATAATTAATAGTCCTTGCCTCTCGGGACCACAAAGTGAATTCCACCAGATCAGTTCATCCTTACTGCAGTTAACCCTTTCACTACCACACTACAGAAGGTTAACCCTTTCACTACCACACTACATGAGGTTACCCCTTTCACTACCACACAGCAAAGGGTTAACCCTTTTACTACCACACTACAGACAGTTAACCATGGTAATGAAATGTTAACCTTCTGCAGTGTGGTAGAGAAAGGGTTAATGGTTAGATGCATTCTTTATTTAAGTACACAACATTTAACTATTTTCAGACACTTCAGAAGTTTTCCTTTAGTGCAGAGTCTCAAACGTCATAAGAAGAGGCAGCCGGTTGTCTGCTCACAGGGAAGATATGGCTGGGTTTTTCCTCAAGAAGAACCTTCACTTCATTTTGAAGTGAGAGTAAGTGGATAGATAAATTAATGAGACAGAGAGGGGAAAACTCCTGCAGCAGCTCAAACTGCCTTGGAGCGGCTGGGTAGTGTAGAGTGGCTGGCGACTCCACATGTATCAGAGGATGCATGTAGACAGACAGTAGGGTAGCATGTGGTAGTCTACACCCTCCTCAGACACAGTAGGGCAGCATGTGGTAGTCTACAATACACCATCCTCAGACAGAAAGTAGGGCAGCATGTGGTAGTCTACACCCTCCTCAGACCAACAGTAGGGCAGCATGTGGTAGTCTACACACCATCCTCAGACAGACAGTAGGGCAGCATGTGGTAGTCTACACACCATCCTCAGACAGACAGTAGGGCAGCATGTGGTAGTCTACACCATCCTCAGACAGACAGTAGGGCAGCATGCGGTAGTCTACAAACCCTCCACAGACCAACAGTAGGGCAGCATGTGGTAGTCTACACCATCCTCAGACAGACAGTAGGGCAGCATGTGGTAGTCTACACCATCCTCAGACAGACAGTAGGGCAGCATGTGGTAGTCTTACTCTACACCATCCTCAGACAGAAAGTAGGGCAGCATGTGGTAGTCTACAGTACACCCTCCTCAGACTGACAGTAGGGCAGCATGTGGTAGTTTACACCCTCCTCAGACCGACAGTAGGGCAGCATAACAAGTTGGGGGGAATTGGCATAACGGACTAATTTGGGGGTATGAGAGTATATAAATATATATTTATTTTTTATTATTTTGATATTCAGGTATTACTGTAATGCTGCTACAGAAACAGATTATTTTGTTCACATTAAGCTGCTACACCACTTTTAACTGGATTTTTCTTTTTGTGTGTGTGAATATCCAAGTTAAGCTGTTACACCATTTTTAACTCAATGGAGGCCAAACCCAAGATAAGTCGGGTTAACTCGCCAGCAGTTGGGCACCAGACCCGAGATTTCTCTGGTTTTGGTCGTTTATTCCTTTATTCGATATTTGTATTCATTATTCATCCAGGGACCTTGGTGTTACCATAGGGAATGAGTGAGATCGCCAAAGTGCAATACCGGCCACATCCAGCTAGACGGCGGTATTGAGCACCCTTTGTAACCTTGTATCATGGCCTGTGTAACGGCCAAATGTCTCCAGTCTCACTTTTCCTTGTCGGGCGAGTGGAGCGGTTCTCCCGGTCAAATATCCCCGATCCATATGTTGTGGTAGGTTATGCCGTGGACCAAATAAACATCGGATGTACCAGATGCCGATCAAACAATTGGAATATTATTTTTGGAATACTCCCGATCACAGGTAAGGACTATCTGACGTCAATTTTAGCTTAATTGTGCAATGCGTTTATACCGATCGGGCTGATAAGCGTTTTTAGTGTTCAATACGAATGCCGTTACTGACAATCAAATAATCAGAAACTGCATTCATGATGAAACATAATACCTATGACATAGATGTGATTTGGGAATAGTAGCGTGTACAGGCAAGAAACGGCAACGTTTATAGTAGAATTGACGTATAAGGCTATAACTCAGCATTTCGGGAATTACCCCAGACCTCTCTAAAACCATACTTATATTCACCACGGTATAACACGGGAACGTATGGATGGACAAATTTATTCTTTTTCACATATTGAACGATAGATAGGTGATGTCAAATGGGCCATAGTATTGTATCGATAGCTATAATATAGAATATAGTTATAGCTCTACAAACAAGGTGACGCACTCCTATCTTTCAAAGCGTGGCCTTGCTATGACGGGCTCCGTCTAATAGCTGGCGCTGAATTAGTTAAGTGGGTTAATTGAGATTTCTGTTAAGTATACTAGTTTTACTATAATGCTTTGTTGTGAATGTTAAGGTTAAGCTAACCTACAGTATATTACACCACTTTGAAGTGGAATTGTGATTATATTATTCATTTAAGTTAATACTGTACATATTTTAGTTTACTTGGTTATTTTGTAAAGAAGAAAAAAAAGAAAATATTTCTGAATAGTATATAAAATACATATAAATGTAAACAGTGGAATTGTGATAAGACATAAACCAAAATAAATATGCAATACTTGGATCGGGGGCAAAATAAACTTGATTGGGATATCCTGAAATGTTACGTTTTGTATGGACTTCAGGAAGAATAGTTGCTGCTTCTGCTAATGAGGATCCTAATAAATTAAATGACATAAGTTTGATATGTTCTGCAATTATTTACCTTTATTTCCCAGGCTCAATACCTGAACTCACAAGGGACATCTCCTGCCCCGAGCCCCTGTTAATTTCTAACTTTATCTCCAGCATCATCAGATATCACAACCCAAACACGACAGAGGGTTGGATGAGTAGTGGAGACGGCTCAATTTACATACACATGCAGAGGTTCATGCTATCCCCCCAGATCCCCTCCCTGCTGAACAGGCGCTCCGACCAACCAGTAGGAGGCGCTGTTTGCAATGAGGACTTATACCCCACCGGATTCCCACCTGCGAACACTGCCAATTGTGTTCGTAGGGACGACTGACCAAGCCGGAGGTACCGCTGACAGCTGGATTCGATCCCAGAGTCTCCGCGGTGGTAGGCGAGTGCTTAGACCTCTACGCTACCCAGCCGCACCTAAAGATGTCATGAGATTTTATATTTTGGTAGAGTGCCTCACCCCCGGGTTCCAGAAGAGCTCGGCGAAGATCACCAGGGAAGCAGAGTGCAGGGTGATGCCCATGTTGGCTGCTGTGATGGACAGCACCGCCACGCAGGTCTTGGTCGAGTGCTGGAACCTGTCACACAGCTGCTGCCGCTCAGCAGAGGGCGTGGCCCCATCGATACGGATGAAGCTGACATTCTGTGGAAATTATTACATTACATTTACATTTAGTCATTTAGCTGATGCTTTTATCCAAAGCGACTTACAAGTTTTGTATGACAAGTCTGATTAACACATTCCCTGCCAACAACGAGTTTACTCGTTATTGGGCGGCAATCGCTGAACGCCAACAATGAGTATACTCGTTATTTGATAGTTTTTCCTTTTATTCAATATGTGTATTCATTATTCATCCAAGGACCTTCGTGTTACCATAGGGAATGAGTCTGAGGTCGCCAAAGTGCAATACCGGCCGCATCCACCTTCAAAACCTCTCTAAAAGAGCACCTACGGGAGACTGCAATTCAAAACTGGCCCCTGTAAATGTCCAAACCCAACCCCCTCCAATGTACAGTCGCCCCCCCCCCCCCCCCCCCACCTACCCAACCGCACCACCTACCCAACCTCCTCCAATGTAGTTTCTTCCCCCTCAAATGTATATACTCTCTTTTTAGACTCTATTTGTACTCACAAACAGTACTGTATATTTGTAGATCTGGTATGTCATAAATGTCTAGATGTAACAATACTGTCTATCTGTATGTCATAATGTTATGATGAATTGAAAATGGGGGACCCTGATGTAAACAAGACGAAAGTCTTTCTCTGGTCTGCATCCCCTTAACAATTGTGTGTATTGAGCTGTACTGTATTGTACCCATTCTGCAATCTGTTAATAAAATTTTCAAACAATCAATCCAGCTAGACAGCGGTATCGAGCACCCTTTGTGACCTTGTATCTTGGCCTGTGGAATGGCCAAATGTCTCCGGTTAAATTTTTCCTTGTCGGGCGAGGCAAACGGTTTTCCCGGTTCCATTGAAGCGCGTCAAATATTCCGATCCATATGTTGTGGTGGATTATGCCGTGGACCAAATGGACATTGGATGTACCAGATGGCGATCAAACAACTGTAATATTATTTTTGGAATACTCCCGATCACAGGTAAGGACAATCTGACGTACATTTTTGCTTGATCCTGCAATGCTTTTATACCGATCGGGCTGATAAGCGTTTTTAGAGTTCAATACGAATGCCGTTACTGACAATCAAATAATCAGAAACTACCCCCCCCCTTTCATGCATTCATGATGGAACATAATACGTATGATATAGATTTGATTTCAGAATAATAGCGTGTACAGGCAAGAAACGGCAACATCTATAGTGGGATTGAAGTATAAGGCTATAACTCAGCATTTCGGGAATTACCCTAGACCAGCGTTTCCCAAACGTACGTTCCAATGATACCCCATGATATGATAATTGGGGATCTAATACGGTCTCTATTGATCGATTTATGATAAAGAAAAGCAGGGACCCGTTTTTATTGGGTCGCCAATAAAATAAAATAATTTTTTTTTTTTTATAAAAAAGCTGTAGATGTGTTGATTCAGTTTGGCACCACATACTTATGTGAATCTGGGTTTTCTACTCTAGCATACCTGAAAAACAAATACAGAAACAGACTAAATACTCAGCATGACCTCAGAATAGCACTTTCAAAAACCAAGCCCAGAATAGATCTGCTGGTTGAAAACTTCAACCAGCCACATACCTCTCATTAGATTTCATTGTGCCATAGATGAAATTATACCCCTTCTAGCATGATGTCAGGTCAGTATAATTTTTTAATAAGTCAGTACAAATTAATCAGAATGTTGCTCAATGTTGGGGTTTAAGGTTGAGGGACGGAGGGAGGGGGTAAGAAATGGAGAGTTGTTTGTTAATTTAAAAGTGTTACAAAATTGTATGTACCGGTACATATGTTATGAGGTGGTGAGCAACTTAACATTACACTCTGATTATTGCTGTGATGTACTTTTATAATTAAATAAATACATTTCATATACATTTGAAATGCATGGTTTGTTGTGTTCTTTATCAGTAGTTTATAAATGTATGTTATGGCAATTCATGATGTATTTTTGTAAGTTTGGGTCCCGGGGAAACACCAAATTTCTCTTTTGGGTCTCGAGCTGAAAAAGTTTGGGAACCCCTGCCCTAGACCGCTCTAAAACTAGAGTTGTTCCGATACCGATACCAGTATCGGAAAAGCCGCCGATACTGGCTAAAATGCTGGTATCGGCGAGTACCCTCTAATGCTGCGCTCCGATACCATATGACGTAATTTATCAACAACACTGTGGTCTGTTGAGTAAGCATTATAAAACAAACGTGTGCTTAATCGATTAAAGTGTCAATGCCATTTGTCATTTTAACAGCAGATACTTTCTTAAATGTCATCGTCCCGACAGAGCGGTGTTGACGGGGAGCTCATGGGTTCGCTTGGTGGCTGGTGTTATTAGCATTGAACAGCTAACCGAAAGCTAGCTTTAACATTACCTTGGCTAAAGTTGGGGCTATTCATATAATCCAGCAATAATGGCTGCAGACCTGCAAGCAAAGTACAGCAAGTTGGCAAAGGAGTATTCGTTAAATCACAATGTCACCAGTAACGTTACAGTCTTTTCATATACCGACAGCTCATGCTATGCTAACTTAGCTCACGTTGGTGTCGTCATTGAGACAACCTCACGTACAAATTAATGACATGTTGCGGACAGCCATATCGGTGACAATGTTTAGCTTTTAGTGCCAAATGATAAGAGTCTGAGGCGGAGTCTCAAAAGAGAATGTTGAATATTTATTGTGCAAAAATCACAACAGATCGACTGCTACTGAAACGGAGCCTTGTAGACAGACTGAGTAGGGTATATCTGCAGAGCCAGTGGGTAGCGAGTGCAGCAACGTATAATGTCCGTGTGGATCATTGGAGTAGGGTATATCTGCAGTGCTGAAGCCCCATACTCATTGATTAATGATACTAATACAAATCTATACAATCACCTGTTGTTGAATAAATACCATTACTTTCTAGTTATTACAAAAAAACAGTATATATAAAACAGTATTTGTTAAAAAAAAAAAAAATTATATTTATAAAAAAAATTATATAATTTTTTTTTTTTTTTTTTTTTTTTTACATGTATGCACTGGTATCGGATAAGTATCGGTATCGGCCGATACCCAAAGCTTAGGTATCGGAATCGGATCGGAAAGGAAAAAATGGTATCGGAACATCTCTATCTAAAACCATCTACTTTTTCTCCCCCTTTTTTTCGTATTTTTCTCCCATCCCGATTTAGTCGTTATGCCAATTCCCTTCCTGGTCGTTGCACGCTTTTGCCCCCTACTGTCGGCCTGGGGAGGGAGAAGACTACCACATGTCCTCCTCCGATACATGTGGAGTCAGCCAGCCGCTTCTTTTCACCTGACAGCGAGGACTCTCACCGGGGGAGTGTAACGCATGGGAGGATCACACTATCTCCCCCAGATCCCTTCCCTGCTGTAGTAGGAGTCGCTGTTTACAACGACCAGGATACATACCCCACCGGCTTCCCACCCGCTAACACTGCCAATTGTGATAGTAGGGATGACTAACCAAGCCGGAGGTACCGCTGACAGCTGGATTCGATCCCAAAGTCTCTGCGGTGGTGGCGAGCGCTTAGTCTGCTGCGCCACCCAGCTAAAACCCCTCTAAAACCACTTATATTCACTACATATAACACAGGAACGTATGGATGGAAACATTTATTCTTTTTCACATATTGAACAATAGATAGGTGATGTCAAATGGGCCAAATGGGCCATAGTATTGTATCCATAGCTATAATATATAGAATATAGTTATAGCTCTACAAACAAGGTGCACTCCTATCTTTTAAAGCGTGGCAGTGCTAGAGCGGGGCCCTAAAGCGTGGCAGTGCTAGAGCGGGGCCCTAAAGCGTGGCAGTGCTAGAGCGGGGCCCTAAAGCGTGGCAGTGCTAGAGCGGGGCCCTAAAGCGTGGCAGTGCTAGAGCGGGGCCCTAAAGCGTGGCAGTGCTAGAGCGGGGCCCCACTGTGTTAAGAGGCGGGACAAAAAAATAGATACCGACATATATTGTTGTACTTCAATACACTGGCGCCAATCCATATAAAAATAAAAATAAAAAAATACAATCCCATTTTACTGCAATAAAAATTATTGGAATGAGGTGAACAGACTGAAAACGTTATCTTATTAGATAAAACAGATGATTATATATATATATATATATTAAGGCTGTCAAAGTTAACGCGGTATTAATGCATTAACGCCCGATTCTATTAACGCCACTATTTTTTTAACTCACGATTAACTTTTAAGATTTTTTTTTTCTTTTTCTTTTTTTTTTACTAGACTTCACTCAGGTGTATTATTGATGCTCTCATTGATACTATGTTTGTTTCTGAAGTGTGTGTGTGTGTGTGAGATAGAGAAAGAGAGAGAGAGAGAGAGAAAGAGAAAGAGAAAGAGAGAGAGAGAGAGAGAGAGAGAGAGAGAGAGAGAGAGAGAGAGAGAGAGAGAGAGAGAGAGAGGGGGGGGGGTGAGAGAGATGAGGAAGGGGCAAGAGAGAAAGAGAGCTGGGAGAGTGTGTGTGTGAGAGAGAGGGGGGGGGGTGATTACTCAGCCCTTGTGTGGGTGAATGTAACAAGTTCCTAACGTTTTCTTTCTCCTATTATTTCATGCACACTTTATTCATCGTTTTAAATTATTATTTTCTTTTAAGTAATTTTGTGCATCACTCTGTTTTGAATTTGATGCAAATTTGCAATGCATGAGGGTCATCCTTTTGTGTTAAATGGCTTCATAAAGCAAGCATTTGTTGACTCTCATGTTGATAAGAGTATTAAAACTTGGAACTTGAAAAAGATCTGTTTAAGGTAGATAAAAAAGAAATCTTCACCTGAAAGGGCAATTGACAGGCAACAAATAGGGTTTTAATTCTATCTATATATTGTATCAGAAGAAATGCACACCTGAGCCGCTAGAGGTCAGCAAAGTGACACGTCCTCATGAGGTTAATGTTTTTATTTTATTTAATTTTTTTGCCAAGAGTAAAGACCATAACCCTATCAAAACAGCAGTCAAAGTGTATATTTTCATTTTTACCGATGTTTTGTACGATTTACCGAAAATAAGAATTTATCAAAAAAACGCTAATTATATCTCTTTTATCGTAAAACCGTGAGGAAATGACTAAATCCAGATTTAACCCTGCCATTGGAAAGAGGAGCCTTTTCCCTATCCATGGATGTATGATTTGACCATAATAAGATCAAGGTCAAATATGAATTCATAATTAAAATCGATTATCATTTATTACTGTATCTACAAATCCTTCCGTTTAATCATCTTCCCTTTATTCATTTGCTTAGATTTTTTGTACACATGATCTCAATAAGGTGGTGAATGAGCTCAGTGAGCTCATCTGCTTACCCCGCAGATTTAACATGGTGTTATTCACCATAAAAGATGCAAAAATAAATCATAATTTATATTCTCCTTTTCTTCATTACAATTTACTCAAGCCTAGTAACAGACACAATATTTCTGACACTGGGAATACATACCCCCAGGTCCCTAGATGTTCCTAGATACCAAGAACATGCAAATTGACCTTGTAGAAGTGGAGCAATCTTCCATTTACTTAGGCATGTACCTTTAGGCGAAATTTCTGAAAAAAAGTCTACAGATTAACATTATGGCGTCCGTCCACGTATATATATATCGTGTTTCGAAAAAGAGCGTTGTGGACCAGAGCCACGAGTATATACGTGACTAGTTGTTATTGTTTTATTCCATATTTTTAACGCTTCTTAGGTACCCGATCCACTAGCAGGATCTCTTCACATATTTGATTTTCGAAACATGCAGGACCGGCCAGACCCGCTTAGGGGCGCCATCGCTCCACTGCAGTATCATTATGTGGATTTAAAAAAAAAATGCAAGTACAGTTCTGTGGGCGGATCATAGATCCTTGATTCCAAAAGAAGACCCTCCATCTTGGATCAGCTTGCCGAGCGTTTTTTTCAGCGTGTAATAATGGGATTTATGATTAGCCAATGTGCATATCGATCTACCAGAATCCGATGACTGGTGAGGAAATGCTGCCGGCGATCACATGGCCTGATGGTAGGATAATATTACCCCAAATTACAGCTGGATTGGACATTGTTTTATAACGTAACGTGATCGATCAATGAAAATGCTATATTGAACGCACACTGTATTGCTAATCAATAATAGTAATCGGCGTTCCCCGCCGCCCCCATTTCATCCATAGATGCTCTGTAATAGTCTGGATGCTACGCAGTTTGTTTTATTTCATTCGTATATATACAGCAGAAATGGCGTTTGATATAACGGCGCCAACGTTTAGCCTTTTTTGCAGCCTCCTATAGAAAAGCCTAGACGAAAAGTGCGATATACCTTATATTCACGACGCTATAAAATGACAACCAACCGATGGATTTTTTATTTTCTTTAAGCCATTATGAAGGCACGGTTTATGCACTCAAGTGACAATGAGAATGGACAGATAGCAATACTATAAATGATATATAAAGCTCTTAGAAAGTACATCGGTTTGTTTACAATCTGCTGTCCTCTGAGGCCTAAATCGCCGCGCCCGCCGGTCGCCATAGTGTTAAATTAACAGGTTATGCAATTGGTTGTACATTGTTTCATTATTGGCCAGTTTGTGATGCACACCAAAGAATCTGATGAATTGTGAATAAATACATAATTCACCCAAAGTGATATTTTTTTTGTGAATTGTCGTTAACTCATTGACTGCCGGGAATTAGTCGGGCCCCGTTCTAACACTGCCACGCTTTAAAAGATGGAAGTGCGTCACCTTGTTTGTAGAGCTATAACTATATTCTATATTATAGCTATGGATACAATACTATGGCCCATTTGACATCACCTATCTATAGTTCAATATGTGAAAAAGAATAAATGTCTTCATCCATACGTTCCCGTGTTATACCGTGGTGAATATAAGTATTGGTTATAGCGTGGTCTGGGGTAATTCCCGAAGGGCTGAGTAATAGCCTTATACGTCAATTCTACTATAAACGTTGTCGTTTCTTGCCTGTACACGCTATTATTCCCAAATCAAATCTATATCATAGGTATTATGTTTCATCATGAATGCATGAAAGAGGGGGGGGTCGTTTCTGATTATTTGATTGGCAGTAACAGCATTCGTATTGAACACTAAAAACGCTTATCAGCCCGATCGGTATAAAAGCATTGCACGATCAAGCAAACATTTACGTCAGATAGTCCTTACCTGTGATCGGGAGTATTCCAAAAATAATATTTCAATTGTTTGATCGCCATCTGGTACATCCGATGTCCATTTGATCCACGACATAACATATGGATCAGGGATATTTGACGCGCTTCAATGCAACCGGGAGAACCGCTAGACTGGCCCGACAAAGAAAAGTGAGCCCGGTAACATTTGACCGTTGCACAGGCCAATATACAAGGTTTCAAAGGGTGCTCGATACCGCCATCTAGCTGGATGCGGCCGGTATTTGACTTTGGGTGAATAATGAATACAAATATCGGAAAAAAGGAAAAACCGATCAAATAACGAGTATACTCGTTGCTGGCGTTCAAGCGTCGGCTCGCAATAACGAGTAAACTCGTTGTTGGCGGGGAATGAGTTAATGGTAGAATCTGTAAAGCCGTCAAACAGTGACCTCTAGGCAAAAGAGCCCTGCTTGGTATTGCGCTTTGTCTACATTTTTGTTTGTTTTGGTCTGTCGTGTGGATTGGGGGGTTTAAATGGTAAATGGTTTAGGAACTTATTATACTGTGACATTTCTCCAGACCTCTCTTGGAGCCTGAGGTGTGACTAGCACTAGCAACCCCCCCCCCCCCATATCCCCACTCAAAACAAAAACAAAAACTGTAAACAAAGTGCATTATCACTTTGTTTATAGTCATGCCATTTGGCAATATTACAGATTCTACCTTTAAGTAAAGTACCTTCTTTCTCAGTTCAGTGGTGATGCTGTCCAGGACCAGCTTGTGATGGGCGAAAACCAGGAACTTCTCCCTCCCACACTCCAGCATGTCCATGATGTATTCCCTAACACAAATACAAACAACAACAACAAAAACAACATAGTCAAAGGTTGTGTAAGGACAGACTGAAGCATATTGAGATTAAGGTTGCACGATACACCAATACTAGAAAAGTATCACGATACCTAGCCGTTAAAAACGGTCCAATACTCGGATACTTTTAGAATAATAGCCTGATGCTGTATTTTTAGTTGAGTAGATGTGTGACCGGAGCAGTGTGTGTGTGTGTGTGTGTGTGTGTGTGTGTGTGTGTGTGTGTGTGTGTGTGTGTGGGCTTTGCTTAGTGGGCGTGTCAACAGTATCAGCTGAAATCACACCAGAGCAGTTTTCCACATCATCTGTTGGCAATTTTTATTCTAAATTGCATAAAGAATGTTCCATGTTCTGTTGTAAAATTATATTCCACTAGTTTTCCTGATTTTTGACGTGGTATCATTTTAGAATCGGTATCAAAGTCAAAATGTTGGTATTGTGACAACACTAATTGACACACACACACACACACACACACACACACACACACACACACACACACACACACACACACACACACACACACACACACACACACACACACACACACACACACACACACACACACACACACACACACACACACACACACACACACACACACACACACACACACACACACACACACACACACACACACACACACACACACACACACACACACACACACACACACACACACACCTACCTTTGTCGTTCAGACCAGTTCCACTTGGATGGTGCATTCTCTCAATAATATCCAAACAAAGTCTGTTTGATCAAAGTGGTCTTAAAGGGGAACTCCAACATTTTGGGAAATTAGCTTATTTAACATCTTCCCTGGAGTTAGACAAGAAGATACATACCTTTTTTTGTCTCTGTGCGTGCATTTTAGCTTTGGGAATAGACGCTCCGTTAGCATAGCTTAGCTTCATCACTGGAAGTGAGGCAGGACAGTAGCCTTACAGTGCCTTACAGTGTATTGCAAGGTCTGACATTGACCAAACGTGATATGCATGACCTTGGTGGGCTCTGGGTCAACTCCTGAAAAGGGGGTCAATGTCAGACTTTGCAATCAAAAGTTAGGCTGCTAATAACCCTTGCCATAATTTCAGTGCGCCCCCTAACTTTTGATTGCAAGGTCTGACATTGACCCCCTTTTCAGGAGTTGACCTAGAGCCCACCAAGGTCATGCATATCAAATTTGGTCAATGTCAGACCTTGCAATACACTGTAAGGCACTGTAAGGCTACTGTCCTGCCTCACTTCCAGTGATGAAGCTAAGCTATGCTAACGGAGCGTCTATTCCCAAAGCTAAAATGCACGCACAGAGACAAAAAAGGTATGTATCTTCTTGTCTAACTCCAGGGAAGATGTTAAATAAGCTAATTTCCCAAAATGTTGGAGTTCCCCTTTAACAAATTAATAATAATTTTAATTGACATAAAAAAAAAAAAAAAAAAAAAAAACAGTAAAATGAATTATAAGAAATCATAAAAATTAAAAACACTCTTCGGCCTCTCACTACCCTCTTCTGTCCTTCTTTCCTGTCCCCAAACTCTCATTTCTCCTATCTCTTTCAAAGGCCTCTACTTCTAAGTACCATAGCCACAATCATTCATACGTCAATAATGATAAAAATCTAAGCCGATATGACTTGAAATGATGTATATAATAAATATATAAATGATGTACTCACATGATGGCCTGTATCTTGGCCTCTGCCGTGTAGTTGTAGAAGACAAGGAGGGCCTCCTTCTCCTTCGACTTCTAAAAGAGAGAAATAAAAAAGCACGAGGGCCCAGAGGAGTAAGGTGTTAAAAGCAGTGCAGCCCATCCCAAGGTCAACCACAAGCTTGTGTCCGCAATGAATATTGCAATTATTTATTGGGAAAACCACTTGAGATACAGTATCTCGTTTTCGAGAGGGTCCCACATTTTGTGCAATGTAATACAGAATCAGAACACACAACAAAGAAATTAATAAAAGACACATACAAAAACATACAACAGAACAAGTACACATTATAAGAGGATATGACTCTCAATCTCCATCATAATAGGCCTACTCCACGGCAGCCACCTGACGATGCCACCGCAGGGCAAAGGCGAGAAAGGCCCAACAAAACATTCAAAGGGCGAGTAGAATAGAGGATGATAAACAATATTCCCCTCTGAAGAATGTCCAAGTTGGTTTGAAAACAGTAGACCAGAGGTCTCCGACGTCTCGCGATTCTGATGAAACTGCAGACAATCCACCAAGGCCTGACCAGGTTCACTGAAGGAATTTATCTATTGCATTCGCTCTCAATGTTTTATATATTTATGGAGGCGACAGTGGCGTCTGGTAATCAGAAGGTTCCTGGTTCTCCCGATGAGCAGGTTGGCACCTTGCATGGTTGCCTCTGCCATCGGTGTGTGAGTGAATGGGTGACTGTCGGGCGAATGTGGCTCGGGAGGTAGAGCATTCGTCTGGTAATCCGGAGGTTCTTGGTTCGATTCCCGCTCCTCCTCCTCCCACTTTGGATAAAAGCGCTATATAAATGCAGTCCATTTACCATGGGTGAATGTGAGGCATAAGTTGTAAAGCTCTTTGGGTAAAGGTTCTTCACCCAAAGAACACTGTAACAATAACTCATCCATATGCAAACTCACTTTAAACATTCACCTTAACACATTGACCGCCAGCAGCAGGGGGCGCTGATACCCCATTCATCGCCAGGTCTTTATTCAATGGATATAGTTTTAGACTGTGACATTTGCGAGTGCTTAAAATATATCTTATATTATATCTATGGGTCTAATAACGCCGGCGAGTCTCAGTGAGTTGCTTCTAGTCAACATGCCCGAGACAGATTGTTTTTTCATCCGTACATTTCCGTTTTATACCGTTTTGAATAGAGTATGGTTTGGGTGTTTTTCAGTAATTCCAGGAAAAAGACAAGAAAAAGGCATTTTACTGTAATCCAGTCATCACGTTGTAATTTTTCAGCTGATTATCCTGAAATCAACGCTAGATTATCAGTATTATGTCTCCTCGTCCATACATGAAATTACCGTCGTAACGGGGTGCTCGCTCGCCCCCCCCCCCCCCCCCCCCCCTCCCCTCCTACCCAACGGTAAACAGCCATACACGGTCCACACAGGTAGCTGTGATCGGGGTAGAAATAAATGTCAGATCAATGATCAAATTTATATATAATGTTCTTACCTTGTATCTGATGTAATGCAAAAGAGATACCGTACTTTTCGGACTATAAGCCGCGGCTTTTCCCCCCATTTTTCAACCCTGCGGCTTATATAACGGTGCGGCTTATATGTGGACCAAACCCGAAAATGTAAAAATCGAAATATTGCTTTTTTTACTGCATTGAAATGTTATTTATCTGTTCCCTTATTTGCTAAACTTATACAACTTGTAAATGAGTTAATTCTTGTTATTTGTCCGACAGTATTGTGTCCCAATGCTGGTGGGAAGACTACAAACGAGAAGCTGGGTGTGGTCTGTGCGCGTGCACTTAGCGAGGTGTTGAAACACACAAGAATAGCGAAATGTTAATAATAATAATAATAATTAAATTAAATAATTCATGACCCGAAGTCGCTGAAAGGAAGAAAGGAAATGACATCACAGAAGAATGAAAAGGAAACAAGAAAAGAAATTGAAATGTAAATAAACAATGGATGAACCCATGTCACTCCTTTTTATTTATTTTTGTCCCCCTTTTATTTGTTTTTTGATTATTATGTCTTTACACTTATCATAACGTTATAAGTTATAGCAACTTAACTTGTGACAAATGCCAGTTTTATTACGCGTTGCACTGCACATAAAACGCGAGTCGGGCCGTTTTGTCATTAAACAATATTAAATCACATTTAGAATGTCACGAATTTTATGAGCGAACGAATTTCGTTCGAGTGTATTTATTGCAACCTAATGTCATCAGAAAGAAATTTAATCAACTACAGTTTAGTACTGTTTTCGCCTTGACAGTCGCCACTATGCTGCACCTCTGCCTTGTCATCTCGCCCCTATATGCTGCACGCTATGCCGCTGCAGTCAAGGCACACGAAGGGTTAAAAGTGTGACTTAACCCTTCGTGTGCCTTGGCTTGACTGCAGCGGCGATTGGAAGCCTGTTCTCTGTGTTGCTTCTCATTGTGACTCGTTGGTGTACCGGCAGCGTGCAGCGCGACAATCAGAATAAGAAATAATCTGGCTAGATTGACCCACATCATATGCAGTCAAGCCAACAACAACAACAACTTTCTTTTGGAAGATGGATTTTTACAGCTAACGGCCACTGGGGGACCTCCTAAATCTATCCTAAAAACGAAAGAAAAAGCTGGAGACCGGAAGAGTGCAGGTAGCGCATGAGGAAAAGTGGAACTGAGAGACAGAACGAGAGCAAGACAGTTTGTGCAGTTTTCATGCACAACCCCTCATTATGGAAAACAAACGTAGATATGCATATGATGCAGCTTTTAAGTTAAAGGCAGTCAATCTGGCAGTAAAAGAAGGAAATCGAGCTGCTGCACGTACCCTTGGCATCAATGAGTCAATGGTGAGATGTTGGGGACGCCAGCGGGAAGAACTGTCTCAATGCAAAAAGTCTAAAAAAGCGTTCAGAGGTAATAAAAGCAGACGGCCCGAACTTGAAGACTTTGTTGAAGATTGGGTGAACACACAGAGAGCAGGCGGCCGAGGTGTCTCCACTGTGCAGATCCGACTGAAGGCCAAAACAGTCGCCACCGAAATGAAAATAGAAAATTTTAGAGGTGGACCATCTTGGTGTTTCAGATTTATGAGACGAAAGGGACTGTCCATTAGGGTGCGGACGACTGTGTGTCAGCAACTCCCTCCCGACCAGGGGCGTATCTAGACCCAGCACTTCAGTAGGGCACAGAAGGGCACCAAAATTTGGCCGGTTTTGGCCGGTTTGTGGGCGAAAATGGGTGGATTTTGTAACTATTTTTTTTTTAACTTTATTTCGGTTTTAGGGTTAGGTTAGGGTTATGTTATTTAATTATTTTGGGGAGCCAGCCCCCCAAACTCCTGAAATGCATAGAAATCTATGAAATAAATAAAACAAGCTGACATTTATATTAAAAAGAGCTAGACACCCAAACCCCTAAAATACATAGAAATCTATGCATTTTGGAACAGTTACTATATATATAGTCAAGAAAGCATTTAGTCATACTTAAAGTTTAAAGTGCTTTACTTGCATTGAACATTGAACATTGAGGAGATATCATTAGAAAGCACAATGTATGTTTCCATAGTTACGCAGATGACACACAATTGTACTTTGCTGAACCAAATGATCACACAGCTATAAACTCCATTTCCGCCTGTCTCTTAGCAATAAACAAATGGATGACGAACAACTTCCTAAAATTAAATGAGGGCAAAACTGAAATCCTACTAGTCGGTCCTATAACAAAAAGAGAAATGTTAAAGAGCAATATGGGGCAACTTACTCCTTGGATCAAACCCGAAGTTACAAGTAAGTAACCTACACTGGCTTCTGGTAACATTTAGAATTGATTTCAAGGTCCTCCTCCTTATATACAAAGTATAAACATTGCGATCATCTACTACTGGTCTATTGAAGGTTCCAAGCCACAGTCTAAAGAAAATCAGGGATGCAGCCTTTGCTAACTATGCACCAAAGTTATGGAACACACTACCTATGGACATTAGGGAAGCTAGATCTCTTAATATTTTAAAAAATAAGGTAAAAACGTACCTCTTCACCATAGCCTTCTAATACACCCCGCTGTTGATTGTACTGTAGCACTATTTTACTCTGGCCATTCTATTGCATAATTTTACTATCTATTCTACTATTCTATTATTGCACTGTATTATTGGTGTGCAAACCAGTCAACTTACAAAAAAGAGCCTGTTGGAGGATTTCAACAAGATAAATGCAGTGCAAAATATTTCACTATAATATTTCAAAGCGAAGTAAAAAATATTATAATAATTATTTGTTAAAAAAGGGAAAATAAAAAACATTTGGTAAAAAAAAAAAAAAAAAAAAAAAAAAAAAATTTATCAGTGGGGCACAGATGATCATCAGTAGGGCACGTGCCCTACTGATAGTGGTCTAAATACGCCGATGCTCCCGACTACCAGGAAAAAATAACAAACTTCGGCGAATTCACACAAAGAAAGATAGAGGAATATTCCATCGGACCGGACCAGATCATAAATATGGATGAAGTGCCTTTGATGTTTGACCTGCCTCTCACTAGGACTGTTAACAAGAGAGGTGAATCGTCCATCACATTGAGAACCACTGGCCACGAGAGAACATATTTCACTTGTGTTCTTGGCTGCACAGCCTCTGGATTAAAGCTTCCGCCAATGGTGATTTTTAAGCGGATTACAATGGCAAAAGAAAAGATCCCGAACGGCATCTCCTTTAACCCTTTCCCCGCCAATAACGTCGTACAACGGGTTTCAAGTTCATGCGAATTCTGCCAATAACGGCGTACAACATGATTCTGATCATAATTTCGTCATGGTATTCATATTTCACTCACGGAGCCTTGTCGGATGCTGTGTGAGCCAGCACAACTCTGCAACGCTTCAATACTGCCACCTGGTGGCTGATCGGCGAGTTGCAACCGGAAGTGGATCTCTTGTGATCCCGGTGCATCTCCCTATTCCGTCCGGCCACTCGTTTATCGTCGCAGGACTCAATACACACACCGTGGATATGGATCTTTGCCATAACTCAATAATCTAAATGATTTGGGCGTGTATTAGTAATATACAAACCGGAAATGGATCGCCTAGATCCCCACCACATAACTGGGATCCGTTTGCTCCACTCTCATCGCCCAACGGTATGAGGAGACTGACGTGAGTTTCAGCGTTTTTGTTTATCATTTTCCATACAAACTGCTCTGATCAATATATCACCCATACTACATGAAGCATCTAACGACTATCACAGAATTATAAACTACCCCCCCCCCCCCCCCCCCCTCCGTTCACCCGCGCATGATCAGTCATACCGTTTAGGACCATGTACAGTTGACATTTTTAATATAGCGTAGATCGGTATCAAACTGCATTTGATGATCTAATATATGCATTTGTGCCTATATCTCACGTTCTGGGAAATACTGCAGAAAACAATTAAAACATATTTATACTATAGAACAGGGGTAGGCAACCCTAGGAACGTGTGCCTGCATAGGCACGCAGGGGCATTTTCATAGGCACAGGGGGCAGCATAAAAAAAATATAAAAGTATTATAATTTATTTTTAATTTTTTTTGCTTTGAAATATTATAGTGAAATATTTTGCACTGTTGTCGCATTTATCTTGTTGAAATCCTCCCACAGGTTCTTTTTACTACCACATATTTAATTGAGACCCTTTATTTGTTTATTGTTTCAATTTAGCTGGAAATACATTGCTACATCATTAGTAACATTTGCAGAGCCTTATAACAAAAACATTATTACGGTCACCATTGGGACCAGTGGGATTAACACTTTGATCGCCATGGTTAAATTCATAATTTACCATCCCTAGCCAGCTCTATTTGTCTATGGAGAAGTTCCCCTTCTTTGCAGGGCTATAACTTTTTAAATTCTATTGCTAAATTGACATTATTATGGCCCATTCAATGTCCTATATCTATTGTTCAGGGTGTAGCAACGTTATACTTTTTCATTCACATATTCATACTAAAATATGGTCTAAAGTATAAGTACTGTATGTTTTTATCGTTTTCTGCAGCTTTCTCCAGAACTTGATTTATAGCCCCAAATGCATTATATTGATGATCAAATACAGTTTGGTAGCGATCGGTGCCAGATAAAAAATGTCAACTGGAGGTACTTCTAGAAGTTACTACGTATCATCTGATGTTGACCGGATGGGCGGGGGGTCGTTTATAATTCCGTGGGCAACGTTATATCATTCATCTAGTGTGGGTCATATCATATGGTCATCAGAGCAGTTAGTAAAGAACACGTTGGAAAATAACGCTGGATCTTACCGTATCTTCCTCGCGCCGTTGGACGATCAGCTTGGAGTAGACAGTTTTCGATTATGGGATGTTGATCTAGATCAGGGGTGGCCAACCCGCGGCTCTTTGCCCATCAATGTGCAGCTCTTCCATCCATAATTTTAAATATTTTTTTTTCTTTCTTTTTTTTACCTTTTTTTTTGTCACTCATTCCATAATGACGTAGAATAAACATTTACAATTTTTTTTTTAATGGTCCATTTGCATGTTCTTGGTATCTGAATCTAGGGACATATATGGATCAGTGTCAGAAATAGTGTGTCTGTTACTAGGCTTGAGTAAATTGTAATGAACCAAAGGAGAATATCAATTCTATTTAAAAAAAAATTATCTTTGACTGTGAATAACACCATGCTAAAATTGACCAGACCTGAAAAATCTAAGCAAATGAATAAAGGGAAGATGATTAAACAGAAGGTTTTGTAGATACAGTACTGAATTCTGCCATCTTTTTTATAATGTAAATTTCTCCACCATTTTTCATCATATTGCAACACCGTTTTTTGCAAGACGTTCACAGAAAGGTAGAGAAACTAACTGCGTTCCGTTTTATGGCAATAACGTTCAGGTTTGTGGGAGATAATCCCAAAAAATAAGAGAAATTAAAAAGTAAATTCAGAAGTCAGATGATTGACAGGGGCTGGTGTGAGCTGGGTAGGGTAGTTTTTCTAAATTTGAAAGCCCTGAGTCTCTTCCTTCAAAAGACTACACTCACTTTTGGATGTGCCACTTCCTCCTGTCAATATGCGCCGGTTTCCGACTCAATGCCCTGAGATTTCTATAATCTTATATTTCACTAATAACAGTTAAAATAATTGGTAAACAAACGTAATGCTGAAAATATACACTTTTACTGTATATCTCGGGCTTAAGAGGTTAACCCTGTGAGGCCCAAATTAAAAAGACATTAGCAACTTCAGAGGCCAGAGGGTGGGACATATAAACACATTTACTATCAAATAGCATTGTGAGGCTGAACAACAGGACCATTGACTATACATGTGCTTAAAGGGGAACTATCTTATAAATGGCCTTTTTCAGTGTTTACCATTGTTTCTTAGCTATGTGGACTTATATTAATAGGATCTATGTCTCTAATTCTCATATTGGCGCATTCTTCCAATTCTCCTCTCACAATATTCACCCTCACTGAACTGAGTCATCTGAAAATGTGCTGTGATGTCAGAGATTTCTCAGCTGCATAATAATGTGGCAGTTGATGTGGCAGTTGGCACCAGGCCACACAGTGGTTGGAGCCCAGCCTCAAAACGGCTTAAGATCTAAAAATGCGGTTTTTAGTACTTGATTAGAAATACAAAACAATGCATTTAAAAAAAAAAAAACCTAGGTGTTCCATAGACTCACAGGAATTGTGTAAAAGTGCCCAAATAGTGAAAGAAATAGTAAAACAGTTCCCCTTTAACATTTTTTAAATAAACATTATTTTTTTAAATGGCTAAAAGTGATTTTGTAATTTTGCAACCGTGGGTCTCACACAGGGTACTTTTAACCCTGTGAGGCCCAAATAAAAAAGACATTAGCAACTTCAGAGGCCAGAGGGTGAGACCTATAAACACATGAAGGGTGCCGTGACTGAAATAAAAGGTTGAGAAACGCTGGTATATGGTGTGGCTCTTTGTGGTACCACAGTAATTTTTGTGGCTCTTAGTCTCTGACTGGTTGGCCACCCCTGATCTAGATGAACCATTTCCAGGTTGTATAATACTATATACGTCCAAATAATGTTGTTTATTGAGTTAGGGCGAGCGATTGATTATCCAGTGTGTCGAGATGGAGTCCGGCTAACGATCGCGAGTTCCCGGACGAAATATGGATGAGCACTTCCTGTTTGGCACGTCACTTCCTGTTGGCCGATCTGCCGATCGGCCACCAGATGGCGCTCTTGAACCGTTAGACAGTTGAGTGGAGCTCAGCAGTATATCTCAGGTCCCCGGAGGAGAAATATGATTTTGATCACAGATTTTTGAAATATTGATATCAAAGACGTGTTACGGCGTCTTCGGCAGAATGAGCATGGCGGGGAAAGACGAGTTCCAGCGTTTTCGGCGATTAAAGTGTTAATCAACACATTTTATTATTTATTTTTCTATTTCATTGAACATTGCACATGTTAAAAGCCATTTTTTTTTACTCAAAATGTGAGTATTACCAAGTCAACTTGTGTTCTTAAAACAATGACAATAAACATAGTGTTATTAGGTTGAAATAATGTGGTTGTGTACTTATTTTTCTGTTAACTTATTATGGATTCTTCTTCTTCTTCTTTAGAATTTCCGGCAGTGTAGACGCATCGTGGCGTATTACTGCCCTCCGCAATTCTTTTGATGAGCTCTTCTTCTTCTTCTTCTTCTTTTGAATTTCCCGCAGGCGTATTACTGCCCTCCTCAGTTCTTATACTACGCTAGTGGTGTGCCATAGTTAGGCCTCTGGTAAACCAACTTTTGATTGTTTACCCTCTTCTTCTTCTCATCTTCAAAACACACTATCTCCTTCTTCTCTGCTCCTCTTGCCTGTCCAATACTAATAAATACAATAACGCTATATCCTCTGGTACAACTCTGAAGTATGCAGAAATGTCAGCACTGCCTCTGTGATCAGCTGGTGGTTCTCATTATCCATGCCAAAGAAAGATTTAAGAGAGAAGGAAGAGACTCCCAACTCTACCAGACTTTTATAAAAGATTTCCCTCTCTTTCCTATACCTTTCACATTTTAGGAAGACATGCCCGACAGTTTCAGTCTCTTCACATTCACACCCCCATCTGGAAGTTTTCCCACAATGCACAAGGTACTGTTCAACCCACAGTGTTATTATGGATTGAAAACTGAAAACCTTAATGCACAGTAACTGAACTCAATATTTTTAAGTTCTGGTAACTTATTATTATTATTCTCTTTTATTCATCTTTATTATTTTATTTAAAAAGTTATAGCCCTGCAAAGAAGGTGAACATCTCCATAGACTTAGGCTATGTGTCCACAGCGGACGTTTTATGAGTTGTCAGCTCCTTTCTGTCATTAATTTCTATGCTGGAGAAGCATCAGGCGCGCTCCTCTTCCCAGAGCCGCGCCTCGCATTTTATGAGCTCTCGACGGCAGCGTTTTTGGCGGAGCGCTCCCAGCTCATAAATTTGAAACTAGTTAAACATTTGGAAAAGCAGCACGCTCATCAATGTAACTCATCGAGGAAGGGGCGGAGCCGCGGCTGGCGCGAGCCTCAGTTGCATTCAGAAAAACGCTCAGAGCTTTTTGTCTTCTTTTTTCAAAGCGGTCCGCCTCGAAAAAAAGGCTATTAGTGGACACATAGCCTTACAGTGCTGGCAGAGATCAAACAGCGATGGATATAAGCGTGGCAGAGAATGGGTTAAAGTCAACAAGAAAGGGTGGATGATGGAAAGCGTAATGAAGGAGTGGCTGAATGAGTGCTACGTCAAGCGCCCTGGAGGATTCTTTCGCCAAAAAAAAGCTTTGCTCGTTTTGGACAGCATGAGGGCCCATATAACAGAGTCTGTGAAAGCAGCCATCAAGAGCACAAACTCAATTCCAGCTGTGATTCCTGGGGGCACAATGAAGCATCTGCAGCCACTCGACATCAGTGTCAATCGTGCGTTCAAAGTGGCACTACGCGTTCAGTGGGAGGTGTGGATGACTAGCGGCGATAAATCATTCACCAAAACGGGTCGCATGCGAAGAGCAACTTTCGCTCAAGTTTGCGAGTGGATCCTGACAGCGTGGAGGAGTGTCAAGACATCCACAAGCACCAACGGGTTCCGAAAGGCTGGACTGCTGCGTGATGAAGAGGAGGACGCGGCCACAGCTGAGGCCCTTCAGAGGCTGTTCGATTCCGACAGTGACGAAGAGGAGTTTGTTGGTTTTGGCGACAACGAAGGAGAGAGGAGAGTGGGTGACGAAGCCACCCTGAGCCTGTTCGTTTCTGACGCTGAAGATGAGGACTTTGGTGGTTTTAGTACGCAGGAAGAAGAAGAAGAAGAAGATGAGGATTAATGACTTGACTTTTCTGGTTACAGCAGCCGTGTACTGCACCTTAGCCTAAAAGATGAAGACGAGGATTACCGGTAATGACTTTTCTGGTAGGCTGATTACCGTATATTTTAAGCAGCCGTGTTACTGCAACTTTAGGCTTACGCGCTTACTGTTGTGTTACATGCACTTTATAAAAAACACATTTAATTTAGCCATTGATATTGCATCGTCAACTAAACTGTAAACTGGTTGCAATTCCCCCTCCTCCTCGCAGTCCTCGCAGTCCTCGCAGCCAGTCGTCCAATGAGCGAGAGTTCAAATAGCCTATAGGCTTCAAAAACTATTTAATATGCTAAACTTATTTTTAAATTTTTAAATTCAAATTTCTTTATTTAATTAGATTGTTCCCGACATAATGCTATATGCCCCGACCAGATCCTTGACTCCGTTGTGATACAGATTAATTAGAATAGTAAGTGGCTATCTTTTTTTTTACCAGCTGTAGATCAATGCCGGTACGTGCGCTGGGAGCGCACCGTTTAGGTTTGAAAGTTTGTGTGTCTGAAACGCTATGTGATACTGTACAGTACAGTTTACACAGCACAGTACATGTTCTGTATACTATTGCACTAAATGGTAACACTTGTTATGCAAATATGCAACTTGTTTGTTGAAATGTTAATAAATGGGAGCTTCTCCTCCTCCTCCTCGCAGTCCTCGCAGCCAGTCACCCAATGAGTGAGAGTTAAAATAGGCTATAGGCTTCTAAAACGATTTAATATGCTAAACTGATTTTTTAATTCAAATTTATTTATTTAATTTGACTGTTCCCGACATAAGGCTATATGCCCCGACCAGATCCTTGACTCCGTTGCACTAAATGGTAACACTTGTTATGCAAATATGCAACTTGTTTGTTGAAATGTTAATAAATGGGATCTTCCTCAAACAGCCATCTCTTTTCCGACAATCCCCTCTGTGCACAAACCCTTACATATGGTAATTAAACATTAAAACACCTGCGGCTTATAGTCCAGTGCGGCTTATATATGTACACATCATTCAATTTAGCTGCTGCGGCTTATAGTCAGGTGCGGCTTATAGTGCGAAAAGTACGGTAATCCAAATATCTGATCGCAATTCCAAATAATGCTTGTGGAGGTCTGTACCACACTACCAACCGTTTCACAATGACGGGTGGGCGGAGTTACTGTTCAATGCCATCGTTGTATAGAACTGGCTCGCCCGAGTATTTAAACCCTGAATATTTAAACCCTGCCCGCCCGGCTCAGATCGCCTCCTAAAACACAACAGCCCATTTTCAATGAGATGCAATAGCTCCGCCTGGCAGTAGAGGGCGGTGTTGACCGTCTGCCAGCTCAGACAGGCTCTGAAGGGGATACCAGAGGCTGCAGCTATGAATTATGAATAGATATAGCAAATAAACGAAATAACGATCCCAAAAACGAGTTAACTCGTTTCTGGCGCGCAACGCATGGCGGCCAATAACGAGTTAACTCGTTTATGGCACACATTGTGTTAAACATTCATTCACTTAAAAAGAAAAAATTATAATAATTACACCATATTTTATCTATTTATTCCTACAAATGTGTACTACCTCTCTACCTAATTTTTGCATTTAGTTTTTTGCATGAAACTCGAGTAGGTTTCACTGTTTATTTCAGGGCTTGTACAGGCTAGAACATGGCCCCATTACTTTACATTGGTTTTGTGGCTAACTAGCTGGAGCCGCAGGTATGCAGTATGAAGAACAGCTTGGATTGTGCAGAGGAAAAAGAAAATAAGGCCAGGGGTCCAACGTTCTGAGATTACCCTTTTAAGTGTAACTTACGTTGGAATGTCCCTTGGCCAGCTCCTTGGCTGCGCTGGAGAGGGCGGCTTTGGTGCGGGTGTTGATCCCGTCCACGGTCACCGTGACAACCTTGCGCTGCTTGGCGGGAAGCTGGGAGAGGACTTCCGACTTCAGGCGTCGGAGCATCAGACTCTCCTCCAGAAGGAGCTTCAGCTCCCCCAGGTTGGAAGAGCCAGAGTAGTCCCAGCCCCAGGCAAGCTGTGAGGGAGGGGGAGAGGGGGAGAGGGAGAGAGAGAGAGAGAGGGGGAGAGGGGGAGAGAGAGAGCGAGCAAGAGAGAGAAAGAGAGAGAGAGGGGGAGAGAGAGAGAGAGAGAGAGAGAGAGAGAGAGAGAGAGAGAGCGAGAGCGAGCGAGCGAGAGGGGGAGAGAGAGAGAGCGAGCGAGAAGGGGGTAATGAGCCTATTTAAATCGGTACTCTTTATCCTTGAGGTGGGCATTCATTAATTTGGAAGGAAAGAACACGTTCCCCTCCAACCAAGACCTACGCATACTGTATCTAAGTACCAGCAAGCTAATCAAAAGCTGACATAAATGAGCTTGAATAGAGACAATACAGCCAAGAGGATAAATACACAGAGAATAAAGAGAATACAGCCAAGGAGGATCAGTGCTTAGATATACAAATGTAATCTATGGACATCAGTTTGAAAGTGCACCAATACTGACAACAATCATTTGATAAACCCCCCCTTGTGTATATACACAACTCCTTCTCAGAGTACTGTAGACCAGTGTAAGTAAGACGGACAAGGACATTGGAAGGTAATCCTGCACCCGTGTCCTACGATACGTGTACTCTTAAGGACACTTTCAATCCCAGACAAATGACAACACCAATATCAACAACGGCGTCCAGGTGTTAAGTATCATACTTGGATAGGCGTGTTGGATGTAGAGGCTGCAAGCTGACCTGTTTGGCGTCGCAGTAGCGTGTCCCAAACTCGTGGAAACGTGGGAAGAGGGTCGGTCTCACGGCCAGGATCTGAGTGTAGAGCTCGGACGGTCTGGACATGGCCGGAGTCCCAGACAGCAGGATGACCCTCTTAGCCGCCTGGAGACACAAAAAAAGCATGGGTTTCTTCTCCCAGGGTTCCCACAGACATTGCAAAATGAAATTCAAGGACTTTCAAGTATTTTTCTAAGCACCATTTTTTATTTTAAAAGGGCATTTTTTTATAGAAAAAAAATCCATTTATGGCTTAAAAATAAAATGTCTGACAATTAGTTACACTTTAAAAAAAAATGTATTTCTTGATTCAGAACAATTTGATCATGGATGAACAACTTTCAATGCGAATGGTTGATTTTTAAGCTTTTTTTTAAGCACCTTGTTAAAAATGGGCTGTTTTCAAGGAATTCCAGGCCATGACTTTATATATTTTTTTTAAATCAAGAACTTTAAGCACTTCAAGGACCTTGTGCAAACCCTGTTCTCCATTAAAGTCTTGACCAAACCGACCGATTAATTGTTGATCAGAACATTCCTCGGGAGAAGGAAACAGTTGTCAAGGGATTTAAGGCAAGTCATCCTTGCACAACAGATCGCTAACGCTGTGGCGTCCTTGACGAAGACAGACAGGAGCACTTGGATTGGTCCCCGGGGCACGGCTCACGTTGACGGCCTATATGCTCCCGGCTGCCCATGGGGGGAAGGACAACGGGATGGGAAAAGTGCAGAGAGACATTTCATCTGTGACTCAGTGCATGTGTGTGTTCCTGTGGGTCGCCCATCTCGCGTGTGTGTGTTAAACTGCATGACAAATAAAGACTTCTAGTCTAACAATTATTGTACCTAATGTAATGTGACAGCCTGACGGGACAGAGAGGAGATGAAGCACTGCAGGCAGAAGGAGACCTTGTATTCTCCCTTGGTCTCACCACAGGGAGGGAGTAATATACATACAATATGACAAATCAAACCACATTATTTACATCAGTATAAAGAGACAAACACTGACGTCAGCAAGAACACAATCCATATAGAGTTGTTAACCGATCTTTTCTTAGATTAGATTCAAATGTATTGTCATTATACAGCACACATACAATATAATGAAAATAAGTTTGGCATCCAACCAGAGTGCAAATGTAGCAGTAAAGTGCAATAGTAATATACAACGTACAGGTGATTAAACTGGGTATAAAATATATAAATGAGTACTACTGAGTAATACTGCTAATCAGATGTATGTAGTTTCAAGTTTCTTTAATAGTTGTCATACAGAAGTACAGAATACTTTTATACAAAATGCTTCTTTCTGTTACGCTCCAGAGACTGTGCTAGACAAGAGATAAGTATGAAATAATATAGAAGTAAAAATAGAAGGCACGTACGTAGACAGTGTTCAGTATATACATCTGTACAATGTTCGATGCAGAATAGAAGTAACTGAGTTACCATACAATATACTATGCAATACTAATATACAATACTATATAGTGCAAAGCAGAAATGGGATGAGGTACAATTTAGGTACAATTTACAGTAAGGTGTACTGAGATATGGGTTGTAGTGCAAATCCTTTACCATTTACATAGTTGTAGTATTAATATGTACAGTGATACAGGTATAAAGACAGTATGGTAGTAGTCAAGAGTAGGTAAGGATACGTATAGATATAGTAGGGCTGGGCGATATGGCCAAAAATGATATCGCGATAACGATAATATAAAAAAATTATAAAAAATCAAATATAATATATATATAATATTTTTTATTTATTTTTATTAAACAACAGATGTATGTTTATTTTGCAGCAATTCTTTGTCGTTGCCGCCATCTTTAGTGTTACATCCCCTCACACTCCAGTTCTCAGGCTGCAGCTGGTTTGAAAGCTAAAGTAAACCGGCTTCTCTACTAGCTGTGGCTCCAGGGGAGTTGAACAGTTCTGGCTCTGCTAGTTTCTTTTCTATCTTTTGGCGCTTTTTTGGTGGACAAACCACCGCACATGTGCACTGTGACTCATGACTGGAGACTAGCTCTGCTAGCACACATAGCCTACTGTGTACAGACGGTTTCAAACTGTATGTTAAATTAGAAAGCAAAAAAAAAAAAAAAAAAAGAGAAAAATAAATCTCAATTTGGTCAGTATTGTCATTTGGACAAGCAAAGCCATTACTTTAAGTTGCAGGCAAGAAAGACAAGTCTGTCCACTGTCTCTGGTTTTAAAACAGCCCTGTTGCAGGTCACAAAAAAAAGAAAAAAAAAAAAGATTCGATATTTTTTTTCTTGATATTTGTTTTCTTTTCGATACCGATTATTAAAATATATCGCGATAATTAACGTTATCGTTATATCGCCCAGCCCTAAGATATAGAATCTACAGATATGTAAAAGGTTTATGTGCAGGTATGTACAGACAGATATGTATATATACGGTAATGTGATTATAACAGACTGCTGTTTAGTGTCGGGCCGACTGCCCACAGAACGGTCTATTTTATTTCAAGTCAGCAGCAGCAGCACGGAGTATCGAGGGACTTATTTTATTTGGAATATAATATTAATAATATATAATATTATGAAGGCCCGGTTAACTCCGGTACGCTTCGCCACTGATATATATATATATATATATATATATATATATATATATATATAGCTAAAAGAAGAATACCTTCAAAAGAAGGGGCCGCACACTCCTCAGGACAGGTTTTTACTTTTTTTTTATTGCACAACGCGTTTCGCTTCTGCTTCCTCAGGAGTCTGCGGCCCCTTCTTTTGAAGGTATTCTTCTTTTAGCTTTATATAACTCTCTTGTGCTGACCTGCACCTCCAGTCGGGGTCCAACTAGATGTGCACGAGTCTTATTTAGTTTAATATATACCGTACTTTTCGCACTATAAGCCGCACCTGACTATAAGCCGCAGCAGCTAAATTGAATGATGTGTACATATATAAGCCGCACTGGACTATAAGCCGCATGTGTTTTAATGTTTAATTACCATATGTAAGGAGTGGAGCCTGCGGCTTAATTTGACTCAACACGGGAAACCTCACCCGGCCCGGACACGGAAAGGATTGACAGATTGATTGCTCTTTCTCGATTCTGTGAGTGGTGGTGCATGGCCGTTCTTATATTGAGCTTTAAGTTCCCACCTCTACAGAGAATGACTCCCATTGGGACACAATACTGTCGGACAAATAACATTAACTCATTTACAAGTTGTATTAAGTTTAGCAAATAAGGGAACAGATAAATAACATTTCAATGCAGTAAAAAAAGCAATATTTAGATTTTCGGGTTTTGTCCACATATAAGCCGCACCGTTATATAAGCCGCAGGGTTGAAAAATGGGGGAAAAAGCCGCGGCTTATAGTCCGAAAAGTACGGTACACACACACACATATATATATACAGCATTATTGTAGATGCCATCACACACAGGGGTGTAGTCGTAATATCAGAACTGCCTGCACGCCACGCTCCCGCGCATTCGCATACATGTTCCCTCGCGTGCGCACAGAACAGATGATTATTATGCATGAATAGTAGGAAACATGTTTGTATAGGAAATTACTAGTTTTTGTTTAGTTTTTGTAAATATTGCCTTGAAATAGAGAAGCTGAAAAAGGTAGCAGGATGTAGCCTTCAATATATAAAGAAATTATATTGTCAACAGATATGGTTGAAAAACAAACAATGTTTTAAATGTAATTGTAGTTACAATTTCTTTAATTGAATTAACTTAAACTAGAAAAGTAAATACAAACTAAATTAACAATGTAACTTAGTTTACAGAAGGACAGTTTCCTTCTGAAGCACAACTTAATGCCTCATCCACAGGGCTTGTATTTTGGTTCTTCTCGTTATGTGTTATGCTATCGGTATCCTATTATTATGCAAAGTCTAGGTGATAGATAAGTGCCGGTACTTGGCGCACGGCGCGACGAGTAAAGTGAAAATTGTGAACGCATTTTTGTGTGCACGCGCGTGCACATCCGTGCGCGTACTTCTGCTCAGAAAACTGCTGGGACGGCGTGGGACCACCACTGCACCACTGATCATAGTTATATGGGTGATATGCAGGTGTATAATAAGTATGTATATAGGATGATAATATGCGGACAGATATGTATATATATGCAGTAAATATAAATATATAATGTATATATGCAATATGTACAGCACTGTTGTACATGCTATCAGACATACAGAGTGTATGGGTACACTATAGTGGGGTGGTTAGTTTAGATTATTAGGAGGCCAATAGCACTAGGGATAAATAAAAAGGACAGCTTCCACCCTTCTCTGCCAAAAGCATTCTAAAATGCAGGCCAGGGGCCTTTTTGAATTGGTCTAATGCAGGGCTATTCAACTGGCGGCCCGCGGGCCAGATCCGGCCCGCGGGATGATTCTGACCGGCCCGCCAAAGATTACACGATAAAAATAAAAAAATAAAAAAAATAAAAAAATAAAAAAAAATTAATATTTTTTTTTATTTTTATTTTTTTATTTTTTTATTTTCATGTCAACGTTAACACGCACAATTGAGCCAAAAGTCACTCAATTAATGACAGATTTCATTGATAAATTGAGGGAAAACTTTGCAAGTCGATTTGATGAATTTGACATGTCCAGAGAATTGATGCATTTTGTGAGCAACCCATTTGCCAATGTAGCTGCTATTTCCACAAAAGGACAAGAGTTCCTTGCATCACTTCACATTGATGAAGGTCTCCTGCAACTTGAAATAATTGACATGCAAGCATCATCTGCTCTGAAGCAGGCACTTGAGAATGAATCCACCACAACATTTTGGATAAAGTGTATTCATGTCAAGACATTCCCCAAAATAAAAACGCTGGCAATATCTGTGCTAACAATGTTTGGCTCAACATACACCTGTGAATCCAGTTTCTCTCACATGAATGCCATTAAAACAAGCAACGTGCCTCCTTGACAAATGAGCATTTGCATCACTGTTTGCGGGTAGCCCTCACTTCCTATGAACCCTCTTTCTCTGCCATTGCCCAGTCAAAGAAGTGCAATCGCTCTCATTAGATGTGTGTATGTAGGCTAGGCCTGTCTGCCCACCACCCCCCTGATGTTTGAGAGTTAAGAGTGGACAATAAGTGCTAATAAGATGCTGTGATTTGCTGTTGTTGCACAGACATGAAGCACTTTTTCATAAGCTCAGCTGCACTATAAATGTGTTTTTTTGTTCAAGTGTTGATGTTAGAATGTTCAGATGCACATCATGCACTTGTTTGTTTTTTATTTTATTTTTATATTGAAATGTTGAAGAGGAGATGTTGCAGTTGTTGCACAGTCATAAATGAAGCACTTTCTGCAGGAGATGTTGCAGATGTGGCACATAAATGAAGCACTTTTTTTGAAAAGTATACTACTTTTGCAATGTAGTTAAATAAAAGTTGTGAAAATGTGGTTGCGTGTTGTGTCAAGTGTACATATATTCATAGCACGGGGAGGCGCCGTGGCAGTCCGGCCCCTGGCCCCATGGGTTTCTGACAATGTGGCCCCCTGAACAATTTAGTTGAATAGCCCTGGTCTAATGGGTGCTTAGGACAGAACATAAAGGACCATGTAAATGTCCAAACCAAGTAAAGACATTGGGTCTCATTCAACAATACTCTTATTATTTTTCTTATATTCTTGCTTACCTGTCTGTTAAGAGAACAATAAGAAAAGCCACCGCCACATTCATCAAGCCGTTCTTAACACATCCACCGCCGGAAACGCTTTAAAACGTTATTGCCCGCCATGCTTTGACCGCCAGACCACGCTGTACAGCGATATTGAGATCAACATTTCATTTTTTCGCCATGGCATTCATAATTCATATATACACCTCCGGCGCTGAAGCTGGACCCTACGGCTCAATACAACGATGGCTCAATACCGTCGCCTGGTGGATGGTCGGGCGAGTTACACTGGTAAACAGGATATGGCTGGATATGTGCGTCAATTAAATTCATCCGGCCGTCAGATATTCTCGCAAGGCTCCCGACAGACACTATAGTACATATCGATTGCTTTATAAACTTAATAATCGATATGATTTCGGCGTTTATTGCGACATACATACATTCGGCTTAGAGTGGTGGCAGACTGGCTATATTGATGGATATAACCGTGGCAGGGAATGTGTTAACGTCCAAATCTGTTCTTACCCAGGTCGGTTGCATCATGCATCCCACTCATTCTTAAACTCAAATGCGCGTTCGCGCTCACTTCATTTGCATAGAGTCACGCCCGCATGCTCCTTATAAGGCAGGTGAGGTGTATGCAAAACAGCTTTAAGAGTTTCTGGTATTGCATGCTGATCCATTCAACAGGAAGCGGTTTGCGAGTTGCGACTGATCTCAAAATGAGATTGGATTCAAATGTATTGTTATTATACAGCACAAGTACAATACACCATCCAACCAGAGAGGATAAATGCATTTAATGCTCCAGAAATAAATACAAATAAATAAATGGCTTAGCGAGGCAGCCTTAGTGCACGTCCGAGCGCACACACACATTTGAATACTTTATTTGGTTCCTGGAAAGTAATCCACTCGCAATCTGACATTGGACACACACACACACACACCACACACACACACACACCTCAGTGCATGTGTGTGTGCAACCAATGTCAGATTGCGAGTGGATTACTTTCCAGAGACATGATAGAGCGTACAGGGGGACACTGAACACAAAACTGCTCCAGGTAAGACCTACAGTAACTTTGCTGTTACTCCCGGAGGCGCAGAGAAGTGGGGCAGACTGGTGTCAATTCTGATCAGCGTTTTTTCAATAATGGAATATTCTCCGCGAAGACTTATACTTATACGTATTGTATATGTGTGAAATGAATCGTTCCAGCAATGTAAGCTTTGTCAATACTGAACGACTGCGGCATGTGTTGTGTCTGAGTTGATGCTCCAGAGTAAGTTTCAAGTTTCAAGTTTCTTTAATAGTTGTCATACAGAAGTACAGAATACTTTTATACAAAATGCTTCTTACTGTTACGCTCCAGAGACTGTGCAAGACAAGATAAGTATGAAATAAAAGAACATAGTATAGCATGTAAATTAGAAGTAAAAAAAAATGAGGTCACAGTGTTCAGTATAGACATATGTACAATGTTCGATGCAGAATAGACGTAACTGAGTTACCATATAATATACAATACTGTGCAGTGTACTAATATACAATACTATATAGTGCAAGGCAGAAATGGGATGAGGTGCAATTTAGGTACAATTTACAGTAGGTGTACGAGTTGTAGTGCAAATCCTTTATCAATAAATATAAAGTGTGTTTGTGTGATCTAAAGTGTGGAGAGTGGGTGCTGCAGTGTGTTGTTTGTTTAAGTGAGTGTGTGCGTGTGGGTGTGTGTGCTGTGTGCATTTGATGGTTGTTGCATAGTGTTTATTGTTCGTTTAGCAGCCTGATGGCCTGGGGATAGAAGCTTCTTCTGAGTCTTTCTGTGCTCGCCTTAAGACTCCGGTATCGCTTGCCTGACCGCAGCAGTTCAAAGAGGCAGTTGTTCGGGTGGCTCGAGTCCTTAATAATTCTCTTAGCCTTCCCCTTGCACCGCTTGTTGTAAATGTTCTGGAGGGTGGGAAGCCCCCCTCCAATTGTGCGTTCGGCTGAACGTGTCACTCTTTGTAGTCTGCTACGGTCTTGTGCAGTGCTATTCCCAAACCAGGAGGTGATGTTGCCAGTCAGGATGCTCTCTATTGTACATGAGTAGAAGTTCCTAAGGATCTTCTGACTGACTTGGAACTTCCTTAGGCGCCTGAGGAAGTAGAGGCGTTGTCGTGCCTTCTTCACAACACTGTCAATGTGTGTGGTCCATGTCAAATCCTCGGATATGTGGGCTCCGAGGTACTTGAAACTGTTCACTCTCTCAACCGGTGCCCCGTCGATGCTGAGGGGGCTGTAGTCCTTGACCCCCGACCTCCTGAAGTCCACAATCATCTCTTTTGTTTTGCTGACGTTCAGGGAGAGGCAGTTCTCCTGACACCACTGTGACAGGTTCTCTACCTCTTCCAGGTAGGCCCTTTCGTCGTTGGCAGAGATCAGGCCCACCACTACTGTGTCATCAGCAAATTTGATGATGGTGTTGTTGTTGTTCCGCTGTGCTACGCCGTCATGTGTGTACAGGGAGTAGAGGAGGGGGCTCAGAACACAGCCCTGGGGGGCCCCTATGTTGAGCGTGATGGATGAGGAGGTGCAGTTGCCTGCTCTTACCACCTGGGGTCTGCCCGTCAGGAAGTCCAAGACCCACTGGCAGAGGTCATAGTTCAAGCCCAGGTCCCTGAGCTTGGCTATGAGTTTGGAGGGGACTATGGTATTGAATGCTGAGCTGTAGTCGATGAACAGCATTCTCACATAGTTCCCCTGCCTCTTGTCCAGGTGTGATGCTGCTGTGTGCAGCACATGGGCTATGGCGTCCTCCGTGGACCTGTTGGGGCAATATGCAAATTGCAGAGGGTCCAGGTTGATGGGGAGGGAGGAACAGATGTAGCCCTTCACTAGCTTCTCAAAGCACTTCATGGCTATGGAGGTGAGGGCTACAGGGCGGTAGTCGTTGAAGCAAGCGGGCGTAGATTTTTTGGGTACAGGGATGATGGTGGACTTCTTCAGACAGGTGGGGATGACTGTTGTTCCAAGGACAGGTTGAAGATGTCAGTGAATACCGGGGCCAGTTGGTCGGCACAGACTTTTAGGACGCGGCCGGGGATGCCGTCCAGTCCTGCTGCCTTCCTGATATTCACTTTTTTAAAGATCCGTCTCACCTCATGCTCTGTTACCCTGAACACTGAGTCTCCATCAGCAGACCCCCCCCCCCCCCCCCCCCCCCCCCCATTGCCGTGGTTTGTAGGCTGGTGTTTTTATTCACAGCCTCAAACCTCGCATAGAAGTATTGCATACATCTCAATCTGAAACGGTTAAGCAGCCACTCATCTGGCTCTGCAAATAGATCGAGAAGATATGCGTTCTATGCGTACGGCCTGGGCTGCCAGAGCATCTAACTGTTCTAACAGCAATATATAATCCATTTCAGAAGCATAACACACGCAATAAGTTATAATAATAATAATTATTATTAACAAGTTCTGGGATTTTAAAGTCGTATTTGGGAGCAATTGACCAATGGTAGGCTTTTTTTTGGGGGGGGGGGTAAGAATTTCTTATTTCGGTAAGAGTGCTCTCGACCACTCTTATAATTTGTTCTTGCCTGATAATGTATTGTCACAGTGAAAGGGTTAACTGGCTGTCGTGTGGCAGTGAAAGGGTTAAGAGCACCTTCAACAGAGGCAGAGCAGCTTTGCAACGGACAGTCTTCATGTTCTTCAGGAAGTGGGACTCATCCTGCAAAACAACGACAGAATTAACAACTGGCCTCACATACAGAATATAAAGTCATCTTCTCGCCCTCATTCATTGCACTGAGGGACTTTTCACAATTCAAGGAATACTGATCGATCCAAAGAAAATCTAAAGTAAAACAATCAACCAATTAAACGATATGAGGTCAATTTCATTTATATTTTTTTGCAAAAGGTATTTGGGAACTAAAACCTCTTTGAAGACCAGTGGAGCATCATATTCCAATCAATAATAAAAAGGTCTGCAATCATAAAAAGCCTAAGACCTCACCACAAATGTCAAGGTGGAAACCATCCGTATCTACTCTTATCTACAGTACAGTCCCAGTGAGGTGAAGCAGACCAGGCAGCACTGACCATGATGAGCATGTTACTCTTATGTACAGTGAGGTGACACAGACCAGGCAGCACTAGGATTTGGTACCGTTCACATTTGAACAGATACCGGTACCTGTGAATCGATAACGGTACCCAACGGTACCTTTTTTCGGTACTTTAGTCTCTAAAAAATGTAATCTACCTACCTCAGTTGTAAAAAGAAAAATTCAAATTTCTAATTACGGTATTTATTATCATTATTATTTATTTAGAAGAATTTGTTAATATATAATATTGCAGCGTACGTTGTCTGCATCTAGCTTTGTAAAGTGTAACCACACTTGCGACCGTTTTCGGCTCGGATTCGGTACCCATCCCCAGGCAGCACTGACCATGATGAGCACATTACTCTTATCTACAGTGAGGTGAGGCAGACCAGGCAGCACTGACCATGATGAGCACGTTACTCTTATCTACAGTGAGGTGAGGCAGAACTGACCATGATGAGCACGTTACTCTTATCTACAGTGAGGTGAGGCAGACCAGGCAGCACTGACCATGATGAGCACGTTACTCTTATCTACAGTGAGGTGAGGCAGACCAGGCAGCACTGACCATGATGAGCACATTGAAGGGGTTCCCGGGCTGCTGCTTTTCCGTTCTGCTGAGGAGGTCGTAGCTGACGATGTTGACCAGACCGGAGCGCAGGTTGTCCTTGGCCTTCACCACCACGTTGATGCTGTCGGGACGCACCGAGGGAAGCCAGCGTCTGAAGGCCTACAGAGGTCAGAGGTGAAAGACAGACCAGTAATAAGTTGTAGCGTGATTGATACAAAAAGACACAGGAGAGGTGCTGCTGTGCATAAACCCTAGGATGTCAAGAAAGTACACTTTGGAGAAAGGATAGAAACAACAGATAAAAAAACAGATACAAATAAAAACCATGTCAACTCTTCTAGGGAAAAATAAAAGGTTTAAAGTAGGGATGTCCGATATTATCGGCCGACCAATATTATCGGCCGATATCGGCAGTAAAATGTGATAACCTTTATTTACCCAGGCAAGCAAGTAAGAACCAATTCTTATTTTATTTATTGTCAAAAGTATGCGTGTTGGTTTAATTCAACAACAAGAGATATGTAATGTTAATTTTTACTTTTTTAATGATCATATTTTGCACAGATAATGCTTACATTTAGAAAGCCTTTTGAATGCATCCAGTGAAATTATTAGTTACCTGAAATTATTCTGTTTTTTTGGGGGGAAACCCTGCATATATTGGTATCGGTTGATATCGGTATCGGTATCGGAAATTAAGAGTTGGACAATATCGGAATATCGGTATCGGTAAAAAAGCCAATATCGAGCATCCCTAGTTTAAAGTGATTATTTGTTGGCCTTTATGAAGGGAAGGAGTCTTGGTGTTAGTTTGTTTTAACTTTTAACCAGCTTGAAGTACCAGATGGGAGGTACTTAGATGCCAATTAGTGCAATGATAGCCAAAGATAGATTAGATTAGATTCAAATGTATTGTCATTTGGCCAAAAATAAGTTTGGCATCCAACCAGAGTGCAAATGTAACAGTAAAGTGCAATAGTAATATACAATGTACAGGTGATTAAACTGGGTATAAAATATATAAATGTGTACTACCGAGTGTAGTGCTAATCAGATGTACAGTATGTACAGAGTTGCAGTATTAATATGTACAGTGATACAGGTATAAAGACAGTATAGTAGTAAGTCATACTGGCCAGCAGCGTAACTAGTACGAGTAGGTAAGGGATATTTACAGATATATGTATTATGTAGATATAGTATCTACAGATATGTATAAGGATTATGTGCAGGTATTTACAGACAGGTGTGGATATATACATACATACATACATACATACATACATACATACATACATACATACATACATACATACATACATACATACATACATACATACATACATACATACATACATACATACATACATACATACATACATACATACATACATACATACATACATACATACATACATACATACATACATACATACATACATACATACATACATACATACATACATACATACATACATACATACATACATACATACATACATACATACATACATACATACATACATACATACATACATACATACATACATACATACATACATACATACATACATACATACATACATACATACATACATACATACATACATACATACATACATACATACATACATACATACATACATACATACATACATACATACATACATACATACATACATACATACATACATACATACATACATACATACATACATACATACATACATACATACATACATACATACATACATACATACATACATACATACATACATACATACATACATACATACATACATACATACATACATACATACATACATACATACATACATACATACATACATACATACATACATACATACATACATACATACATACATACATACATACATACATACATACATACATACATACATACATACATACATACATACATACATACATACATACATACACAGCATTATTGTACATGCTATGAATCATACAGAGTTATTAGTTATATGAGGTGTAAGGTATATAGAAGGATTATGTGCAGGTATATTCAGACAGATATGGATGTGTATATACAGTATATATATATATATATATATATATATATACACACAGTATATGCGGTAAATATATAAATGTAAATATGCGGTATGGGGCGGCGTGGCTCAGGGGTAGAGCGGGTTGTCCAATGATCCAAGGGTTGGTGGTTCGAATCCCGCTCAAGCCCATGTCCATCCCACTGCCGTTGTGTCCTTGGGCAAGACACTTAACCTACTTGCCTCGTATGAATGTGTATGCATGTGAATGAATGTTGGTGGTGGTCGGAGGGGCCGTAGGCGTTGATTATTCGCCACGCTTCCGTGAGTCTGCCTCAGGGCAGCTCTGGCTGCAATTGTAGCTTACCACCACCGGTATGACTGTGTATGAACGAATAATGGATTCTGTGAAGCGCTCTGGGTCAGTGAAGAGCGCTATATAAATCCAAGTCATTATTATTATTATTATGCTATCGTACAGAGTACAGTACACTATTTGAAAGTTAATTTAGTATTTGTTTTATGATTGACATGGTAGAGGACACCATCTGAATTGTTCCTGTACAGTAAACCCCACCCATCTGAATTGTTCCTGTACAGTAAACCCCACCCATCTGAATTGTTTCTGTACAGTAAACCCCAAATGTCTGGTATTCAAAGCAGCCTAAAGCAAAAAAAGGTTATTATTGAGCTAAACAGTCACAGTGTCTCCCTTTCCAAAACAACATCATGTAGAGTCAGATAAATAACTGTATCTTGACAATTAATTTCCTCCATCACCCTCTGCCTGTCCACCCGTCTTTACCTCACAGGTCACAGCTCCCCTTGCTTTGAAGCACCTGGCTACACGCAGAACATAAAACAGCCACCAGACAAGAACAAAGCCAGAGAGAGAGATGTCAATCAATGTCCTCTTTGATTTAAAATGTCTAAACAGACCAATGTGGAGAGAGTACTCTTGTGAACTCTGGAGGAACACTCAAACTAGCCAGCAGAGAGTCCATGAGTCTAAATGAGGCCTGAGGTGGAACGTTTTGACCCTGTAAACGTATTTCACACGTCAAAGCCGTCATGTCAAGAAAAACAAATCTTACTGAAAGACCGGATCTGACAAATTAGCCTAATACATAAATAAATAGTACAATACTTAGAAATGTCAGCGACTCGTGCCAAAAGAATGATTCATTATTCAAATGATCAACTGCACCCTTGAGAAAGAAATAGATGCATGAAATTCAATATCGCTGTCTTCTTTCCTCAAGACAAATTACCTACCAGTGTGCCACCAGTCTATGGGAAGTTGGGGACGGTATTAAAATACCACAAATACAGAGTGCGTTAAGCAGAAAGCAGTATTGTTAAGTCCAGGGAATAGCCACTGTCTAACGGGACTAGAGAGGTAGATTGAAAGCGTACCATTACAAGTCTGTCTATTGACTAAGGCTGAGACGACCATTTGGAAGAATCGATAAACCGGGACAAAATTATCAATAAATATAGATTTTTTTGTATTATTATTTTGCATGCAAAAAATATCTATAAGTGGTCTCAGCCTTACTTAATACCCTCCAAATAATGACATTCAGCCAGTTTGTCCTAAACAGAAACAGAGATGGCTATTTTGGGCAAATTCCTTTGGCTACAGGGCGCAAACAATGAGACTATTATTAACTAGATAAGTCTGCAGTGCAGATCGTTTTTATGTTGTTGTTGTTTTTTTTACCTCAGCCCAGGTGAAGCGTACAGAGGATGGAGCCACAACCAGCAGGGGCCACTCCTTCCTATAGTAGGCTGCTATGCAGATGGCTTGGATAGTTTTCCCCAGACCCATGTCATCAGCCAGGAGAAGTCGGCCTTCTCTAGACACTGCAAAACTGTGGAGACGATCACAGAATGAGAATACTCGCTGCACTAAGCCAACGCAGATCATACTAAAGACGTGCTACTAACACAACAAAGTCATACATCATAGAGGAAGACCAACTAAGGGAAGATGGGAGCTGCTCTGTCAATACTTGGGACAGATATTGAGTCTATGAAAGTGATCACGGTTGGAATAGTAACGTCTTTCTGCAAATTTGTATTTTGAATAAATCCTTTGTAAAAGGTTTCCATGCAGGGATCAGATTTTCAGTTCCTTTATAGGATTTCAAAACACCTGAAAACCCTAAAGTGAAACCCTACATCACACCCCTGCGACTATAGCCACACAAAATGTCTCATTATGACCAAAATATAGAGCACAAATATCAAGTATGGACAGGGCGGTTAGCTCCATCACACAGCCAGAGCACTAAACGGCATTAATGGTGGTCTGATGACACCCACTTGACTCCCTCCCTCTGGAAGGGCATGAGGCTGTGTACGAGGGAAGGGTCGATGGCGGACAGGTCTGCCTCGGGGACCTCTAACGACCTGGCCGGAGTCCCGTCAAACCTGGCCGAGAAAGCCTGGATCACGGCCCGGGGCAGAGGCTCCACCTCCACTGCTGCTATCCCACCGAGGGCCTCCACTGGGTGCGGAACACAGAGCAGTCAACACAAGGTGGCACAGAAAGGACCGCAGTAGAGTACAGAAACACACAGACAACATGATGACGGAAATAATATAAAAAGGGATATTACTCAAGAGTATTTTATAATGATGACAGAAATAATATAGAAAGGGATATTACTCACTGAGTCCTTTATAATCTTCCAGCGAGAAGCTCCAATTCTTTGTATTCATGTCTAACCCCCCTCAACCCAGAAAAATTATATATTATAGAAATGCGGATATTGCTTGTGTAATTAGAATGCAAGCAACGTATTAAACAGAGTTCCTACACCCAGGGAACTGAAGCGCATCAGTGACACAAACAGGAAACATTGTTACACACACTTCTCTCTAGCCAGACCCGTCAGACCCGTGGAACACTAAGCAAGCTAGCTCTCCGTTGGATCTGAACGCAACACATTGAGAAATAAACGAATAGCCTCCCGGCACCGCGGTCATCAAGAACTCGAGAACCACTAGGAATGTCTGATCACTGTGTGTCTGACTCTTACCACCTAAACTGTACGGACTACAACGTATGACGTATATCATGCCAGTTAGGGTACCTGCACCTGTGTATACTTTACTTACTCATAGTATATATTTAGATTCTAAGTGTTATTGACCCTATTTATTGTAATGTATAATATAACTGATAGGGCATACAGACCCTCATCTGCACCTTTGATCACACTGCCTGCTTGCTCATATGCGTATATCATGAGTTAATTATATTGTTTACACTGCTTATTTTTACTTTTCTACTGTACTATAATTGTATTGCCTGTATTTAGGTCTTCTACTATTACTCTGCCCATACCTGTACCTTTCCCCAAGGGGATCAATAAAGGAATATCTTATCTTATCCTAATTAAGTCACTTTGACTTCCTGTGGTGGTGTGTTGGGGAGCCTCGCCCCTCATCCCGCAATTAATTCCAGGAAATGGAGAGCTAGCTTGAGTAGCACTCCACAGGTCAGGCTAAACTCTCTCACGATTGGAGGTTGGAGTAATTTGAGGCTATTTCTCTTAAGTACATTTGAAAAGCAGCATAACCTATTTAAGTTTTACCATAGTTCTTGGTTGGCATCCGCTTGAAGGCAGCGATGACGTCGACGTGGTAGCCGATGTCGACCACGAATTTTGACAGGGACACCAGAATGCATTGGCCCTGGACTACGGCTCCAGACTTCTGCCAGCCGCTACACAGCTTCAGCAGGGCCCCGAGTGCTGCACCGTCACACGCACGGCTTGAGGCTGCTGCCACGTCCACGCCCTCCATCCCCTCCAGAGGCTTCAGGGACATGGAGCTGATGGCTGCTGCTTCCTCCACTGTGAACAGAGATAAGAGTTAAGGGATGGGCAGAAGTAGCAAGGGGACCGTCTTCTCTACCGCTATATATAATTAGGCCCAATCCAAATTCCCTTCCTTTGGCCCTACCCGTTGTTTTGGAGTGCCCTCGACTGGGTAGTGGCCCTTCAAAACTAAATTACGAGGGGTAGGGGTTGAAATCTTTACCTAGGAAATGGAACACGCATTGTTTCGTCATCAGTGGTAAAATAATGTAAAGGACTTACATATTTCTGTAGTGATACGAGTATGTATCAGCTTATTTGTTTTTAATGGGCCTAGGTATTTATTGTATGTATCAAACACAGCACTTTATTTAGTGTTTTGAGATTATGTTAATTGTGTGCCTACAATATATATATATATATATTTTATTTTTTTACTGAAATGTAGTCGAACTGAAATCCTTGAAATGCTGTGCTTCTAGAGAGAAAAAGTCACACAATTCTGTGTTTCGTTTTCAATATCTCTATGACACCTGCAAGTTACGAAAGACCACCGGTTCTCCGTAACCAGACGGGTCTACATTTTTGGCGCTCTACGATCCTGGCCAGGGAGCAAAGAAAACCTGAATGAGGAACGTTACTGCTCGGTTCGTCAGGTTGAGCAGTTTCGCTGTATCTGATAGTTAAACTGACATAACCATCGCGTCCGCCGTCAACATTCATTCTTTCTTGATTTGGAGACATGGAAATAGTTGTAATCATCTTTGGAACGGTGTGATATAGAAAATGCGTATTTCCTCAAAGAGAAACCGAAACCTAGTTGTATGTTACGTTCTGCCTTCTACCCCTCCTTTCCAAGTCAGTATCTGAAAACACTTGGAGGGCCAATCAGAGGGCTAGATGATCACTTCCCCTAGACCCACAATAGAATCGGGACACCTATACTAAAACGGAGCGGTAGGGCCACGGGGGGTTACAGTTCCTTACACCTTTTAAGTTATACCACTTACTGTATGTGCACTGCAGTACATGTCTGCTCGATATATATGGACAGTTTTAGTCTATAACAACTCATTAATATGGCAATATTAACATGTATTTAAAATCGTATTTCATCATATTAATTTTTTTTATTTATTAGTGTACATACTTAGCTGTCTATAGTCCTCAAGGCTAAAGTTCCAAATCTTTGTTGCAGGATCTGAAACACACACATAAAAGGACAAAACACACACAGTTGGAACCATTGATACTGTATGCAGCACACCTTCAAAGTAAGAATAATCTGCCACTAACAACTCTAAAGAAATAGAATGGTTGAGTAGGGGTTGCCCTAGAACAGCCATATAGAGCACTCAATGCAATAGTGTTCCATTACACATTGAAAGTGCCTTTTTTTAGGGCACCCCTTCAGCTAAGAAATATATGCCAGCAATGTTTTAATTGACCGCTCTTAAATCCAGACGTTCTTTTCTTGATCCTCCAACAACAATTGTCGCTCTCGCTGATGGAGGTTCGAGAATCTAAATAGGTAAATTCTCAATCTGAAAAGGGCACTCTGGGACCTAAGACGAAGGGACCTCCCCGGCGGCCGGCACCCCACCACGCATGATGCCACTGGTAAAGAACATGTGCTTGGCATTGAGAGAGTTGGAAAATAGAAATATCTTGGCATCTGGCTTGATGATAAATTGACATTTAAATGCCGTGTAGATAACCTTGCAAGTAAACTGCGACATAAGGTTGGCTTTTTGTACAGAAACAAAACCTATTTTCCTATGCTTAGCAGAAAGAGGGTTGTTGAAGTTATTTTTCTGTCCGTTTTGGATTATGGAGACATAGTTTATAGACATGCTGGTTAGGGGTGGGGGGGGGGGGGGGAATCGATACGTAGTATCGCGATACTTTGTGTGGTGATACTGTATCGATACAGGGACGCCAAGTATCGATATTTAATTATTCATAAAAATGAAGTATTTTTCTTTTTTTTGTATAAGGAAGTTGCATTGTTAATTTCAATACCTGTAATAGTACAGTAGTCCACACACACACACACACGTGCATTCAGTTAAGTTGGAATATGACTGTAATACAAGTTTGTCAGGTACATGCAACACAGATTACAGTGTTGACATCTGTCTGCTTGAGAAAATACCATGTTCTGCAATACAAATGATTGAAGTGAGATGAACAGACTGAACTTTATTTTATTAGATAAAACATGTTGACAAAGTTTTACTTTGCAGTTGAAAAAAGGTAATAAATCACAATATATCGCAATATTAATATCGCAATACTCATCATATCGCAATCTATTTAGTATCGCAATACTATCGTATCGTGACTCAAGTATTGTGATAGTATCGCATTGTGAGGCCTCTGGTGATTCCCACCCCTAATGCTGGTGCTTCCACTCTAAAGCCTTTGGATTGAGTATATCCTTCTCCCTTTAGGTCTATCACCGTTATGGTACCCATCATTGTTTGTATCCTATGATAAGGTTGGGTGGTCCTCTCTGGCAGAGATGTGACTTGCATTGGCATCCGTTTCTGTATGGAGCCATTATCAAATCTTATCATACTCACTCTGGTGATTGGCTTTTACATGTAAGGTCCCCAGAGTTTGCACTGAATTTGGAAAATCTGCTTTTAGCTTGTGTGCCCCTGACACAGAATGTTTTGCAATGTACTTTAAAAGTCAATACTAGTATCCATCTGTCAGTTCAAATCTATAATAGCCAAACATTTCACCTCAGGCTGTAGTTGTTTTAATTCATTTAAATTATTATTACAGTTTAATTGACTGTGTTTCTATATTGTTGTCTTGACGTCATTGTAAACGAGAGCTTGCTCTCAATGATCTTTCCAGATTAAATAAAGATTGAATGAACTGGAAGACCCTTACCATAGTTCTTGGAGGGGATGGTTTTGAAAAGGGCAATAAGCTCTGCGTGGTAGCCCACTTCCACTCTGAAGCGGTCCTCTGTCGTGTGAGGGACACATTTTCCTCTTGTGGAGGAGATGGCAGTTTTTTTTGCAGGTAGAGCATTGACATTTGCAGAGTTTGAGGAACCCTGTGCCCCGGGACTTTGGACAGATGATTTACTCCCTTGTTTGTAGAAGGAGCCGACTGCAGCAGCGGGGCAACTAGAGTTGACGCTGGACTTTTGCTCCAGAGGTCTCACAGTGAAGCTCCCTCCACTTGACAAGCCAGGGCTTCCCACTTGTTGACTTTTTGACTGAGGAAGAGCATCTATAACTTGTATCTATGTAGAGAGAGACATCATGCAATACATGAAGACACAATGCAATTCCTTCCGACAGCAATATAATTTATAGTGGAAACAACTACAGCAAGTTCAAGATGTCAGTTCTTACCCGCCTAGAAGGGGCAGAGTCATTGAGAGAACTCTGCTCGTTGTGGTTCCTCAAGCCAGATAACTGCTGCTGGGGCGTTCTGTCTTGTATTGGGGGGGTATGGTTCTTCTGTGAAACCTTCTTAAAGGGTGGGACAAATTGTCCGGGACTAGGAGCCGAACTGGAACTTGTTCCTCCTTCACGAGGAGAACCGGTGTGATGATGAGAGATACTTGAAGTGTTGTTATAGCCTGGTACACTGTGCTGGTTGGTGGTGGTGGCCTGGCCAAGTCGTTGTGCTCTTCTCGCTAAAGCCTTCTGTCTGTTTTCCTCAATCTTTCGCTGCTGTTCCACAGTCAACTGGTTAGACATTGTGGATTAAGGTTTTAATTACGGCCAACTAGAGACATTATAGACATTAGATAATTAGCCATACGCCTCGTAACCTAGCCAATGTTACTGTACGTTACCTCTTTATTTATTTTTAACAAATAGCTAACGTAATCGTCAACAGTTAACCCAATGTTAGTAGCAACGTTTGCAAGATAGCACTAGCAGCTAGCTATCTAGGCTGGCTAACCAAATGCGAAAACTAGCAACATCTGTCACGTTAATCTAATCACACATTGGTTTATCAGCGACACAAAAGACTGTTAGTTACGATGACTTGGGGTATAGTTGCATCGAGTGCGAAACTCCCGAGCGATGAGCATCCTGATGATCAGATACTGGGGCTTTCTTTGAGTCCTAACTTACTAAAAGTGCTCGTCTGCATGATTACGAAACCAAGCCGCATTTCTCGGAGACGCTCTCTGATTGGCCGACAGCTGTTTCTACACTTGTTAAGCTTAGGCACTCTTTCGAAGTTGGTTAAGGTTAGAGTTTGTCTTAGAGCAGACCTGGGCATTGTACGGCCCGCGGGCCGGATGATTCTGGCCGGCCCGCGAAAGATTACATGATAATAAAAAAATATATATAAAAAAATAAAAAAATATATATTTTTTTTAATATTTTTTTTTTTTTAACTTTTTTCTTTTCATGTCAACGTTCACACGCACAATATACGCTTACCTAGGATTTGACTTGATTCAACAACAAAGCAGTCGGGGCAAGCCGAAAACGGTCGAAAGTGTGGTTATTTGAAGTTTGGATTTCTTTTTTCACAACTGTGGTAGGTAGATTACATTTTTAGAGACTAAAGTACAGAAAAAAGGTACTGTTGGGTACCGGTATCGATTCACAGGTACCGGTACCGTATCGGTTCAAATGTGAATGGTATCCATCCCTACTGAACACACAACTGCAGGGCAAGGGCATTTTTGCTCATGAAATGCATAGCCATGTGAAAGCCTTCATGACAGAAAGTTGCAATTAATTTCAAGGCAACTAGGCAGCAACAATCTCAAACACATGAAAACCCTGAAAGAAGTCAAACCATCAGCTGATCACCGGCACAGGTACTCATCCATGTTGGGAGCACTGCATGGTGAATTTTCAAGGCGTTTTCAAGATTTCAAAAAGGTTGAGGATGAAATGCATCTGGTTTCCTCTCCCTTTACCTGCAGTGTTGATAGTGCACCCACTGATGTTCAGCTTGAACTCATTGACCTGCAGTCTGATTCACTACTGAAAGAGCACTTTAAGTCAGCATCACTGCTAGAGTTCTACTCTGCTCTCAAGGAGGAGAACTTTCCAAACATGAGGAGACATGCTCAGAAGATGTTGGTTCTCTTTGGATCCATATATGTGAACAGACATTCTCAGTCATGACGTTTACCAAGTCCAGGTACAGATCCTCTCTCACTGATGAACATCTGGCAGCTGTGCTTCGCATCTCCACCTCAGACATGCAACCTGACTTTGATGGACTTGTTAAAGCTCAACAGAGACTGGATTTCTCACACTGAATGAAAAAAAAAGAGCTGAAGAACACTAAAATGTGGAAATATAACAAGTGAAATGGGACACTTGATATTTTTTTTTCTTTTTTTTTCCACAGTTCTGAAAACATTAAATGTTTAATATAGGCATGTAAAGTAAAAAAGGCTACTGGGACACTTTTCTTTACACAGTTCAGTAACATGTCTTGTTTATTTTGGCTATAAGATGATGTGATGTCTTTAGAAAGCTAAGAAAATCCTTGTTTCAATAGTATATGAAACTCAAAATAATTACTTTATTTGTATAGCACTATTTCATACATGCCCTTTGTTATTAATGTTTCACATTTTGTTTATCATTTTGGAAATAAATTCTATTTGAATAAATGATATTTTTGAAAGCTAACCTCGCCTTTTAATTGCCAAATAATAACATACACTCTTACCAGGGGTCAAAACAATGCCATTTACTGCTTTTTATATAGAAATAAAATGTATATTATGCATAATTGAGTTTGGAATTTTGGCCCGGCCCTCCAACATATTTTCAGTTGCTCATTCGGCCCCCCGGGAAAAATAATTGCCCACCCCTGTCTTAGAGCATGGCGATAGAACGCCAGGTAGTTTGCAGCCTGTTTGACGTGGAAATGGGCAAAGACACACCTCGTCACGGATTGGGCAAACGCGTCAGTGGCCAATCAGAGAGCGTCAGTCAGTGCCAATCAGAGAGCGTATCCTAGAAATACGGCTAGGTTTCGTAATCACGCGTCTCGCCAGTCAACCCGTTCCTGCCGCGTAGGAAATGACGTATGATAACAACAAGACCCGTGGACGTTCTCCTGTCTGATACATTATTATTATTATACCCCACCTTGCGGCTTTGCTGCAGTTTCTATGTTCATTTCATTCTGAACCACCATGCAATGGCGATGGTATCTTGTATTTAGCAAACATACATTGTTTGCTCACAAGCGCAACAAGTTTCAAGTTTCAAGTTTCTTTAATAGTTGTCATACAGAGGTACAGAATAATTTTATACAAAATGCTTCTTACTGTTACGCTCCAGAGACTGTGCTAGACAAGATAAGTATGAAATAAAATAGTATAGCATGTAAAATAGAAGTAAAAATAGAGGTCACAGTGTTCAGTATAGACATGTACAATGTTCGATGCAGAATAGAAGTAACTGAGTTACCATACAATATACAATATACTATGCAATGTACTAATATACAATACTATATAGTACAAAGCAGAAATGGGATGAGGTACAATTTAGGTACAATTTACAGTAAGGTGTACGAGTTGTAGTGCAAATCCTTTACCAATAAATATAAAGTGTGTTTAGGTGATCTAAAGTGTGGAGAGTGGGTGCTGCAGTGTGTTGTTTGTTTAAAGTGAGTGTGTGCGTGTGGATGTGTGTGCTGTGTGCATTTGATGGTTGTTGCATAGTGTTTATTGTTCGTTGAGCAGCCTGATGGCCTGGGGATAGAAGCTTCTTCTGAGTCTTTCTGTGCTTGCCTTGAGACTCCGGTATCGCTTGCCTGACCGCAGCAGTTCAAAGAGGCAGTTGTTCGGGTGGCTGGAGTCCTTGATGATTCTCTTAGCCTTACCCCTGCAGGCTTTCTTTAGGTAGACATATGACCAGATGCAAAAAGTCCAAAAGCAGGACAACAGTAAGATTTTGGTGGGACAAAGTGGGATAATGTAAAAAAATATATATTAGAATAACTGGTCTTCACCGAATAGATAAAGGTTAAATCAAAATAAATACAAATTAAATACAGAATTATATCTCTCCACGTTCATCTTGGCACTGGCAGCCGGCTTGTTACCTGGGTACCTGGGTATCTGTTTTTTAAATATTCAAACTTTATCAATTGACAGGAATGTCTTGTGTTCGATATTCCCTGTTAACACAGAACTAGGGAAAACAGTGTAATAATAATACAAATAAATTGTGTTTCTCTATAGAATAACTGGTATTCACCGAATAGATAAAGGTTAAATCAAAATAAATACAAATACATCGGTCGCATTCATGGCACATGGGTTTGTACTGAGAGTTCTAAGATAAATTATCGTTATTTCCTTTATTTACGTCACTAACGTTAAGTGAACTATATCACTTAGTTTTCACCATAACTTGCCTCTCAATGCAAAGAGTTGCGGAAGTGTTCCCTGCACGCGCTATGATGATGACGCGCGGCGCTGGGGAGCTGTCCCAGGAGCCGTGGTGCTGAAGCCGCAGCAGCGCGAGTTCAGCAGCTAGTGATCACAGATCAGATCAGTCCTGGGCTATGGGTGCATTCACCTACATTTAGGACAGTCCGAAATCGTGCTGGAATCGAATTAATGGAATTAAGCGCTGCGACTAGTCCATGTCAGCGACATGCAGTCTGACTTGGAATCTATCAAAATAGGGGGGGGGGGGGAGATTATGAGTATGGAAACCCGTGTAGCTATCCAGGTAAGAGAGCGATTTGCCTTTCTGTCATGATGGCACACAATCGAATGATAATTTGCTTTGAGGAAACAGGAAACATGGGTTCTGCTAATCACAATAAATATAGGCTTTCATTGAATTTGCTGAGTATCGGGGTTGATTGTTTTCATTGCTTTCTACATTTTTTAAATTGCGAGCCAATTTAGGCACAGTATGATCCCAGCTGCACGTGAATCTGGATGGGGAAATAATCTCAAGATAGTTTATACTTGACTATGTATAGGCTGTTATATCAAGTGAACAAGACATGGCCGAATTATTTGATTGAATGCATATTCCTATCAATTTAACATTGGACTCCCCCCCCCCTTTTAGCTATCAATTCATGGCGCCAGACACTTGTTTGCATCGATGGAATCTATATTCGTCTTGGATTCAATGGAATAAATACAACCGTAAGTGAAAATATCCACATAGAAAACTATAAAATCCCATCTAAAATCCCATACAAACAAATATTCACACACTGGGAAACCTTTCAAACCCCAAGTGCCTGACTACACTACGACGGAGGCACATGTTGTTAGCCTCCGGTGTCATTGTATGGTGCTGTGAGTTTGTAGCCGGAGCCAAACTGATGCAGCGCCGCCAGGGCATGTTGAAGAGCCGCTGTTGCCTCTTGCTCGGTGAACTGAGGGTGCTCCTTTTCGGGCCGCCGGCACCATCGACACCGCTGCCTCCACTGACCCCCATGAATGGACAAGCGACGGACAGTCATGAGACAGGCGGGAACAACAACGTCCTTTCAGGCGACGGCGTGCCTGACAACAACAACACCTTAGTGCGGGGCCATCTGCACACAGGTGACTGGAGTCACTGGACTACCCCACCCGCAGGAGGAGCCACGGGGCCGGGGGCAGACAGCCAGGTGGCGAGCTGGGTTGATGCGGCAGAGCTGTCGGCGGCACTGCGAGGCTGCAGCACCTCCACCGACGACTGCTCAAAGGGCAAGCTGGAGGAGCGATTCTCACTCATCAGCTACACCGATAGCGGCTTCAGGACGCCTGTGTGCAGGATCTGTTTCCAGGGACCAGAACATGTAAGTCAAATGGAGTATTATTCACATGCTACTGAATTTTAAAGAAACAAAATAGCCAATAGTCAAAAGGGCAGGTGAATATCTTAGTGTAGTGATCTAGTCAGTTTGTGGCATATGGCAATGAGTTAATCTAAAAAGAAAAGCTATACACATGGAGTGCTGCATAATGTATTCAAGTCAAGTTATCAGACGTTGCTCCTTGGGCTCCTGGTATCAGGCATTCTGCCGTCAGGTTTCTTCCCCTGTAGAGAGAGTCCCTATCTCTCGTTAGGATAACCATACTACTGCTGGACTGCATGTGCTCTCAGCAGACTTCCACTGCATCCTGTCATCAGTTTGTGAGCCATGAAAAGACGGCTACCAGTGGGAGGGTAATACATTAATAATAATAATAATAATAATAATAATAATAATAATAATAATAATAATAATAATAATAATAATAATAAAATGGCAACCCCCCCCCCCCCCCCCCAGCTGACAAGTGTGGAAGATACACACAAATACCATAACATATCATTACAGCCCGCACACTGATTCATGGATACAATTCACATAGAAGCAATTACATGCATGAGAAATCAAATAATGCATTTCACTCACCGGCTGAAAACAATAGGAATGAAGGAACGGCCCATATCTGTTGGATATATTTAGTGATTTGCAGTCACATTAGTCACCGCTGCCGTTGAAAGCGTATTGGCAGGTATGTCACACTTCATGAATCAGGGAGAAAATCTAAAGGAAAAAGAAAAGTAAGAAGAAGAAGATGGCTGAGGTGTGAGGATAGATGAGATTAAATGATAACAGAATAGCAGATACTTATGGATCTACAGCCATATTAGTCACAGCGCTCATCTGAGCCTAGGAGACCACAATGAGGAATATGTCACACTTCATTAATAGATTGGGAGAGGGAATTTATCGAAAGATATGAAAGAATATAGCTAAGGTGTTGTACGTCATATGGAGAATCTCCTTCAGCGTATGGTGTGTTGTCCTTTTTGTCCAAACTATTTCTCAACAACCTGACCTTTCATACACTTTATTTTCTCCCCTCCCAATTTCGTATTATCCAATTCTACCCTCCCCTGTCTCGAACGCTGTTAGGCCATGCCTCCCACTGGTCGGCTGCAATGTGGACCAAGCCTTGCATCACGTGTCCCCTCCGGTACACGAGGAGGCAGCTGTCGCATCTTTTCACCTGTACAGCGCGATCTCTCAGTGGCGAGTAACGCGTGGGAGGCTCACACTGCCCCCGTTGCTTCCTGATTCTGCTGTACAGGTGCACCAACCGACCTGTAGGAGTCGCCGTCCACAACGTCCGATCCCCACCCACCGGCTTTCCCACCCCCTAATACTGCCAATTGTATTAGTATGAACAACCAGCCAAGCCGGAAGCAACGCCGAGAGTTGGGCTCGAACCCAGCCTCTCCTGCGTTAGTGGCGAGCGCCTTGCCCACTGCGCCACTTAGCCGCCCCACTTCATACACTTTTGTATAATGTCTTTACATTTCACAGACTAATTACTCAACTCAAGCGGCGAACTTGAGCATCATTCCACCCCTGATCTCACACGTTCCAGTCATTAACTGCCACGGGATCTAGTTATGAGATTGGAAACGCAGGGCTTCAGATCTGTGTTATTTCAAAAGCTCCACAGATAGGCAGCAGCCCCTGCAATGCATCCAAAGTACAGGCGGCCTCTGAGATTTACGCTATTTTCCAGCTCCTCCTGCCTCGTTGAGATGTTGCAGATACTTAATAGCACTTGATTTCATGCCATCTTTTCATTACGCATTTCTCCATCTAATTGCCGCCATTCCCTCTGCTTGTTGGCCTGGATGAGGTCCAGATATGGATCTTTCTGAGGTGTAAGATGGGTAACGGGTCGTTCCAAAAAGGAGAGACGAGCAGAGTGTTTCTCTACGTGTAACCGTGTGATGGAGGCAACAGGGACATTACTTATCATCGGTTCCCTCTTAGCCTCCAGGACATCATGTAGACCAAGACAGCCAGTATCTGATCTGACAACCCACCTCCAACCTCCCTGGGGCTGTGATATTCAAGATAATGTGATGGCGAAGGAAGGGATGGACGAGGCACAGTGTTCCTTAAAGGGCCACTTCACCAAGAGAAAAAAAAAGAAAAAACAATACTGATATATTTTGCACATAATCCCACTACCTCTAAACAGTTTTGCACTGTTTAGTGCAATGATAAGATAAGGAAATGATAATGAAATGATAAGGTAGCAGTCCGTATAAGACAAGGAATTGCTTTTTTTCTTCTTTTTTTTTCATCAGTTCATGGAGCTGTAATTAACACAACTCAAGGATCTAATGTCTCCTATGACATCACAAGTGGCCATATTCAAACTCAATTACTCCCATTAGACTAAATGAACAGTGCAAAACTGTGAGTTTTTAAACATGTGTGTGTCATAATCTGAACTATCTGGACACAGACAATACTCTGCCATCCTCTGGCGCTCTGTTTGCGGTACTGCAGGAGTGCCTACTCTGGAGATTATTGAATGTGTGTATTAATGTGTTCCCCTTGTATTTGTTATCGGTCCTGTGTGCTCCCCAGTATGTTCAGATGTCTGCCTATTAGTCTAGTGTCCTTGTATTCATTGTATTATGTGTCCCTATTATCCCTGTTATTGTTAGTGTCTAGTCTTGTCCCCTCTGTGTATTCATGTTCCTGTGTGTATCCATATTCATGTTCCTCTCTTCCCCAGCTGTTCCTGTTTAGTAATCAGTGTGATTAGTCTTCCTATATATTCTGTGCTGTCCTGTTACTTCCCTGTCGGTTTGTAAACGTATCGTGTGTCGTCCGTTGTTGTCAGAAGATTATTATACCATTGTGGTTGTGATTCAGCACCCTTCCGTGTTGTCTCTAATTCGTACCCTTTGTTATATAATCATTATCTGCCAGCTTAGGCTGTGGTACTCGTCTTTATTGTTTTGTTGTTGTAGTTGTACTCCAAAGAAGTGAAGTAAAGCCTCTTCTCAACTACACCCCGCTTGTGTCCTGCCTCTCTCTCATTCCTGTATTGCGCCTGGGTCCACACACCAACAACCAGATTCTTACAGAACAAACCGACCCTAAGATTGGACCCAGCAAGCAGGACAAGGGAGAACTGGCACAACCTCCTCCACCGGCCCCACTTCCAGCGCGACCGCTGCGGCCAGCGCTGTCTCTACCTCAGAATGACACAACCAGACCTGGATTCAGCGGACTACGGGAGAGACCAAGCGAACGACGTATTGCTCACCATGGAGCGCTTCTTCCAGGGAGATTTCTGCTCTTCATCCACGTGGGAAAGGATGCAGCTACACGCGCTGCTCTCCGGCTCTGGTCCCCTGCTCCCAACGAAGCCACGGCTACCAGCACGCCTTCCTCCACAAGTAAGGCCTCTACTGCCACCGCAGCAGTTAGCGTTGGTCCCGCAGCCTTCACTGCCCAGGCCGTTAGCCCAGCCGTTAGCATAGCCGTTAGCCTCCCCAGCTGGTACTGCTAACCCCGGCTCCGTTAACCCAGTCCATGCTACTAGCACAGCCGTTAGCCTAGCTTCCACAGCTAGTGCTGCTAGCGTAGCTCGCGCTGTGCGTAGGTCTCGGAGAGCTGGTAGTGCTAGAAAGGCTAGCTTAGCCCCACCTGCCAGACCACCGGTGGTTAGCACCTCAGCTAGTCCTACTAGCATAGGCCCATGCGGTCCTCACTGCCCCGGCAACTAGCACAAGCCCAGTAGCTAGTACTGTCCCGGTAGCAGTTAGCACCTCAGCTAGTCCTACTAGAATAGGCCCCGCGGTCCTCACTGCCCCGGCAACTAGCACAAGCCCAGTAGCTAGTACTGTCCCGGTAGCAGTTAGCACCTCAGCTAGTCCTACTAGCATAGGCCCTGCGGCCCTCACTGCCCCGGCAGCTAGCACAAGCCCAGTAGCTAGTACTGTCCCTGTAGCAGTTAGCACCTCAGCTAGTCCCACTAGCATAGGCCCCGTGGCCCTCACTGCCCCGGCAGCTAGCACAAGCCCAGTAGCTAGTACGGCCCCTGTAGCAGTTAGCACCACAGCTAGTCTTACTAGCATAGGCCCCGCAGCCCTCACTGCCCCGGCAGCTAGCACAAGCCCAGTAACTAGTACTGTCTCTGTAGCAGTTAGCACCTCAGCTAGTCCTACTAGCATAGGCCCCGCGGCCCTCACTGCCCCAGCAGCTAGCACAAGCCTGGTAGCTAGTACTGCTCCTGTAGCAGTTAGCACCTCAGCTAGTCCTACTAGCATAGGCCCCGCGGCCCTCACTGCCCCAGCAGCTAGCACAAGCCCAGTAGCTAGTACTGCTTCTGCAGCAGTTAGCCTAGGCTCCGCAGCCTTCACTGCCCAGGCTGTTAACACTGCCCAGACAGCCAGCTCAGGCCCTATAGCTAACAAGGCCTCTGATGCTGGGACCGCCCCATCGGCCGGCAAGGCCCCTGTGGTTAGCTTAGCTCCTGTAGCCAATGTAGCTTTGGCAGCTACCCCCTTAGCTCTCTCAACAGACACGGGCCCCATAGCTAACAACGCCTCCGATGCTGGGACCGCCTCGTCGGCCGGAAAGGCCCCTGTGGTTAGCCTAGCTCCCGTAGCTTGCACTGCTAGCAGAACCTCTGCCCCCACAGCTAAGTCAAGGTTCTATTCTGTTAGGAGGATCAGGGTAGGCTTGTTCTCTACCACTAGCTTACTCCCTCCTGCTACTGCTAGCGAGGCTTATGCAACTGGCAGAACATTTGGTGATAGAGCAGCCTCTGCAGTAGCTACCTACCTAGCTGCCCTCGCGTGCACAGGCCCTATAGCTAACGTAGCCTCAGATGCTGGGACCGCCCCTTCGGCCGGCATGGCCTCCGTGGTTAGTACAGCCCCTGCCGCTAGTGTAGCCTTGGTAGCTACCACCTCAGTCCAGTCCGCTAGAGCCCCGCCTGCTAGCGTAGCACGCACTTCTAGCAGGTCTCAGAAGGCTAGCAAAGCTAAGAAGACTAGCATAGTCCCTCCTGCTAGTGTGGTATCTACAGCTAGCACCTTAGCCCTTCCTGCTAGTGTAGCATCTACAGCTAGCACATCCCCCACTGCTAGCAGACTCTCTGCAGCTAGTACTGCTCCTGCACTTAGCTCAGCCCCTGCTAGTGTACTCCAGGTTGCCTATGTAGCCTCTACCACCAGCATGTCTCCCACTGCTAGGACTGCCCCTTCAGCTAGCAAGGTCAGTTTCCCCACTGCTAGGACTGCCCCTTCAGCTAGCAAGGTCAGTCTCCCCGCTGCTAGGACTGCCTCTTCAGCTAGCAAGGTCAGTTTCGCCACTGCTAGGACTGCCCCTTCAGCTAGCAAGGTCAGTTTCCCCACTGCTAGGACTGCCCCTTCAGCTAGCAAGGTCAGTCTCCCCGCTGCTAGGACTGCCCCTTCAGCTAGCAAGGTCAGTTTCCCGGGAGCCGCCCCGTCGGCTAACCCCTCTGTCTCGTCCGCTAGAGCCCCTGCTGCTAGCCACCTAGTCCTGTCCGCTAGAGTCCCTACTGCTAGCGCCTTAGCCCCGCCTGCTGGTGTAACCCTAGCAGCTAGCACAGGCCCGGCAGCTAGCATATCCCAGGTAGCTAACCCAGTTTCTACTGCCAGTTTAGCCCCTGTTAGGGCAACTCTAGCTGTCCCTGTTCCTCCTCCGGCTCCTGGGGAGACCCTGACGTCTGGTCCGGGTCGTGCTCCTGTCCCCGGGGAGTCTCCTGCCTCCAGCTCCTCGTCTGGTCCAGCCCGGCGCCATGGTCCACGCCGTGGTCTACGCCGTGGTCTGCACCGAGGTCGATCTGCACCTGGAGAGTCGTCTGGTCCAGCCCTACGCCGTGGTCAACGCCGAGGTATGCACCGAGGTCGATCTGCACCTGGAGAGTCGTCTGGTCCAGCCCTACGCCGTGGTCAACGCCGAGGTCTGCACCGAGGTCGATCTGCACCTGGAGAGTCGTCTGGTCCAGCCCTGCGCCGTGGTCAACGCCGAGGTCTGCACCGAGGTCGATCTGCACCTGGAGAGTCGTCTGGTCCAGTCCTGCGCCGTGGTCTACGCCGTGGTCGACGCTGTGGTCAACGCCGAGGTCTGCACCAAGGTCAACGCCGGGAGGGGCTCCCATCCGGGGTCCCGCGCCCGGTCCCAAGATCTCCACCTGGAGTGGTCCCCGTCCGGGGTCCTGATCTGGGGTCGTCGCCTCCGCCCTTCATCTCCGGGCCCCCTTGTTCGGTCCCGGGGTCTGCGCCTGGAGTGTTCCCCGTCCGGGGTCCTGCTCTGGAGTTGTTGCCCTCGCCCCTTTGTTCCGGGCCTCCTCACCGGGCCCCTGTCCCTGTCTCCAGCCCCCCTCACCGGGCTCCTGTCCCCGTCTCCAGTCCCCCTCACCGGGCCCCTGTCCCCGTCTTCGGCCTCCCTCACCGGTCCTCTGTACCCGTCTCCAGCCCCCCTCTCCGGGCATCTGTCCCCGTCTCCAGTCCCCCTCACCGGGCCCCTGTCCCTGTCTCCAGCCTCCCTCACCGGGCCTCTGTCCCCATCTCCAGCCCCCCTCTCCGGGCCTCTGTCCCCATCTCCAGTCCCCCTCACCGGGCCCCTGTCCCTGTCTCCAGCCTCCCTCACCGGGCCTCTGTCCCCGTCTCCAGCCCCCCTCTCCGGTCCTCTGTCCCCGTCTCCAGCCTCCCTCACCGGGCCCCTGTCCCCGTCTCCAGCCCCCCTCACCGGGCCCCTGTCCCCGTCTCCAGCCGCCCTCACCGGTCCTCTGTCCCCGTCTCCAGCCCCCCTCTCCGGGCCCCTGTCCCCGTCTCCAGTCCCCCTCACCGGGCCCCTGTCCCCGTCTCCGGCCTCCCTCACCAGTCCTCTGTCCCCGTCTCCAGCCCCCCTCTCCGGGCCTCTGTCCCCGTCTCCAGTCCCCCTCACCGGGCCTCTGTCCCCATCTCCAGCCCCCCTCTCCGGGCCTCTGTCCCCGTCTCCAGTCCCCCTCACCGGGCCCCTGTCCCTGTCTCCAGCCTCCCTCACCGGGCCTCTGTCCCCGTCTCCAGCCCCCCTCTCCAGTCCTCTGTCCCCGTCTCCAGCCTCCCTCACCGGGCCCCTGTCCCCGTCTCCAGCCCCCCTCACCGGGCCCCTGTCCCCGTCTCCAGCCCCCCTCACCGGTCCTCTGTCCCCGTCTTCAGCCCCCCTCTCCGGGCCTCTGTCCCTGTTTCTAGCCCGCCTCTCCGGGCCTCTGTCTCTGTCCCCCTCTCCAGTGCCCCTGGTCCCGTGTCCTGTGCGCCCTTTTCCGGGCTCCCCTCTGGTCCTGTTCCCCGGCCCCCCGGCTCCAGTTTTCCGTGTCCTCGTCCCCAGTTTTTTCCGGGGTCTCTGCCCTTCGCCCTGCCTGTCTCTGGACGGTCTTATGGGTCGTCTGGGAGCCTCCCCTTCAGGGGGGGGTACTGTCATAATCTGAACTATCTGGACACAGACAATACTCTGCCACCCTCTGGCGCTCTGTTTGCGGTACTGCAGGAGTGCCTACTCTGGAGATTATTGAATGTGTGTATTAATGTGTTCCCCTTGTATTTGTTATCGGCCCTGTGTGCTCCCCAGTATGTTCAGATGTCTGCCTATTAGTCTAGTGTCCTTGTATTCATTGTATTATGTGTCCCTATTATCCCTGTTATTGTTAGTGTCTAGTCTTGTCCCCTCTGTGTATTCATGTTCCTGTGTGTATCCATATTCATGTTCCTCTCTTCCCCAGCTGTTCCTGTTTAGTAATCAGTGTGATTAGTCTTCCTATATATTCTGTGCTGTCCTGTTACTTCCCTGTCGGTTTGTAAACGTATCTTGTGTCGTCCGTTGTTGTCAGAAGATTATTATACCATTGTGGTTGTGATTCAGCACCCTTCCGTGTTGTCTCTAATTCGTACCCTTTGTTATATAATCATTATCTGCCAGCTTAGGCTGTGGTACTCGTCTTTATTGTTTTGTTGTTGTAGTTGTACTCCAAAGAAGTGAAGTAAAGCCTCTTCTCAACTACACCCCGCTTGTGTCCTGCCTCTCTCTCATTCCTGTATTGCGCCTGGGTCCACACACCAACAACCAGATTCTTACAGTGTGAGATTATGTGCAAAATATATTGGCATTGTTTTTTGGTGAAGTGCACCAAAGGCCCACTTGCAGGTTGTATTTTTGTTCAATAAACAATGTGGACTAGGCCAACGGTGACTTTCATGAAGAGGGGAAACAAATTATCGAAATTGACCCAGTTTTAGCGTTTTTATCAAACATTTAGTCCGCCCCAACCACAACCACATATTTTAATCCATGTTTCATAGCGTGCGTGTGTCATCTTAATGATGACGTCACACAAGGTATCAGGGCAGCGAGGGGCGCTGAGAATCACACGCAGGTAGTGGCAGGAAGCAAAGAGCCTTCTTGTTACTACTAGCCGAGGATCTAGTATCTGTTTCACCTAACACTATTGCTCCGTGATCATAGCCATTTATCTCTAAAGCTAACCACTATTTGTAAAAGCCACAACCACGTTACCATATTTGTAAATACTAATGTAAATCATTGTGTCGTTGTACATATTGTGTATATAACGTTAGTAGCTAGCTTGCTAGCCGGCATTCTCGAAACTCCTAACTCCTGTGTATACCTTTGTCCTCACAAACAAAGTATTCTGCCAGGGAACTTATGGACACGACAGTAGTAGTAGTAGTTATAAGGTGTTTGAGCTTGTAACGTTAACGTTAGTTAGCTATCGTGGTAGCCCGTTTCGTGACTGTGATGCACCGAGTGCATCAGTCACGAAAGGGGCTACTATCGTGCTATCAACATGCCGTGACGTGTAGCTTGCTAGCCGGCATGATGCGTGCAGTGCTTTGCCCCACAGGTCTGAGAAGAGGACCTGCACATTTTACTCGTTCCCGAAACTCTTCTACATGCCCCGATATAAAATGGTTTCACGACAGTAGACATAATGCTACGTAATAGCATTTAGCGGGGTAACGTTAACGTTAGCTAGCTAGCTTGGTACTATGACCCGTGACGGGGATAAGGCGACAGCCAATAGCGCTGCTGTACTGAACAACAGGCTGCCTAGTGGTAAATATAGTTCTTTTTTTACGACATTAAAAACCTTATAACTACCTTTGTTTCAACCAAAAATGCAGTAGTAGAGGTCCATCAAAGTCTCTCCGACGATTAAACCCATTTTCGTCTTGTAAGGCGTCCATTTGGATCAAGGAAATGGCTTTCTGCACTCGTCAAACTCCATTGTAGTGGATGAGAAGTAGGGAAAAGTTACCTTCAGTGACGTCACGGCACTGATAGCGTCTGATAAGCTTTTTGATTGGCTCCATACATGTTATTCGTGCGTGGACATTTTTAACCCTTTCTGAGTGGAATTCCCGGCGTCGAATGGGGAAAAAAAATAATGAAATTAGATACCAATGATGTAAACTACCCATAATTGAAGAGTAGGGTTTAACCTGCAAGTGGCACTTTAAGTGGCCTCGCTAGTCAAGGGCCTATGATTGAAGACATGATTGTATTCTGTTTAAGTATACTGCCACCAAGTAGATTGCTTTTTCAGAAGTAGGCTAATGTATATAATATTGGTAAATCAATTGTAGTGTGTCTTTGTACAATGTGATGGAGGTTGTTTGTTATTGATTCACACTTTTCAGTCACTCAATTGTTTCAAGGCAGACCACTACTTTTGGACTTAATCTACAAACCAAGACATGGTAAATAATGAAAGGTTGAGTCAATTTCTAATTAAGTGGCACATTGACAACCAAGGGTAAAACCTAATAAATTAATGTCTGTTCTACCTTGAGACCTCTTTCAAACCACGTGCTATTGCCGTACATATAGAGCCTGTCCTACGAGAGCCTAGCCAGCTCAACACCAGACTTAACAGTGATTCACAGGGTCTGAGTTTGTTCTCAAGTTTTATTCAGAAGTGTGCTCTCGCACGACTTAACCTCACCTCAGCCCCATCACTTTTAACTCCATGAGAACAATTCCTCTGCCAAATCTTTTTGTGATCATACAGATCAGTGGGGGTAATAACACTGTACCCCACATCCCTTGAGTTGAGCTAATACCAGGGTAAAGCCATAGAACATTTCCCACTGTTTGAAGGATCCACCCCTGGAATGATATACATTGAGTGCCCTTTGGGGCAGACCTCAATGTATAGCATGCTAAGTATCACTCTCACTTGAGCTGCATGTTAAGAATGTGCAACTCCCTGTCGCTTAGAAAAGGTGCCAGCTTTCACTCCTAAATCATAACACAGATAATGCACTTGCACAGTTAATTTGTCGGAGGGACAATGAGAGCCCTCTGGGGGACATAGTTAGCGACACTCTGGAGCTCTATGCTCTCTGCATTCCATACCATGGAGGGTGGTTCCTCACCCAGTCATCTGTTGGGAACGGGATTTACAAAGTTATACACAGATGGAGCACAATAGAGCGTCGCCTTTGCCGCCATCAGACGGTGGGCAGATCTGTTACCGGGTTACGCACACAATAACAATACTCAACCAGTAGGGGGCGCTCAGGTTACAAATTCATTTGGACTTTTCGTCTCTCCCGACTGGATTTTGTTTGATTTATCAACAAGAAGAGGACTTGCGGTCTCAATTAATATCTATGCATTTCAGCTAGGGATGTCCCGATCGCCTTTTTTTGCTTCCGATCCGATCCCGAGCATGTGATTTTAAATATCTATCGATCCGATCGTTTCCGATCCGATCTTTCACATTAGTAATCAATTTTGACGCATTTGTCAGAAACTGGTGGAGCGAGACAAGCCCATCTGTTGCCTATATCCGGGGCGCGAGCGCGGAGGCGTTTGTTATTACATTCACCCTGAGAAATGTGCTTCTGCTTCATATGAGAAATATTAAAAGTTTCAATATATGTTTGCACATTAGTATACATTCAGTGTTCGACTTACGTAATGGTCCATTCTGGTCTGAAACGCCGACGATCATCCTCAGTCACGTAACGTTATCCTCCAAAAGTTAGTCTGAAAACTTCGCCTCCAGCCGGCTGTCCTCCTTGCAAACATTGCAACTGGCTTGACTTTCTATTTTTAAATGCTTAGTTCCAAACCTCTGACATTAAGTCTAGCTGCTCAAGTCAGTGGATATTAACCGTGTTTCGGGAGCGACGTGTTGTTGTTGTTGTGGTCGAGCCGCGTGTAGCGTGTAGCGTCTAAATTAAAGGGGTGTTTGTTGCAACGGTGAAAATTAAAGGGGAATGTGTTTGTTGTGGAAAATTATTCTGCTCTGTGTGACAATAAATACATTAATGATGATATATTATATGTAATTTAAAACCAAAACTAAGGCCTCCGTATGAGTTTAAGACGTGGACATGGTCATGTTTGTTGAATAAAAATTTTCTTTTTTTGACTGCCGATTTTTATTATTATTTTTTCCCGATCCCCGATACTCTGAAAAGCACGTGATCGACGCCGATTCCGATCACGTGATCGGATCGGGACATCCCTAATTTCAGCAGATCTTAGTTAGAACATGATTCTAAGTAGCGTTGTTGGCCCCCACCGGAATCTATTGGCAGGAGTTATGAAACATTCAATCAGATAACCCAGCGACTGCTCTCCTGTTCAATTACTCTTTCATCAGGGCCATTAACCATTATGGCAACGGCTCCCACAGAATAAGCGATGAGGGGAATGTCCCCCAGCATATGTTTTTATGAAAGGTCATTACAGGTAAATAAATCAGAAATTATATGGGGGGGCCTTCAATATAATTCAGTGATTGAACTTCTCCTACAATGTCTATAATGAACCAGTGTTTCAGATGACGGCGGATAGGACGGCGCTCCAACTCAACATTTTAATAATACGTTTTGGGTAGTGGTGGGACTCGATTAAAAAATGTAATCGAATTAATTCGAGACTTTATAGTTAATTAATCTAAATTAATCACATTTTAATCGCATATCAATATTTGATGCGAAAATGGCAAAATGTTTCAATTCAAATTAGGGATGTCCAATATTATCGGCCGATATCGGCATTAAAATGTGATATCGGAAAATATCGGTATCGGTTTAAAAAAAATATATATGGCAACATTTTGCCATATATATATATATATTTATTTATTTTTTACATTTCTATAACCTTTATTTACCCAGGCAAGCAAGTAAGAACAAATTCTGATTTTATTTATTGTCAAAAGTATGCATAATGTTGTGTTAATTCCACAACAAGAGATATGTAATGTTAATTACCTGAATTATTCCATTTTTTTGGGGGGGGGGGACCCTGCATATATCGGTATCGGTTGATATCGGTATCGGAAATTAAGAGTCAGACAATATCGGTATATCGGTATCGGTAAAAAAGCCAATATCGAGCATCCCTAATTCAAATGGATTTTGGTATACGAGTGAATCAATGAATATACATTATACATACGTTTAAGCAGCAAAATCCTGTATTAGCTACTACACAGACCAACAATGCAATTTTTAACAAAGTGCAGCAATTTTAGGAATAATATATAGCGCAAAGGACCATTTGTAAACTCAAGCACTTTCGAGGTAAAAGTAAAACGCAGTACTTTCAAGTACATTCCAGAACAATTGACCATTGAAAAAAAAATACTTTGATTGATTTCTCTTATTTTTTCAGTATTCTGTATGAACAACCCAGACTAAGAAAAAAGTTATTTGCGATTTATTATACTTTATACATGCACATGCATGAGTCTGGTCTCCTTTGAAAGGTAACATTCTTACACAATAAAGAAAAATCATCATGCGATTAAATGCATAATTTTTTTAAACTTTTAATTCTGTCTGTAGTTAATTAATTGCAATTAATGCGATAAAGTTCCAGCCCTAGTTTTGGGGCAAGACACCCCTTCCTCAGCATGCATTCTGGCAACTCTATACAGCCAGAAAGACCCAGGTGGGGTCAATTATAGACACCCTTGTGCTGGTGAGGGTGTCTATAATTGACCCCACCTGGGTCTTTTTGGTTGTAGAATTGCCAGAATGCATGCTGAGGAAGGGGCGTCTTGCCCCAAACGTCCATGTGGCAATATATTATTAAAAGGTTGAGTTGTAGCACCGTCCTATTCCCCTTTTTATCTTTCAAGAACATGCAATAATGCATAATTAAAGAAAGTGTAGGACCCCCAAATGGGGTCCCTCCGGCAGTGGGATCCGGTGTAGATCTCCGGGCAGACGACACCCCGGTGAGGTGGGCCCGAAAGCAGTCCCAGAGCAGACAAGCAGAGGAGAGACAGGAGGCAGGTGTAGAATCTTGAATTTGAGCACTGCTCCTTTAATTTCGGTGAATGTGGCTCAAAAACAAAGTGAGAGGGCAAAACGTGCTAAATGCCCTACAATTTACAATAAACATATATATTAAAAAAAAAACACATTAGACAAAAAAAGTACATTTCTGACATCTCTGATTCAACATCAACAAATATGTACATGTATATCAAATGAAACAAGTACAACATTTAAAATATCAGAGTTCAAAACGTTTAAGTCTTTGAATGGAATGAAATGTCCTAACTCCAAGGTTTCCTGTAGTTCATTCATTCGATTTGTACGGGGCATAATATCTAAAACCAAGCTGGTGTATCTAAAGCTAGGTGATCCTGTGGCCTAGTACCATATCTGCTGTATTTAAAAGCAATCAAAGAGCAGAGATGTTTAATAAGCATAGCCTTATAAATAAAATGCAATGCATACCCTTTCTCTCTTAAAGAAGGCCATCCCACATTTTCAATGGTGAGTGAGAAATGTATCTCCAGTGGTAAAACGCAGTGCGCTATGATACACAGCATCTAGGGCTTTTAAGGTGGACGGAGAGGCAGGCGCAGGCATGTATATAATTTCACCATAATCAAATACAGACATACTTGTTGATAACGGTTTCATAACTAGCAGCAGCAGAAAAGCACGATTTGTTTCTATACATGAATCCAATTTTTACTTTCAACTTTCTAGAAAAGTGTTGTTGCAGATAAATACTGCTGAGGGGATCATCAAGGGGATATTTATCTGTCAGTGTTGTACGTGCGTGGGTTGTAGCCACCGTTGTTACCACTCTCTCTCTCCCTCACTTTCTCTCGCTCTCTCTCTCTCCCTCACACTCTTTTTCTCTCTCTCTCTTTTGCTCTCGCTTTCTCTCCCTCACTCTTTCTCTCCCTCACTCTCTCTCTCTCCCTCACACTCTATCTCTCGCTCTCTTTCTCTCTCTTTCTCTTCTCTCTCTCTCTTTCTCTCTCTCCCTCACTCTCTATCTCTCTCCCTCACTCTCTCTCTTACTCTCCCTCACACTCTCTCTCTCCCTCACTCTCTCGCTCTCTCTCTCCCTCACTCTCTTTCTCTCTCTCGCTCTCTCTCTGTCCCCATCCTCTATGTAACTGAGGGGTACAATTCCCTGACTGTATTGATAAGTATGGTATCATTAAACCACTACCGTCTTATGTACATTCCTACTGGCCATACAGTACACAGGTATCTAATGATGAACACTTCCCACAATGACTCGGTTCCACACAAAACTGGATTTAAGTATTTATTAGCAGCAATAATAGTACATAATATACTTTACTTTACTTTGGATGCGCTTATAAGGCAAAGGAATGTGCGTAGGCAAATCAATAACGAATGTCCATTCTCATATTACGCAGGAGATAATAATACAACCTGAATCTTAGGAATTATATCTATGGTACTCTGGTAATATAGCGGGAGATACTGGTAGGGTCCCTCCGGTCGTAAGCCAGCAAGGGGAGAGGATTTGTCGGTAGTAGAGTCTGGGTCAACGATGATAAGGAGACTCCAAGTACAGGAGACGGTGCAATAAGATCTTGATCCGCAGACGAATACAGCTGTTCTCCGTAGCATGCAACTCAGCATGGAAGAAAGCTAGCCGGCCTCAGGCTTCTGAGAGGCGGGCTCGACGTGGCTCCTCACAGGGTAAATCCCACACAATTGTGGGTGTCGGCGATTCTCCGCTCCATCAATTACAGGACCAAAAGCAAATATAATCCAGCCGAAAAGGGCTATGCAGTCGTCGGTAGGTTATCCAGTGTACATGATCCACACGGTCCTCGTCTAGGGCCCCTCGGGTGAAAGCGCCATGGTAAGCAGCCCAGCCTGGATAAGCACTCTAGCCGGTACGAGGAAACGTTGGTGATGCTGGTCACTGTAGAACTTTAGCCGCACGATACACTATACACAAATAGACTATTACTGACTTAATAGAATAGGTCGAACTCGACGGTACAGCGTTAAACTCTGATACTTCAGTTATTAATTCGCACGCGGTCTCAATGCTCTATTTGGGGCCAAACAGGCCATACTTCACCGCACGTTGTATCGTGGGTGAGGCTTCAACTTATTGGGTAACTCTACTTCTGTATTCACCTGCGCCGTATTTATACGTTAGGTGAACAAACTAGTACCAGCTTTATTCCTGTCTCATATCCTTGCGCAGAACCATTCATGTCCAGGCAAGTCCCCGGCGGTGACTTTGAACCCGACCTTGGAGGTATGGCAATGGCGCCTGGTGGACCGCTGTCCAATAGGAGAATTAAATATTATGGTCTGTACTAGGCTAAAGGGATATTCCGTGTATATGTACAAGGAATACACAAGGGATATCAAACGATATACAAATATTATGCAATATATATCAATCAATAAATATATATATTCGGTTTAATCTGATCCTTCGTAACAGCCGCCTCCTAATTAGTCCCACCTAATTAGATAAGCAGAGACAGATTAACCGCACTGTCCGCTACTCAATGTCTGTCGGGAGGGTAGGACAGTTCACAAAGTCAGGGGGTCATGGTCGTCATCAATAGTGTCGGGGAGCCTTGGCAACTCTATTAGCCTCGCCACGGGCCGAGTGTATATCCGCCCTTGGACGAGCACTTCTGCTGCTCTGACCTTTCCGTCGGCACCGGTAATCACTTTGCTTACGCGGCCGGCCGGCCACATAGCTCGGGGTAGTGACTGGTCGATAATCATGACGACTGTTCCTTCTGTCAAATTGTCTCTCTCTTTCACCCATTTCTGGCGGGTCTGTAGAGACGGTAGGTAGTGGAGTAGGAAACTGTTCCAAAACTTGTCAGCCAATACTTGACTGTACCTCCACATTCTTCGGCCGTTCGCTTCTTCAGGCCTGTACACTATCTGTGGTAGCGCGGGGTCCAGCCGCCCCATCAAGAGAGTGTTGGGGGTGACTGGATCGACATCTGCTACATCACTTGAGACGTAACCGAGGGGCTTTGAGTTCAATACTCCCTCGATCTCCGTGAGGACTGTCGTTAGGACTTCTTCCGCCACGGTCTGGGCCCCAAGCACGGCGTACAGGGCTGTCTTTATTGAACGTACTTCTCGTTCCCAAGTTCCACCGAAGTGAGGTGCATTCGGGGGATTAAACTGGAAATCAATCTGGTATGGAGCGAGGTGGGTCTTAAGTTCTGGGCCCATAGCTTGGAAGCTCTCTCTCAGCTCTCTTTCTCCGCCTTTGAAGTTTGTCCCGTGATCAGACAATAATATAGACGGTTTCCCTTTCCGCGATGTGAATCTTCGGAAGGCCATAAGGAATGAGTCTGTGCTCATGGTTGGAAGGAGTTCTATGTGCATCGCTCGGGTGGTCATGCATTTGAATACAATACCCCACCGCTTCTCGGTCCCTCTTCCTTTCTTTACATACAGCGGGCCGAAACAGTCCATACTGGTGGAGTGGAAAGGCTTGTCGCCGAGTCGGAGGCGACAGGGGGGTAGGTCAGCCATCCGGGGTATACTGGGCTGTGCTCGCCATTTACGACAGTCTAGACAAGTCCGCTGGAAACGTCGTACTGCTTCTCTCCCTTGCAGTATCCAATAACGACGTCTGATCTCCGCGAAGACTCTCTCTGCCCCGGCGTGATGCACGTCCTCGTCGTATTTCTTTATGATAAGCTCTGTGACCTTGTGTCGGCTGTTTAAGACTATCGGGTACTTGACGTCATCCGGTAAGTCTGGAGCTCTCCTCAGACGACCACCCACTCTGATGAGATTATGGGCGTCGCTCTCGGGGGCTAGGTGGAGCAATCTGCTGTCTGACGGGACGGGCTTTGCTCCCTGTAGACAGTCTAGCTCGTCGGGGAACGAGTCTCTCTGGGCTCGCTGTAGGAGAAGAAGTTCTGCTTCTTCGTAGTTAGCTGCAGTAATGTCAGTAGTGGGCTGAACCTCTGGGTGGTGCCACAGGAATGTCTTTAGCTGCGCACTCTCAAGGGTGAGGCAGTCGTCTATGTTGGGTTCTGTGGGGACGAGTGTGTGTGTCAACCCACATAACATAGATTTCTTGTTCTCTGCCTCCTCTTTACTCGCCTCCCGTGGGGTGGGTGTAGGCCACTCTTCTTCCGGGAGCTTGAGGAACTCTGGCCCGTCACTATATAGATTGTGACGGGTGAGGTCATCCAGGGACATTCCCCGGGTGATGACGTCAGCTGGGTTATGTTTTGTGTCTACATACCTCCAGCTTGCTGCTTCTGTTAAATCTTGGATCTCTGTGATTCTGACTCCCACGAAGACCTTGTATCTACACGAATCAGACCGGATCCATGTGAGTACGGTCGTGGAGTCTGACCACAAGATTGTTCTCTGCACCGGGATGGTGAGTTCACGTTGGATTAACGTGGCGAGTTGCGCTCCTGCTAGGGCTGCGCAGAGCTCTAGACGCGGGATAGATTGTTGCTTGCGTGGGGCTATTCTTGAGCGAGCCAGGATGAAAGCAGTATGTATTTCTCCTCCCTCCTCTCGGGCACGCAAGTAGGCCACCGAACCGTAGGCTACTTCGGAGGCGTCGCTGAAGACGTGCAGGTCCATCTGGCACGTCTCCGGCCTCACTGTGGGTGGGAATTAGCTGCGGCGTATGTTGACACCTGGGAGTGAGCTGAGTTCTGTCTCCCACTCTCTCCATCTGGAGGCAAGGTGTTCGGGTATGGGGTCGTCCCAGCCCTGGTCCTTGTCCCATAACGCTCTTACAATCATCTTTGCCCTGGTGGTGTAAGGTAGAATACATCCCAACGGGTCATATTGTCTGGCGAGTGTTCTGTATACACTCCGTCTTGTGGTCGGTAGTGCAGTCGACCTTCCCTGCTCCTTGGTCAGGGGTGTGTGTTTATAATGGAGCGAGTCTGTTTTGAAGCGCCAGACTAGTCCTAATGTCATTTCTTGGGCTTCTCCTGGGATGGTCGCCATCCAGGTCTCGCTGCTTGCTGCCTTGTCCTCTGGGGAGAGGCTGCGCAATACTTGAGGGTCGCTGCTGGCCCACTGCCGGAGATCAAAGCCGCCTTTGATCAGGGAGGCGCAGAGCTTGAGTAGGAGGGCCTCGGCTTCTTCTGGCGTCGAGACGCTTTGCAGACAGTTGTCCACGTAGAAACTATTTCCTACACTTTGTCGGACCTCTTCATCAGCTGCTGGGTCCTCTGCGACATGTTTTTGCAGTGCATACGTAACACAGCATGGGCTGCATGTGGTTCCGAAAGGGAGGACTTCCCATTGATAGATGGCTGGTTGCTCGTCCCCGATCCTCTCTCTCCATAGGAACCGCAGCAGGGGCTTGTCCTCTTCCACTAGTCGCACCTGCAGGAACATCCCTTTGATGTCGCCGCTGATGGCCACCTTGTCTTGGCGGAAATGTAGTAACACGCCTAGTAGAGAGGGGCCGAGTGTTGGGCCGGGCATGAGTTTCAAGTTTCAAGTTTCTTTAATAGTTGTCATACAGAAGTACAGAATACTTTCATACAAAATGCTTCTTACTGTTACGCTCCAGAGACTGTGCTAGACAAGATAGTATCAAATAACATAGTATAGCATGTAATTTAGAAGAAGAAAATGAGGTCACAGTGTTCGGTATAGACATATGTACAATGTTCTGAGTTACCATATAATATACAATACTATGCAGTGTACTAATGTACAGTACTATATAGTGCAAAGCAGAAATGGGATGAGGTACAATTTAGGTACAATTTACAGTAAGGTGTACGAGTTGTAGTGCAATCCTTCATCAATAAATATAAAGTGTGGGGAGTGGGTGCTACAGTGTGTTTGTTTAAAGTGGGTGTGTCCTATAAAGTGTGTGGAGTGGGTGCTACAGTGTGTTTGTTTAAAGTGAGTGTGTGCGTGTGGATGTGTGTGCTATGTGCATTTGGTGGTTGTTGTTGTGTAGTGTTCATTGTTCGTTTAGCAGCCTGATGGCCTGGGGATAGAAGCTTCTTCTTTTTTCTTTTTTTTTAATATATTTTTATTTCATTTTTTGGAAGAAAAGGCAGGATATATAATGCACATACAATGCACATATAATGCACATAAAAACATACATTTAAATTATTTGCCAATTACATGCATTGGCTTGCCCCTTGCCTAATTTAAAATAAAAAACTCCTACCCCCTAACCCCTGCACCAACCACCGTTGACAAAAAATAAATAAAATAATAATAATAATAATAATAATAATAATAATAATAATAATAATAATAATAATAATAATAATAATAATAATAATAATAATAATAATAATAATAATAATAATAATAATAATAATAATAATAATAATAATAGTAACCCCCCACCCAACCCACCCCGTCATAGGCCTGAGAATAAAATTAATTGAACAAAATTTCAACAAAGACCAAGAAAAATAAAAAAACTAAAAGGAATTATACAGATATTAGTTATGTCCTGCTAGCTATATATTGAAGGTCCTAACTTGATAGAGAATATGGTTCCAGCTATCTATTGTTTGATATCTTGCCCCATTTAATCTAGCTGTAGAAAGCTCCATTGTTACAACATCAGCTAATAACTGTTTCCAGTGATTAAAGGGCAGAGAGTGTGGAGCTTGCCATCGCAGCGCCAAATTTTTTTTTGCAGCAGTACTTCCTGCCAGCCAAAATCGTCTCTGAACAATACTTAAAGCTAAAGAATCATCATCATTAAGGAGAAGTAATTTGGGACAACAGGGAATATGTTTTTGTAATACTTTAGATAGATAATTAGTTATCTGTTCCCAGAAACTTTTAACTGTGGGGCATTCCCACATCATATGTGTAAAAGTACCAGTAGTATTTAGAGAACAAAGTGTACAGTTTGGTGACATAGCACGTCTCATTCTATAAACTTTCTGGGGGGTTAAATATGTTTTATGGACAAAATTGAAATGAATCTGCTGATGATTTGGGTTTCGTGATGCCATAGTAACATTTCCCCAAACTCTGTTCCAATTGATAGAGTGATGGTGTTCTAATCCCAATTCTGTGCTCCACGATTGGATAACAGGTATTAACGAAGTACATCTTTGTGATAGATCTTTATAAATTATAGAGACTTGTCCTTTGGAGAGACCTGCAGTTTTTTTAGAGAAAGTAATTAACGGGTGAGTAGTTGGTTTGGTCCATGGAACTCCATAGGCTCGCATAGCCGAGCGGAGCTGTAAATATAAAAAAAAGGAGGTGCCAGGTAAGTTATATGACTCTTTCAGATCTGAGAATGTTCTTAGACCATTGTCCTCCATAACATCGCCAAGTACATGAATGCCACAGTTGGACCATGATTGAGCTACAAAACTGCGGCCTCCGCTAAGCAAAAACGGGTTATGAAATAAGGGAGTCTGTTCATGCCACTTAGTATCCCAATTAAGTAACTTTTCATATTTGCGCCATAAAGATATGGCATGCGCTATTATCGGACCATAACGTAATCTACATTGCTTTAGTGAAATATCTGTAAAGACAATGTCTTGTAAACGAATCGGCGCCACAATATGTTTTTCAATATTAAGCCAGGGGGCCTCAGAATCTAAATTAAACCAACTCAACAGAGGACGAAATGATAACGCTTGAAAATATAACTTAAAATTTGGCACAGTTAAACCACCAGATTGCCGCTCATTTTGTAAGGTAGTAAGTTTAACCCGAGCTCGCTTGCCTCGCCATATAAATTTTGAGACTGCTCTATGTAAATTTTCCCAATGAGCAACAGGTGGGGCAATAGGAATCATGGAACTACAGAAGTTTACTCGAGGTAATATGTTCATTTTGATAATAGAGACTCTTCCGGAAAGGGAGACAGGTATATTACACCATCGATTGAGATCATTTATGATTGACCTAATGGTTCTATTGTAGTTTACGGACACAATTTTTTCAATTGAAGGAAATATATCAATACCAAGATATTTAAATTGTGTTACAACCGGGATCTCATGGTCAAGCACAGAGTTAGGAGTGGTTCTTAGGTACATTAGTGCTGATTTGGTCCAGTTTATTTTATAACTTGAAATTGAACTGAATTTTTCAAAGATTTTCAGGAGGCTTGAGAGAGACTGAGATACATTCTCCATATATAACAAGATGTCATCCGCATAAAGCGAAATATGATGATCAGTAGAATTTACAGAGATTGGCTTAATGTTTTCTGATTGCCGTATAGCTTGGGCTAAAGGTTCAAGGGATAAAATAAACAAGCTTGCAGAGATCGGATCCCCTTGCCTACTTCCACGAGTGATTTTGAAAGGAGGAGAACTAATATCTCCGGTTATGACACTGGCTGATGGATTAGAAAATATTATTTTTACCATATTTATAAAATTTTATATGTTTCAGTACAGCCCAAAGATAGGTCCACTCCAGACGGTCAAAGGCCTTCTCTGCGTCAACAGAGAGAACAGCTGACGACACTTTAGCTTGAGAGGCGGAGTTGACAATGTGAAGGAGACGTCGCAAATTATCAGACGAAAGCCTTTTTTTAACAAAACCACTTTGATCTGGGTGAATCAGTTTAGGTAAAAACTTTTCAAGACGGCAAGATAATACTTTAGAAAATAGTTTGGCATCTGTATTAATTAAAGAAATAGGGCGCCAATTAGAACACTGGTTTGGATCTTTACCTTTTTTTAATAAAAGAGAGATTAGGGACATATTCACGTCTCTCCCTAAGGAGCCTTTAGATATGGATATATTAATCATCTCAAGTAGTAGCGGGCCTAAGACGTCCCAGAACCGCAAATACAATTCTGGGGGAATGCCATCCCACCCTGGAGACTTGCCTTTATTCATAGTTTCCAGAGATGTTTTGAGTTCTTGCAATGATATAGGAGCACCCATTAAACTTGATTCAACTGGTGACAAAACAGAGAGGTTAAGGCCACTTAAAAAGGATTCAATCTCTTCAGAGGGACGCTCGCCTTCTGTAGTATATAAATCATTATACAATTTTGCAAATCTTGTATTGATTAATTTTGGATCTGTAAGCAGCTCACCATTTTCTGATGTAACAGTAGTAATATTTCCTACAAGATCACTATTGCGTAGTTTGTTGGCCAATATTTGACTCGGTCGACTACCATGAAAGTATTGGTTTACTCTACCTTTATGGATGGAGGATTCGGCTCTTTTCCTGATAAGATCGTTTAGTTCACTCTTAACATTGGCTAGTGTGGCGGCAGTCTGTTGAGAGTAATGCCTCTGTTGAGATAGGTCCAAGGTAGACAGCATGGTTTCTAATTCCGATATTCATTTTAGCTGAGATTTATTAAGACTTGAAGAGAAAGTAATAGCATTATTTCTGACAAAGCCTTTAGTAGCGTCCCAAAGTATCCTGAAATCATCCACGGAGTTATTATTAAACATTAAAAATTGGGCTAGCTCAGACTGAAATTGCTCACAGAATACTGGATTATCCAATAAAGAGCAGTTAAAGCGCCTTTTTCTTAGCCTGGCTGAATTGAAATTGACAGAAATAGGCATGGTGATCTGATAAACTCATAGGTCGGATTTCAATTTTTTTTACGTCTGAAAATAAGGATGCTGATATTAAAACTAAATCAATACGGGAAAATGATAGATGTCTATTAGAGAAAAAAGTATACTCCCTGTTGCCTGGATTATGAACCCGCCAAATATCAATAAGATTAAAGTCAGATAGCAAGTGCTTTAAAGCGTTTGTCGAGCGAGCATTATGATTAACTGCTTTTGATTTATCCCAGGTATGATCCAAAACAGAATTCATATCCGACCCAATAATCAACTGGAAATCAGCTAGTTCCATTAGGATTTTATTCAATGATTGAAAAAAGTCTGGTTCATAACAGTTGGGTGCATAGACATTAATAAACGCAATTTTTTTACCATTATGAATACATTTTAGAAAAGCTATTCTTCCTTCTTGATCACTGCCTTTGCCTATGATGGTAATTTTGCATTTTTTATCAATGATTATAGCAACCCCTTTGGTTTTATTCAAAGCTGAAGCAGAAGAAGCCACTTTATAACGCTGATTTTCTAATTTGTGCATATCTCCTTCAAGCAAGTGCGTTTCTTGAAACATGCATATTTCAACTCGATTTCTTGATAAAGTATCAAGACAGCTAGCCCTTTTAATGGAATTGTTAAGACCTTTAACGTTCCATGAAAAAATAGCTAAAGACGACATTTATAATATGAAATAAAATAATTCAAAAGTATTTGAATCTGTACTAATAGATAACCCAAATTTGGTCTTTGTTGACGAGATGCCCAAAGTATGCACATAAGGGGAAAAAAAGGCCCATATAACCCACCCCATCTTAACAAAAAAAATCTGTAAGAAATTTAAAAAAACAGTACAAAAACTTCAAAAACAAAACAAAAAAAACAAGAAAAAGCAAAGGTGATTGGTGCCCCTCCCACGTAGATCCTCCCCACCCTGTATATCTAACACAGGGTTGTGACATAGCTGCAAAAGGTAGCTCATCTCCTCATGTCCCAGTGGGTGGCTGTGTGCTGGTCGGCTCTCTGTGCAATTGGAGTAAACAGTATTGATTAACAGGTGTCTAAGCAACTATTCAGTTGGAATATATCTTTATGACATTTGTCAAATTGATAAAAATAATATTAAAAAACAAAAAAACGTTGTGTTTATCCAATTAATAAGTATCTTAGATAGCTTAACTATGTCCCTCTGCACAGAGAGACCTCGCAGAACTACACCACCCAGATTAATCCTATGATGGACTATGCAGATGGTGGTTAAGATAAAAGAAAAAAAAAGAAAAGAATAACTGAAGAAAAAAAAAATAACTATGAAGAGCAGCAGGTAAAAATAAAAGGAGTATTGGCCAAAAGTATGACAATTACTTTTACTTTGTTGGTATCACCATTAAATAAATGGTGTTCTTGAGTAAAAGTAAAAACAAATAAGAAACAGCAATAATAAATAGCACTGATAATATCGCCTAGTAGCATTTTATTTAACCATCAAAATATGGTGACTATGAATGTGTGTTCTGTTTCGTTAAGGGGCTCCGCTTGGCATCACAACTGCACTTCCTCGCGTACGTGCACGCGCACTGAATAAATTCCACAAATGTACCTTTAATACCAGTATTAGTCTGACCACACCCCTCATCAGCTTACCTTCATAAGCAGGTGTGTGGTCACCTGCTCTCCTCCTTCTCGCTTTCACCACAAGAAAGTGCCTCGGTAGTACCCCACTTGACGTGTTGTTAGTGGAGAAAATTTTTGTTTACAAGGAAGGAGATACGTTGACATCATATCTTTATTTTCTCTCTCACTATTTTCGAGAAAATACGGCGATATTGTCTTCGTACTGGAGTGTCTGGAAGATGTTGATCATTCTAAAAATCCTCCACCGGTTTTTCGTATTGGGAGCACGCCGCTGCATGCTTCTCAACTGCAGTTCCTTGCTGTGTTTGTTGGGGTGAAACCTGTCAGGCCACAGCTGAACTGTCGGACATGCCGCTGTTGTGAGAAGCGGTGCGTTCCAGGTTGGGTGAGTAGTGTTTTTGCTGGCAGGCTCCACTTGTCTGTTAGTGCTATGGGGGCTACTTGACAATGTTATGGAAACCGGCCCCAGGCTAGGGTCCTTTGTTCAGCCACCTAGGCGACAGAAGGCCTTGGTCTGAAGACCATTATAGTTTAACTAGTGGGCCGCGACCATTAACACTGGTGATCCCTGTGTGTTTTGGACGAGTGGATTCTCTCTGTCACCGTGTTAAGGCCCCATCTTTCATATCCAAATGAGAGTATTCCTTCACGAGGGGATATGTGCATGGATGTGCGATAGCGGCAGATCCATGTTCAAAGTCAGCTACACAGGCCAGTTGGTATTGTGCTGATTCCGTCGGGTGTTGGTAAGATCACCGTTGTGAAGCGGTGTTGACATCTTGTTTTCTCTTTTCTCTTAAAAAGTGAGGAGAGGTTCAGAACGGCGGCCTGTCTGGGTGAGTGTTATGTCATTGTTACAGGTTCAGTTGATAGCTGCTTAGCTTACGGTTAGCCAGTCAGCTGTTAACTGCTGCGTTAGCCTGCTGGGATCGCTGCATGGCCTGCTCAGGTTGGGCCTACTGTTAGCCAGTCAGCTGTTAGCTGCGGTGCTAGCATGTCGTGATCGCTAGGTAACGTTAGCTTGCTGCTATAGGCCATGGCCTGGCGCGGGGTAGCTTAGCTTCTCGCGCGCCGCCGTGAGCTCGCTTCTGGTCGCGTGCGTCGTTAGCTCGGCGTCTCGCGAGCAGGAGCAGTAGCACCCGAACGGTTGGAGCGGCCGTTAGCTTGATGCTATTCTGTTGAACGTGCTTTGATTTGAACATGTTTTACACTCTTGACTACGACGTCATCCTTGACAGGGGATGTTTTCGTCGACCCTGCCCTGAGCCAGGACGGCAAGGTTGCATCAACAAAGGACTGTAGTGCGGGTTGGAGCGGCGACGCTGCCCAGTTCGAACAACACAGGAGCGGCTGTGTTCCTACGGTGTCTGTGACTGCACTTCGCTGATCTACGTTCCGGGTAGGAACAGGTTTGACCAGACCTTATAACACGTTTTCTGGTTTTACTTTTCTAAATGTATTGTGAATAACGATGTTTTTTCCCAAAACGTGTGTTGCTGCAATGCATTTGGGATACGGCGCGGGTTATGTGTGAGCTGTTTTTGTCACTGGCAGTTAGCTTCTCTGTGCAAATCGGGATGTAATGATCTGGTTGTTGTGTGAGAAACATCATGGTGTTTATATGTACCGTGTACTCACAACTAAGGTAACTGACCTATGAAGCTATGCTTGGTGACAAGTGAGTAAAAGAATGTTCTTTTCTCAGCCTGTGATGACAATGAACAGTGTGTTCACATATTAACAGGTTTTCCTGTTTTAACTGGCCGTATTGAGGGTAAAATAAGAGGATTGTGTTTTCCCCCCGGTTCCCTGGGGACTTTTTCATCCTCCTATCAGACATGTTTGTGCACTAATTGTGTCTTTTGTGTGGTAGGGATGCGATGTAACTCTTAGCTTGATTGCTGAGGTTGTGCTAAAACTGCTGGAGAAACTTTATTTTCCTAAAAGAAAAAATGGTTTGGTCGCTGTCGTGTGTGCTTAGCAAGGCCTGTGGCCGATACTAATCGAGAATGATGTATTCTCTCATTGTGAAAAACGGCGTTCCTCTGTTGAGTGTTTTTGCCATTTTTTGTAGGTGATGATGGGTTGTGTGTGTCATGTGACCTACAACTGGGTTGGACTGGCCACAGAAGCACATGTGTATGTTGGACCGGGGCTCTTAGAGCCCTCTCTATTCTGTGTTTTTCCTTAGTAAAAATCAGATAGCAGGTTAGCTCATGCGCTGTGTGGAGCTGTCAAATGCTTCATAGAGCTGACTATGACTGTGTCATATTCTCTTTTTGTCATTACATCGTATCATGGGTGTGGGGTCGTAAAGGGGTGAACTGGTAACCTTTCCTCTCCCCCTTGTTTCTGTCGGTCAGGGGTACACCCCCTGTCCTTCAAGGTTCCCGTCACGTGGCGGTTCGGCACGTTACGGGGGGGGGGGGGGGGGGGGAGGGAGTTCCTGGTCCCACGGCCTGGTATATTGGGCGTGTGCACCGCAGGAATTCCCCCGCCATAGAGTACGTCACCGTGCGCGTCTCTGTTGGTAGGACTTCCGTGTGCTGTTCAGGTCCATGTGATGGATCTGTTTCAGGGGGGTGGTCAGGGCTCCTCCTCACCAAGCGCCTATTCGGGCCTTCTGTGAGTTCGGACTCCTTCTTCCATGTGAGGGAGCCTCCATCGGAGTACAGAGCCTTCCTCCTCAGATTGTCAAAGTGAGTGGACCCTCTAGAAGGGTCCTATTCTATTGTATATGTATTCGATTCAATTCGATTATTGAGTGTGTATGGGTTCAGTGCCTCTTCCCCGGAGAGCCCTAAAACCAATTTTTTACATGGCTCAAGGTGCAATATATTCTTTTCAATCTGTACAGCTCACGTGGGAAGTCTCTCTGGGGATCCCCGTCTCCTTCCTATGGGAGGGTGGTGGGATGTAAAAATGTGAAATTTTTTTACCCCTGGCTGTGTAGACTGGGATACATACTGTTGATGCTTCCTTCTTTTCTATTCCAGAAGTGTTGGAGTTAGGGAGTGTCACACCCCTCTTGTCGTTCCCCTGGGCGCCTTGGGGATTCAATGACAGGTCTGAATAGCCTGTTCATTGATGGGGGTGTGTTCCGACGCACGTATAGTGCTAGCTCGCTGTAAACAGGCGACTGACTGGCACGCCTTGGTTGCTTGTGGTTGAAACGCCGTTTTTATAAAGCAACTGAGATGGGGGTTTTTCCTCTTCCGACGACCAAGTCCCACGACCTGGGTTGGTTTTTCGACGGATTCTCGTTCATGTCTGGGGGATGATGACGTAATGGATCTGAACATATGTAGAGGGGTCTCACGCCCTTGGGGTGGGCCACCAGGCGCGGTTCGGCCGAACGTCTGGGTGGCGCCTTCTTTTTCATGTTAAGATCGACACGCATATCTGCCCTTTCTCCTGGAGTTGGCATGTCGGCGTGGTTAGGGCACGGGACTGGTTCTGGTCACGCTGGACCGGATCAGTTGGACCCGTTGTCCGCCGGGGATGCAGATCTGCTGTTCTGGTACCCTGAGGGACTTGGGCTTTTTTCAGGGGGAAAAATGCCAGGTCGGTCCGGGTGTCACAGGGTTAGGCGCTATGGAGACCCTGGTTGGGTACGTTTTTACTCAGCACTGTCGTAATGGCTTGCGGCCATGCCAACCTGTACACGCTCGATCTCGTCGGATCTCGGCCACTACACAGGTTGGTCCTGGTTAGTACTTGGTTGGGAGACCGCCTGGGAATACCAAGTACGGTGTGCTTAGGGGCTGGTTCTCCATTATTTTTCGCTCCTCTCACGCATGGCGAAGAGGGCCTGTTGGGGGTGGTCTTTGACCTCCTCTGGTGACCCTGTGCTTCCCGTATCGCCAGGCCCGGTCCGAGGTAATGTTCGTCGACCCGTAGGCCTGGGTTAACCCTTTTTTGGAAACTGAGACACTTGTACTGCGGTATAGCCGGTGTATACCCGCAGGTGTGTTTTGGAGTTTTTTCTTGAGGGGTTATAGGAACAACCACCGCATTGGGTAACACCGAGGTGGTTGATTCCCTGGTGTGTTGGAGCAGTGTCAACTCCCGGGTTACCCGGTTGAGGGTGCCCCTGCACGTTCATGACGTCTGCCAATTGTGTCAGCCTTCTCTGCCTCAACCCCTCTGGGTGGGTTTTTTTTAAATGGAGGCTTGGTCATGCAACAACGCCAGCATACGCCCCTTCCGCCGGGGCAGCTGTGTTCAGCTGTCCCCTCTGGCGCCTGTCTCGTCCGCAGTCTCCAGGCTAGGGTTAACAGCCTGTTGCCTGGTTTTTCCCCGGTGCGCTGCCTGCTTCCGTTGGTTAACCTTTTTTGTGTGCTTACGGCCATGCTGACTGCCTGTTCTGCAGGGTCAGTGTGCCAGGCGGTGTACTATTGGGGGGACAGGGCCCGCTCGGCTTACGGCCATACCGACCTGAACACGCCCGATCTCGTCCGATCTCGGAAGCTAAGCAGGTTCTGGCCTGGTTAGTACTTGGTTGGGATACCGCCTGGGAATACCAGGTGCAGTAACTGAGGGGCCTTTGTCCGAATACGCTGGCGATGTGGGGGGCGGGGCACTACGTGCCCACCTGGTGGGGTCTTGATGCTGGCATCATGGACTTCTCCGGGCCCCCATTCCAGGGAGTCCAGTCCTTTTGGTGGGTCTGGGTCTTCCTTCGCGCTCCGCTGCTACGGCCTTGCCACGGGGTTGGGTTTGCCCTTGACCCCGTGATTCTGGGGGCAGTAACGAGGTTGTTCCTCCGTTCGTTCCCGGGTGGCATGCGGGTTGTGCGTGTGTGTAGTCGTGGGGTCAAGCCACGGTCTGCTCACCCTGTGCGTTGAGTTGCTTGAGTGCCTCTTCGCACGGTCGGGTCCGTCGCCTTCCCGTGAAGCCCCTAATAGGGGGGATACCCTCCATTAGGGGGGGTCGGGGGGGCTCGGCCCTCCCTGTTCTGATGGTTTTGGGGCGCTGTCAGCGGGGTGTATTTGTCAGCCAGCGGCTCCGCTTGGCCTCCCCTTGTGCAGTTGTGATGCCAAGCGGAGCCCCTTAACGAAACAGAACGTTAGGTTATGGCTATAACCAAGTTCTGTTAGTTAGGGGTGACGCTTGGCATCAGACGGCCGCTGCAGCCCTTGACCTCACCTTGTGGTGAAAGCTTGGGAAGGAGGAGAGCAGGTGACCACACACCTGCTTATGAAGGTAAGCTGATGAGGGGTGTGGTCAGACTAATACTGGTATTAAAGGTACATTTGTGGAATTTATTCAGTGCGCGTGCACGTACACGAGGAAGTGCAGTTGTGATGCCAAGCGTCACCCCTAACTAACAGAACTTGGTTATAGCCATAACCTAACGATATTGTCTATCATCTGTTAAGTATTTTGTTATTGCAAGTGTTTATATACTAAACTATAGTACATTTAGTTTGAGGAGAATTTTAGTAATGGAAAAACAAATAATGAATCGAAAAAAACAGGAAGAAAACAAGTAATTAATAATAATAATAATAATAATAATAATAATAATAATAATAATAATAATAATAATAATAATAATAATAATAATAATAATAATAATAATAATAATAATAATAATAATAATAATAATAAAGAAGGTAGTAATTTACACACTAGACTCAATTATTATAATTTTTTGCTGGAAAACTCAAATGACAAAACGATTAAATGTAAATATATATATACATGTATACATATATACATATATATATATATATACATATATATATACATACTATACAAAGGAAGTAAACAAAAGAAAGGGGGAGAAAATAGAACATTATTAAGTAACCAATATTTAACACTAAACGAAATTCATAAAATAATAATCATTCATTTCAAAGGAGTGCTCAAGGGTAGAACTAAGTAATGAAAAAAAAAAAAAAAAAAAAAAACGACTATAGAAAACCTTTATATGGAGCATATGCAAGTGTGTTACCAACCTAATTATTATAAAAAAAACATTGAAACAAAAAAACAAAAAAAGCCTATTGAATTTCAGATACAAAATTATAAATAGTAAATATACCAAAACCCTCCCCAAAACAAGAAATATTAATGACCTATAGTTATAGCACTAACGAAATTTTGTATGCCTAATAGTAATCATAAAAAAAAGAAAGAGAAAAAAAAGCTGAATAGCCAATAATAATAATTATGATGGAAATAAAAACCAAATATGTAGGCTATAAACTGTAGATGCCTCGAAAAGAGAGGGGATTTGCAATAAGGCCTATTAATAGTGAGCCATAAAGCACCAAATAAGCTACCTTTTTAACACGACAAAAAGAATTGACAAGGCCTGTTTATATGTATATATAAACAGGAGAACTGCAAGCAAATAGCAAGTTGGGGGGAAAAAGAGAAAAAGAAGTAAGGAACCCCACCTCATGCAGAGAGGCTATTGGACAACATTTGAGAGAAATAAATTAAAATAAAGAGTCCATTAGACCATGTCGGGTTTTCTGATATTACTTAATAGCCAATATCAGCGTGAGGTTACTCAGCAGGTTATAATAGACAATAGATCATTTTGATACCTGCTTTCTTGTAATGTCCTTGCGCCGATTAATAGATAATTCACCATTTGCTGCTCTAGACGTCTCCCTCCTGAGACGTCCCCTCTTCTCTCTCCTTGCTCTGAGAAGCATTATCCTCGTTGCCCTCCGCCTCAACATCCGTGGGCTTTATGTAGTTGTCAAAAAAGCCCTGAGCAAGCTCCGCCTTAGGAAACTTGTGTGTCACATCTTGGAAAGTTAGGATGAGTGTTGACGACGATGGGTTGATAAATCCACATCTGATATCAAGCCTTCGCAGCTCAGATCTCACCTCTTTAAATTCAGATCTTTGCTTAAGGATTTCGGGATTAACATCGGGAAAAATGCTGATCTTTGCCCCATTGTAGCTTATGGATTTTGATTCTGCTGCTTGTCGAACAATCTTTCTTTTGACCTCAAGACTGTATAGCCTCGCAATCATGCAACGAGGAGCATTCTTCACGGGGCCCGTGCGGTGCGTCACACACACGACTGGAGCGGGTCCAATAAAGTCATCTCCAAACATCTCATACAGGAGCTTGGTGGTATAGGCAGTGGGGTTGCCAGCTTCAATACCAGCAGAGAGCCCGAAAATTCTTATATTAAACTTTCGGCTGTGATTCTCGAGCTGTTCCGTCTTCTGTCGCAGACGTTTATTTTCTTCCATTATCGCATTCTGGCGACGCTCCAGCTCAGAGATTCTCACATCAGCTTCCACACTGGCCTGGTCGTGGTCATTCATTCTGTCAATACAGGAGCCCATCTGGGTCTTTAGCTTATCCAGACTTGTATTAACTGAAGCCAATTTAATATCCAAGGCTGAAGTGATTTCTTCTCTCACAATTTCACGCATTACCGTAGCCATTTCAGCAGTGAAAGATTTACCGTGGCGCGTGCCTTGAGCCATGGTGAACAGCAGCAGGTGCGCCTGTACGTGGCTCGTTAGACCAACAGGTGTAGTCAATCCAGATTGTGTCGTCTTGCGCTCTTACAAGCTTTGATAGTTCAAGTTCAACGAGGTATCACACAGCAAAATATAAAAGTCTTTCTCAGGACAAAGAGATTATAATTAATTAGCAGCAAAAGTCCATCGGAATACTTATATTAGGTTAATGGGAGCAGCCGGAGAGAAGCAACCAAACGTGTCACAGCATGCCACCGGAAACGGAAAATAGCTCGGATAGAAGCTTCTTCTGAGTCTTTCTGTGCTCGCCTTGAGACTCCGGTATCGCTTGCCTGACCGCAGCAGTTCAAAGAGGCAGTTGTTCGGGTGACTGGAGTCTTTAATGATTCTCTTAGCCTTGCCCTTGCAACGCTTGTTGTAAATGTTCTGGAGGGTGGGGAGCCCCCCTCCAATTGTGCGTTCGGCTGAACGTGTCTCTCTTTGTAGTCTGCTTCGGTCTTGTGCAGTGCTATTCCCAAACCAGGAGGTGATGTTGCCGGTCAAGATGCTCTCTATTGTACATGAGTAGAAGTTCTTAAGGATCTTCTGACTGACTTGGAACTTCCTTAGGCGCCTGAGGAAGTAGAGGCGTTGTCGTGCCTTCTTCACAACACTGTCAATGTGTGTGGTCCATGTCAAGTCCTCGGATATGTAGGCTCCGAGGTACTTAAAGCTGTTGACTCTCTCAACCGGTGCCCCGTCGATGCTGAGGGGGCTGTAGTCCTTGACCCCCGACCTCCTGAAGTCCACAATCATCGTCTATGAGCTCTTTATTCAGATTTTGTGATCCGATCTGGTAGCTGCAGTTGAACACAATACGATCCTTGCCGTTGTGGTGGACTTTGTGGTGCGGCACGTACCATGATTCGGTCGTCTGATCGGCCTCTTTAATGTCAATTTTCTTTATGTGTCCCGCTGTGATTAGCTTGTCAATCTCAGCGCGGTACACAGTCTCTTGAGCGGAGTCTCTGGCTAGGCGCCGCTCTGTGTTCAATAGATACTGCTCCGTCGCTTCTTTTGGGGCGTGGAAGGTAGGCATACCCTCTCGCCTCAGGAGTGGAGTTGCGTATCTCATCACTCCGTTGACTTTGACTCTCTTTGTCCCCCGCTCGAGGAGGGCTATAGCATAAATGTCTTCCTTGGAACAAATGTCTTTCTTTTCGTTCTTATAGGGCATTGTCTCTAGTGTCCATAGCCTCTCGACATGCTGTAGGAGGGTGGTGTCTTCTTCTGTCACTCTGGAGTGGAGGCAGCTAGTGGCTGCTGTTCGGTTAGGAGACCTAGCGAGGGGGCCTTGTAGTGTCCATCCTAGGCGGGTCTCGACTGCTGCAGGACAGCCTCTGGGCCCTGTGTGGACCCGGTCCATCGGGACGATGAGGTGTGCATGGTCGGAGCCTATCAGCAGGGTCGGGGTGGCACCGTCTATGAGCGGTATAGGTAGTTGACGCAGGTGCACATATTTATCCATCAGCTTGGCGATGGGGTAGGTGTACTGCGACAGGCCTATGTCTTGGCTGGTGAAAGCGTTAGTGATCCTATACCGTCTCTCTGGCTGCCCGCTTGCTGCGATAGTGAAGGAGACATTCTCGCCCTTTATCGTCTTTAGGTCTCTTCTTATTGTCCGAATCGTCATCGTTTCTTCGCTCCCCCGCAGCCCCAGCTGGGCCGCAGCGGACGCGAGGAGAAGGGTCTTCTCTGACCCGTCGTAAAGGACGGCGTAGGTGTCCATGACCTTGTCTTGGTAACTCAATGTTACGCGGACCACCTTTAAGAGCACCCGGGCGCCCCCGCTGCTGGCGGGGTCAATGTACATAACACTTGCCTTTGTGCTGCTTGAGGGTGCAGGCTTTCTTCTGTTACTGTCATGTAGGACGTCTAAGTGGGCTCCGTCACACCGACTACACCTCTTCTTTAAGCGGCAATCGGCTGCCATGTGACTGCGCGCACATCGGTAACAGCGTCGGTTGGACTTTATCCATTGACTCACCTCGTCGGCGGTCATCTTCTTGAACGTGTCACAGTGTGACAGCCAGTGTTCCTTTTCGCAGTACGGGCACACCATCTTCCACTTCTCTTTCATCGAGGGGGTACTGTGGTTCTTGTTGCTTGGTACTGATTCTGCTTGGTGCATGACGGTCACCAATCTGCGGCCATCGTTTGCTCTCCTAGGTCCCTCTCTGGAGCTTGGTGTGCTCCGCACGAACGTATCCAACCGTAGGCTGTTGACTTCTCTCGCCAGGAAGTCGGCTAGGTCTAGGAGGGATGGCTCGGGACCGTTAGGATCACGGTGGTCTCTTTGCCGCCTGAAGCGCTCTTGTCGGGCGGGCGGAAGCTTCTCTAAAATCCTCTCGACATTAGAGTTTGCGTACAGTTCGTGCATACCCTTTTCCTTTTGCGCCCCCAGCATCCCTACCAGGGATTGTACCTTGATAGACAGGTCATCTAGTGAGCGATTGTCTGTGGCTGGGGGTAGACGGTCAATATTCCTTATCTCTTGTATTACGTAGTCCCATATGCGTCCATATCTTTGGTCGAGTGCTGCTAGAGCCGCGGTGTATAGGGTAGTAGAGGTGGAATATGCCAGCGCTATATTGTGCGCTCGGGGCACCTTGAGGTGCTTGAGTAGGATAGCATATTTGTACGGTTCATCAGCTACATCGGACATCATTGTCTCTAAGCACATTCGTAGCTCTGTGTACTGTGCTCTGTTCTCGTGTGTGAAGTCCGGGAACGTCGGTGTGCCAAGGTACGATGCCATGGATGGCTGGCACATCGGTGAGCGTTGGAGGAGAGGCCTCCTAGGCGAGTCTCCTCTTACGTGTCGTGGTGGGCTGGTACCTGCTGGGTACCAAGGCCCGCGTACCCAGGTGCTGTTCCTCGGGGCTGGTCGTGCGTCAAGCTCACCCGTGAATTGAGTCGGGGGTCTGTAGCGCAGAGCCACGGGGGTAAAGCCTGGGCTGTACTGGACCTCCTGGTCCTGTGGAGTACTGTGATGCTGTTGGGCTTGACTCTCCTCCTCTCCCTCTTCTTCTTCCTCTGGCAGGTCATCTAGATCCTGTAGTCGTCTATTTAGCCTCTCCGCGTTATAGACCGGTTCTTCCCTGTAGCTGGGTCTCGCTTGGACCGGTCGGGGAAGGGGTTCGGAGAGGGGTATAGGCTCTCTCTGGTGGTCGGGCTCAGGGTCGCTTGATCGGGTAGGGGAGGGTGCCCTTGACCCTTGTCTTGACGAGGCCCTGGAGCCCCATGCGGAGGGAGGGGGGGTTGCCCTGGTAATCAGCTGCTCCATTATCTGCGCTTGTAATCGGTCGCGCTCGGCTTCGCGCTTGGTGAGAGCGAGGTCGCGCTCTGCTTCTCTTTGGGCACCGGCAGCGGCGCGCTGGGCTTCGGCGGCGGCGCGCTGGGCTTCGGCGCGGTCTCTTCCCATATTCTCTTCCGTCTGGAGGCGTCTAATCTCTAGACGTATACGGTCTTCTTCACTCCGTTGCTGCGCTTGAAGGCGTTCTCTTTCCATGGAAGAATGTTCGCGCTCACTAAGCGTCTGTGCTTGGAGTCGATCGCGCTCGGTTGAGGCTGCCAGGCTGGTGAGGAAGGCCTGCGCCAGCATCTTGTCCGCCTCGCTGGGGGAAGACGCTGGTTGAGGTGATCTGCTCCTGGTAGTACTCGTTGGAGATCCGTTCTCCTGTGGCGAATCGAGGAGATCCATCTCCGGCGTGCTCGTGCCTTCTTGTGGTGGGTCGAGTTCCATCCCTGGAGGGCTTTCTTTATCCTGGGGCTCTCCGGGGACTACTTCTTCGGTCTTGGCGGGGGGTAAAGTCATGTCAGGTCCCTCCTGGTCCCCACCGTGAGCTTGGTCAGTTACGTTAGAACCCACTAGGGTCTCTACTGGCGGGGTAGCCTGGTCGGTAGGGTCGGACATAATTTTACTATCTACTTTTTCCGCGTTTACCGTCTGTAGAAAGCTAGGTAGTATACTGGCAACGTAATCCTCCAAGTACTGAGGTGTCTGCCGTCTACGCTGCGGGCTATCTATTTTAGGAGAACCGTTTTGTGGAGTGTTCATCATTGGCCATGTCAATATTAATACCACTATATTAATATTACGCTAGTTACCCTCCGGCTCGAAGGACCAATTGTAACTGAGGGGTACAATTCCCTGACTGTATTGATAAGTATGGTATCATTAAACCTCTACCGTCTTATGTACATTCCTACTGGCCATACAGTACACAGGTATCTAATGATGAACACTTCCCACAATGACTCGGTTCCACACAAAACTGGATTTAAGTATTTATTAGCAGCAATAATAGTACATAATATACTTTACTTTACTTTGGATGCGCTTATAAGGCAAAGGAATGTGCGTAGGCAAATCAATAACGAATGTCCATTCTCATATTACGCAGGAGATAATAATACAACCTGAATCTTAGGAATTATATCTATGGTACTCTGGTAATATAGCGGGAGATACTGGTAGGGTCCCTCCGGTCGTAAGCCAGCAAGGGGAGAGGATTTGTCGGTAGTAGAGTCTGGGTCAACAATGATAAGGAGACTCCAAGTACAGGAGACGGTGCAATAAGATCTTGATCCGCAGACAAATACAGCTGTTCTCCGTAGCATGCAACTCAGCATGGAAGAAAGCTAGCTGGCCTCAGGCTTCTGAGAGGCGGGCTCGACGTGGCTCCTCACAGGGTAAATCCCACACAATTGTGGGTGTCGGCGATTCTCCGCTCCATCAATTACAGGACCAAAAGCAAATATAATCCAGCCGAAAAGGGCTATGCAGTCGTCGGTAGGTTATCCAGTGTACATGATCCACACGGTCCTCGTCTAGGGCCCCTCGGGTGAAAGCGCCATGGTAAGCAGCCCAGCCTGGATAAGCACTCTAGCTGGTACGAGGAAACGTTGGTGATGCTGGTCACTGTAGAACTTTAGCCGCACGATACACTATACACAAATAGACTATTACTGACTTAATAGAATAGGTCGAACTCGACGGTACAGCGTTAAACTCTGATACTTCAGTTATTAATTCGCACGCGGTCTCAATGCTCTATTTGGGGCCAAACAGGCCATACTTCACCGCACGTTGTATTGTGGGTGAGGCTTCAACTTATTGGGTAACTCTACTTCTGTATTCACCTGCGCCGTATTTATACGTTAGGTGAACAAACTAGTACCAGCTTTATTCCTGTCTCATATCCTTGCGCAGAACCATTCATGTCCAGGCAAGTCCCCGGCGGTGACTTTGAACCCGACCTTGGAGGTATGGCAATGGCGCCTGGTGGACCGCTGTCCAATAGGAGAATGAAATATTATGGTCTGTACTAGGCTAAAGGGATATTCCGTGTATATGTACAAGGAATACACAAGGGATATCAAACGATATACAAATATTATGCAATATATATCAATCAATAAATATATATATTCGGTTTAATCTGATCCTTCGTAACACTCTAGGTTTCAGCTCTTGGCTGTGATCTGGCCTGTCACAGTGAGTAGTCTGAGTCCTGTTCTGGTGCCGCTGCCAACGCATCTCCCCTCTCTTTCCCTCCCGGGGCTGCGGCTGCATGCGCGGTGCTCCTCCTTCTGTTAGGGATGTCAGGACAACGATGGCGGCGAGACCATTATTTGGAACCTCGCTTTATGCTTCCTCCCCCCACTATTCCGTGTAACGCCCTGTACATGGTAGAGGCTCTGTGAGAGTGAATGTGAATACTGGATAAGCAATGCCTTAGGTTAGAGCAGTGGTTCCCAAAGTGGGGCTAGGGTCGCGAGCCGCCGTGGGGGGGTCACCAGATGATTACAAAATAAAAATAAAAAAAGATGTCCAAAAAAATATATACTGTAATTTTCGCACTATAAGCCGCACCTGAATATAAGCCCCAGCAGCTAAATTGAATGATGTGTACATATATAAGCCGCACTGGACTATAAGCCGCAGGTGTTTTAATGTTTAATTACCATATGTAATTAGCATTGGGACACAATACTGTCAGACAAATAACAAGAATTAACTCATTTACAAGTTGTATTAAGTTTAGCATATAAGGGAACAGATAAATAACATTTCAATGCAGTCAAAAAAGCAATATTTCGATTTTTACATTTTCGGGTTTATAGTCCGAAAATTACGGTATATATAATTTTTTTATGCAGTCAGGCCACTGAACTTAGAAGCAGGCCAGGCCTGTGTTTTTAGTTGCAGCGGCGCAATAGTTAGATAACCTAGGTTGGGAACAACCAGGAGATCACTGCAACTCACACAAGTTGGAGAACTATCTCTCTCTCTCTCTCTCTCTCTCTCTCTCTCTCTCTCTCTCTCTCTCTCTCTCTCTCTCTCTCTCTCTCTCTCTCTCTCTCTCTCTCTCTCTCTCTCTCTCTCTCTCTCTCTCTCTCTCTCTCTCTCTCTCTCTCTCTCTCTCTCTCTCTCTCTCTCTCTTGCTCACACACACACAAAGGGAAATGTGATTGGTGGAGGCAGGACCCTTACAAAAAACTAAAAATCCATCAAAATCAGTGTTGTTGCTAATCATTGACACATGCTAGCCTGTAATAATCCCCCCCAGAAAAATCGACTTTGCATTTGATATATTGCAAATATATGCCATCACACACACTGGCATTTAAAGGGTTAGAATTATAAAATGAATATGTGGTGTTATGATCAGGGCTGAAGTTGAATAAAAGATTTATGAAAGAAAAAGTGGTATTTCAACATATTGTAATATATAAAAAAAAATAAAAAATTAACCTCCTATAATAGTGGGGGTTGCGGCTCTCTGACACCGTAATTTCGGGGGTCGCGGCCTGAAAACTTTGGGAACCCCTGGGTTAGAGGGCTGGAGAGTGTTTTGTTTGCAGCAGAGGAATAGCCTACTTTATCTTTTCATTCAGCTCAGTTTCAATCCCATTTACATCAAGAGGGCATTCATCTTTGAATTCCTGAGATCCAAGTTACTACAGGTCAGGTGCCCAAACTGAGACCTACGTCCTCTCTGTCCCCAAGGCCAGATTAAGACTTCAGAGGCCCCTGGGCCAGATTCTTGTGGAGGCCCCCCCACACACACATACACGTGCACGCACGCACAGTGGCGTTTTTATATGTCACTTTAAAAAATATATAGAATATTTAGAAGTGGTGGGCTCTGAGGGCCAAGCTAAAAGGACTTTGATCACCCCTGCCCACTTTGACAACCTAGGATGGCTTAGAGTAGACGACAGAGTACAGCAACTTGCAATGGGCCTGGTCTACAAGATACACTACACGACCAAGGTACCCATGTACATGTCAAAATACTTCCCAAAGGTCAGTGAATACCACGATCACAACACCAGAGGGAGCTCCACAAATCATGTTAAACCCAGATTCGGCTCAAACAAGGGACTAAACACGTTTCGCAATTATGCCACATCAATGTGGAACGCCCTACCCAAAGCTGTAAAGGAATGTGAATCACTACCCACTTTCAAAAACACTCTCAAAGAACACCTACGGGAGACTGCAATTTGAAACTAGCCCCTGTAAATGTCCTAACACAACCCCCTCCAATGTACAGTAAATGACCATGTATGGTTTTGTCAATATTCCAATGTACAGTTTTGCTTGTACAGTTGTACAGTGTCCCCCACCCACCCACCCCTCCCACCCTCCGAACCACCTCCAATGTACAGTCCCAGAAGAATAGAATATTATTAGAATAGTAAGCTTACTTTTACGTGAATGTCAATTTAAATTATAATTAGGGGAGGGAGGGGGTTGAAATGTGTTTTTGTCCTGTGTTACTGTCTGTGAATTAATGAATTAATGAGAATTGTATTTAACAGATTGCAGAATGGGTACAAATAATACAGTACGGCTCAATACACACAATTGTTAAGGGGATGCAGACCAGAGAAAGACGTTTGTCTTGTTTACATCAGGGTCCCCCATTTTCAATTCATAGTGACATGTATGACATGCACAACATATATGACATCATGACATGTATGACATAGGGAGATACATGACATACAGGTATATAGTACTGTTACATTTGTGACATATATGATATGCAAATATACAGTACTGTTACCCATAGATCCTGACAGAGAGTATATACATATGATGGGGAGGGGACTGTACATTAGGAGGGGGTGGGTGGGTGGGAGAGAAATATACATACGGTGGGGAGAGAATATATACATTACATACGGTGGGGAGGGGACTGTCTATTAGGTGGGGGTGGGGCTGTATGTATGTATGTATGTATGTATGTATGTATGTATGTATGTATGTATGTATGTATGTATGTATGTATGTATGTATGTATGTATGTATGTATGTATGTATGTATGTATGTATAAAAGAAAAAAAATACAATAGAAATATTGACTGACGTTTCTTAGGCGACTCTTTCGAAGTTGGTTAAGGTTAGAGTATGGAATCAGGGCTGGTGTTCTATAGCCCTGCTCTAAGACAAACTCTAACCTTAACCAACTTCGAAAGAGTGCCTAAGCTTAACCGGTGAAAGAAAGAGGCGTCACACGATTGGCGCTACCAGAAACGTCAGTGGCCAATCAGAGCGCAGAACGCGAACGCGGACCTGGAAATCCGTTGGTAAAAGTATTCAGGCGTCGGGGCTGGGATGTGGAGATGCAAGTTTTGACTTTTTATTGCTGTTCTGTTTCGTTAAGGGGCTCAGCTTGGCATCACCTTACTGCACTATCTCGCGTACGTGCACGCGCACTGAATAAATTCCACAAATGTACCTTTAATACCAGTATTAGTCTGACCACACCCCTCATCAGCTTACCTTCATAAGCAGGTGTGTGGTCACCTGCTCTCCTCCTTCTCGCTTTCACCACAAGGAAAGTGCCTCGGTAGTACCCCACTTGACGTGTTTGTTAGTTGAAAAGAGTTGTGACTGGTTTACATTGTGCTTAACCTTTTCTTCTCTCACTTGTTGTATAAGAAAAGGTTTGGGTCATAATGTATTCCGCGGAGAGTAGACCCGCTAGACCTACTCTTCACCACCGGTTCTCCATTCCCGCCTCCGTCGTGCGCCTCGGTGCTGGGCTGTTGCCACTCTCGTGGTTGCCGACCCAGCCCGGGAGACTGCCGGTGGATAGTTTTCCTCACCGACGAGCCGAGGGTTCGGTGCCGTCGCTCCGGCGATGGCCTGATCTCGACTCTGGTTCCTCTGGTTCTGGGGAATCGCCCGTTGATGAACGGGGGATTGTTTTGGAGCCGGAGGATTTGCGACGAAAACTTTTTGCGTCTGCTCGCTCGCGTCGCAAGATGGTGGCGTGCAGACGCGAACGGCCTGGGTTTGGGGAATTGCTGGAGACCAGCGAGGATGCGTCCGACTCTGGATTTCTGATGGAAACTGAGGACTTCATGGAGGAGGCGGACGGATTCTTGTATGATGGTCCCGTGGAGGAGAGTATCCCTCCTCCGGAGACCCCGGAGGGGGGAGAAATGGCTCCATGGGGCGCCTTGTTCGAGGATGTCGAGGAACCACCTTGGCCTCATCAGCAGGATGCCCTACTGTCGGCCGCATCGGATTGTGGCTCCTTGACCAGTCGCAGCCTGCTGTATGCGAGGGATGCAGGGTCGGTGGAGGAAGGTTCGCAGGGGGAACTGCGGGCCTTGTTTCCCGAGCTCATGGCGGTAGCCGCCACCACAAACGGTGTGCCGCTGCCGCTGCCATTGCCTGCACCTGTCCCTGATGACCTCATAGGCCATCCCTGGCAGCGTCCCCCAGTGAGAGGGGTGGACGTTGTCTACCCATTTTTCCCATCGATGGGGGCCTATGTTCGTCGGGGTCAGGCGGTGTCCAACATCATGGGACTAACTCCCGCCTACGTACCAGTTACGCGGGTGTCGGGGTTAGTCAAAGGTATGGGGGAGGGCGTGCCTCGGCTTGACAATCCGATGGCCGCGCTCCTCTGTCCGGATATGGTGTGGGAACCCATATGCAAGCCGGTCCTCCAGGGGAAGTCGGCTAGGCGATTGGCTTATTGGGGTGACCAGTCATTCATCGCTGGTACACAATCGCTGGCTGCAGCGTCTAACATCGCCCACCTGGCTAGATTTGTATCGGGGATAATGACGGGCGGCACGGATCTGAACGAGGTAAAATGCGATCAGATCACCCAGGCTGCGGGAGCTGTCCTGCACCTTTCCCAGGTGCTGGCCATAGCCATGGGGAAAGTGCGCGCCCTGGCCACCCTGGGCCAGCGTCACCTTTGGCTGGAGCAGGCCCGTGTGCCAGAGAAGAAGAGAGCCCCTCTTCTGACGGCCGCCCTCTCCGACGCTGGCCTGTTCGGGAAGGCCCTGCAATTGATGACCTCAACATGCAGAGAAATGGCAGAGGAGAGATCCGTCCTTCAACCCCATTTTCCGCCTCCCGTCCTTGCCGGTGGGGGCAGAAGGCTTCCGCGACGTCGAGCTGTCTCCGTCGCCGCTACCACTGCCGCCGCCGCCGCTGCTGGCCCTGCCAAGAGGGCCAGGGGACGAAACGGCGCTTCGGCCACCGCCGGCCCATCCCAGACCGGAGGAGACGGTAGGGAACGTCGTGTCCAGCAGACTGTAACCTACCGTCCCTCCGGGGCTCCCCGGGGTGGCAAGACTCGAGCGGCACGAGGTGGCAGACGCCGTTAGGAGTGACTTTTTCCCCTCTGTGTCCCCTCCCCTACACCCTTCCCGGCCCCTCTGTGATATTGTGCCTTACACTTATTAATTAATAAAAAAAGTTCCCCGACATAAGGGGGACTGTGTTTGGCCGAACAAACTGTGTGTTTCTTCATACAAATCATATGGTGGGGTTGTGTATATATGAATCTACCCTGTTTACGTTGGGGGGTGAGTTGTGTTGTGTTACGAGGTTAAGCAAGGTCTGCAACTTACACTCGGTAATAGGTTCTATTTAGCTTGATGCTCCACATGCAATTAGAACTGGTGTTATTCCATTGCTTTAACTAAGTATATGTGTTTTCACAATGCTGTGTTGTTAGTTGCAGTAATGCTCGTACGCACACTTTTCACGGCCTAGCCGTTACTCTCGTTCGGCGTTCTTCCTATGTATAACATAGGCAACGGGTATGGGATTCACGCACAGGCGACTTGTGTTTTGTTGTAAACCCTTTTACACTTTTTGTGGGTAGCAGGCATTGTATTAGCTTATGCTATGCATTGTTTCTACCGAAGGTTTTTCAAGATGGCTACGGTTGTTTTCTGTGTGTAGGGATAAAGGGTGTGTTTTCGGGAGGGGGTGTCGAATAAACCCCTCCTTTTTCCCACTTGATTGGTTGAGAGGATTTTTGATCTTTTCTGCTGAGCCAGTCAGGGCCAAGCCAGTAGTTGACAGGGGGGGGGGGGGGGGGGGTGGAGGGGTATTCTACCGACTCCTGTTATGACAGGATCCGGTGGGTTTTTCCCCGCCCGTTGTAGCGTTGTTGCTATGGCGACGCCTTCCATGAGCTGGTGTCTTAAAGATGTCGAGGTTGGGCGCAGGGCTTACAGGCCTGCTGCGCCCGGTTTATGTGTCAAACTTGAGTCTATTGGTCACGTGTCTCACAGTTTACATATCTTTTTTCTTGACCGTAGTCTCATGTGGGAAGGTGTTTCTGGGAGAGTCTGGTCTTACACTCTGATTAAAAGGAGTGACTGGATTAAAATCATGTGAAAAACAGGGTTTTTACTCCCAGCTGTGCAGTTGGGTCATACGGGTGATGCCTTTTCTTTATTTTATAAAGAGTTGAATGTGTCTTGATGGATTGGAAATGAGGGTCCCTGATGGAAACAAGACTAACGTCTTTCTCAGGTCTGCCTCCCCTTATCTTTTTGTGTGTATTCCTGTACTGCAGTCTGTTGGGTAAATATTTTCATTCATTCATTCATGGAGTTGATTGCATCTCGCCCCTCTTGTCGTTTCCCTGGGCGTCTTGGGGATTCAATATGGTGGTCTAAACGGCCTATTGTTGATGTGGGTATGTCAAAACGCACACATAGTGCTGGTTCAGGATGTGCTTTTGGGCCATTTGCTGACTGGCGCGCCTTGTTTGCTTGGGTGAAACAGCGTTTTTATGGAGCAATTGAGATGGGGGTTTTTCCTCTTCCGACATCCTGTGTGTTGTCGATGGGTTCCCGTTCATGTCAGGGGATGGTGACGGAATGGGTCTGGACATATGGGGAAGGGTCTCACGCCCTAGGGGTGGGCCACCGGACGTGGTTCATACCGACACGTCTGGGTGGCGCCTTCTTTTTTGTGTTGGGATCAAACACGCATATCTGCCCCTTCTCCTGGGGTTGGCAGGTCGGCGTGATTAAGGCACGGGACTGGTTCTGGTCGCGCTGGTCCAGATCAGTTGCACCCGTTGTCCGCTGGGGATGCAGATCTGCTGTTCTGGTACCCTGAGGGACTTGGGGTTTTTTCAGGGGGAAAAATGCTAGGTCGATCCGGGTGTCACAGGGTTGAGCGTTATGGGACCCTTGTTGGGTGCGTTGTATTCTGCACTGTCGTAATGGCTTACGGCCGTGCCGACCTGTACGCGTCCGATCTCGTCGGATCTCGGCCGCTGTACGGGTTGGTACTTGGTTGGGTGACCTCCTGGGAATACCGAGTGCGGGGTGCTGGGGCTGGTCTTCCATTTTTACGCTCTTCTCTTGCGTTTTGGCGCTGAGGAGCCTGTTGGGTGGTTTTAACCTCCTCGGGGACCCTGTGCTCCCCGTATCACCGGGCCCGGTCCGGGGTGATGCTCGTTGACCCGTAGGCCCGGGATAGCCCTGTTGGGAACCGGAACGCGGGCTGCGGCGGTGCCGCAGGTGTGTTCGGGGTTTCTTTCCTGAGGGGTTATGGGACCAACCATTGCATGGGGTGATGCCTGGGTGGTTGGTTCTCTGGTGTGTTGCTGCAGTGTCAACTCCCGGTTCTCCGGTTGAGGGTGCCCCTGCACGTTCATGACGTCTGCCGATCGTATGGGCTTTTCTGTGGGCAGCTGTCAGGGGCCGAGTGGTCTACGGATCCCACTTCTGACGTGCTGTTTGAAAGCTTGGTTATGCGACAACGCCAGCATACGCCCCTTCCGCCGGGGCGGCTGTTTTCAGCTGTCCTTTCTGGCGCCTGCCTCGTCCGCAGTTTTCCAGGCTTGGGTTGACAGCCTGTTGCCTGGTCTTTCCCCGGTGCACTGCCTGCTTCCGTTGGTTACCTCTTGTGTGTTATGACCATGCTGTCTGCCTGTTGCAGGGCTTGTGTTCCAGGCGGTGTGCTGTTGGGGAGGACAGGGCCCGCTCGGCTGAGGGGCCTTTTGTCCGGATACGCTGGCGATGTGGGGGGCGGGGTCACTAGGTGCCCCCCTGGTGGGGTCTTGATGCTGGCATCATGGACTTCTCCGGGCCCCCATTCCAGGGAGTCCAGTCCTTTTGGTGGGTCTGGGTCTTCCTTCGCGCTCCGCTGCTACGGCCTTGCCACGGGGTTGGGTTTGCCCTTGACCCCGTGATTCTGGGGGCAGTAACGAGGTTGTTCTTCCGTTCGTTCCCGGGTGGCATGCGGGTTGTGCGTGTGTGTAGTCGTGGGGTCAAGCCACGGTCTGCTCACCCTGTGCGTTGAGTTGCTTGCGTGCCTCTTCGCACGGTCGGGTCCGTCGCCTTCCCGTGAAGCCCCTAATAGGGGGGATACCCTCCATTAGGGGGGGTCGGGGGGGCTCGGCCCTCCCTGTTCTGATGGTTGTGGGGGGCTGTCAGCGGGGTGTATTTGTCAGCCAGCGGCTCCGCTTGGCCTCCCTTGTGCAGTAAGGTGATGCCAAGCTGAGCCCCTTAACGAAACAGAATGTTAGGTTATGGCTTGGCATCAGACGGCCGCTGCAGCCCTTGACCTCACCTTGTGGTGAAAGCTTGGGAAGGAGGAGAGCAGGTGACCACACACCTGCTTATGAAGGTAAGCTGATGAGGGGTGTGGTCAGACTAATACTGGTATTAAAGGTACATTTGTGGAATTTATTCAGTGCGCGTGCACGTACGCGAGATAGTGCAGTAAGGTGATGCCAAGCGTCGCCCCTAACTAACAGAACTTGGTTATAGCCATAACCTAACGTTTTTACCTCAAACGGAAAACCTCAAACTCTTATGAAGAGGAGAACAAATACTCAAGATTAGCCATGGCAGGGTGTGACGTACTGTATATTTTAGTTGATGAAATATTTTTGTTGACTAAATATTTTAGTTGATGAAATATGTTTTCATTTCAGTGTCACAGTATGACATCGATCTCCAAAATAAGAAAAAAAATAAAAAATAAAATGTGGGGCCTCTAGTGACGAGGGGCCTCCAAAAAAATTGAAAATAAAAGTAAAAAAAAATAAACAAATATTTGGGGCCTCTAGTGACGAGGGGCCTCCAAAAAATAAAAATAAAAGTAAAAGAAAAAATAATAATAATTTGGGGCCTCCAAAAATCTTTTAAATAAAAGTTAAAAAAAGAATAATACTAATTTGGGGCCTCTTGTGACGAGGGGCCTCCAAAAGGCCTCTAGTGACGAGGGGCCTCCAATTTTCTTTTTTTTTTTTTTTTTTTATCTTTTTTTTTTGAGGCCCCTCATCACTAGAGGCCCTGTATCAGTTCCGCAACCGTTCCTATTTCCGGGGTAGGCCTGATTGGCCCCGACAGGCACGTGACCCGCCGCGGCCACGCCCCGCGGCAGCCCCAGGACGCGGCAACGAGGCTGCCGTGGTTCACCGCCGCTTTCCGCCTTCAACGCCGCAGAGTTACCATACGCTATACAATATACTATGCAATGTACTAATATACAATACGGCTCACTTTTCCCACTTCAATGACAGAGCCGCCGTTTAATAATATTGTCGCGGCGGAGCTCCGTCGCAGCAGCATTATGTAGCAGTAATCCCCCCTTTTTTACCATTGACAACTAGCTCAATTGGTAATGCTGCTTGGCTGTGGATCCTATGGTCCGCAAGTTTGATTCCCTTAAATTTTTTTTTTTTTTTAACATGCATTCTTTTGATTGTTTTGATGTGAAAAGTGATGCTGCATAAGGCGTCTGCACTTAGCACTGACTGAGAAAGTACATAATGCTTCTTACTGTTGCGCTCCAGAGACCTGCTTTGGTCCAACATTAAAACGTCAAAGTAGAACTATTGTACTTTCTCAGTCAGTGCTAAGTGCAGACGCCTTATGCAGCATCACTTTTCACATCAAAACAATCAAAAGAATGCACGTTAAAAAATTTTTTTTAAGGGGATCGAACTTGCGGACCATAGGATCCACAGCCAAGCAGCGTTACCAATTGAGCTAGTTGTCAATGGTAAAAAAGGGGGGATTACTGCTACATAATGCTGCCGCGACGGAGCTCCGCCGCGACAATATTATTAAACAGCGGCTCTGTCATTGAAGTGGGAAAAGTGAGCCGTATTGTATATTAGTACATTGCATAGTATATTGTAGCGTATGGTAACTCTGCGGCGTTGAAGGCGGAAAGCGGCGGTGAACCACGGCAGCCTCGTTGCCGCGTCCTGAGGTTGCCGCGGGGCGTGGCCGCGGCGGGTCACGTGCCTGTCGGGGCCAATCAGGCCTACCCCGGAAATAGGAACGGTTGCGGAACTGATACAGGTGGCCCGGACGGCCCGGTCGTTAATACGGCCCTGTCTGTCCCCACGGGACAAGAGTAGTAATATGTGTTGATGAGCTTGGGGCTCAGGGTGGCGAGAATATATTTGTGTACTGTACACTGTACATTGGAATATTGACAAAGCCATACTTGGTAATTTACTGTACATTGGAGGGGGTTGGGTTAGGACATTTGCGAATGTATATGTATGTGTATGTACAGTGTATGTGTACATGTGTATGTATATGTACGTATGTATGTATGTATGTAGTGTGTATGTATATGTAAGTGTGTATGTATATGTACATGTGTATGTACGTGTGTATGTATACAGTATATGTGTGTATGTACAGTGTATTATGTACGTGTGTATGTATATGTACTGTATGTATATGTAGGTGTGTATGTTCAAACCTTTAACGTCTGTAATAAAAGGCTACTTTGCAGAGGGTAAGGACATGAACACATCAATCAATCCGCCAGTGATGGCAGTTGGAGGCGGGAACAGGGTGGAAAGAATCCCAACCTTTGCACAACATAAGAGCAAAATGGCCACTGTGTGAATGTGCTCAATGGCATTTGGTTTCCTCTAAACAGGAGATTAGCCGCCTCCCACTGATCAGCCTGCTGTGATTTTCCAATCACATGATGTGAAGCAGAAAATATGATCCCTTTTAATCTTCTGTTTGTCATAAATGTGATATTCTGCCATATCTGGTACAGGACGCCTATTGCTTAATAACAGCGGAGCAGTGCTGCCGTTGCTTCCGCGTTTTCCCTGATTGGCTGCGACACGCCCCGCGGCAGGCGCGGCAACCGCAGAGCGGAGCGGCAGAGCTTGCGGCATTATGTAACCGCCCTAATCCGCCATGATTTTGATTCGAAGCTCAGCTCACCTGGCAGCGCAGCGGTCCTGCGGTCTGTTGTTGACAAGTTCGAATCCCATCAATTTTTTTTTTTAACGTGTATTCTTTCGCCGGTTAAGGTTAGGCATGGTTAAGGTTAAGGTTAAGGTTAGGCATTGTTTCGGAGTTGGTTAAGGTTAGAACGGTTAAGTTTAGGCGCTGTTAAGGAGCTGGTTAAGGTTAGAGTTTGTCTTAGAGAATGGCAATATTCTTTCTATGGTTAAGGTTAAGGTTAGGCATGGTTAAGGTTAAGGTTAAGGTTAGGCATTGTTTCGGAGTTGGTTAAGGTTAGAACGGTTAAGTTTAGGCGCTGCTTAAGGTTAGCTGCTTAAGGTTAGCGTTTGTCTTAGAGAATGGCAATAGACAGCCTATTTCCGCACTGCCGCTCTCCCGCGTTACCGCGGTCACATGGTCAAATTGTCACATTCTTGCACTCCTCCGCTGTTAGAAAGCAACACGCGTACAGGACCCCATTCATATATACACACACAGACACACAGTAGGATGAATGTATGAAGTATTACAGTATGAAGTATTACAGTGTGAATGTATGAAGTACTACAGTATGAATGTATGAAGTACTACATGTTCACTAGGCAGTTTTGCAGAGATGGGGATTTGTTTACATATGCAGAGTCAACAATTAATTTAGGAAACATTATTTACTATATAAGTAATTCTTAGAATTATTCTATTTTATCATAAATCAAAACTAAATAATTCGGGGTCACTATGAACCAAAGATAAACCTAGACGATACTTGTAAACTAAATGATGGGTCCTACCTAACCCTAACAACAACAACAACAACAACAACAACAACAACAACAACAACAACAACAAATATACCTGCAAGCAAGGGGCCAAGCTTGGTTGTCACCAGCTTGGCTGGCCGTTCACACTAATACAATTGGCAGTATTAGAGGGTGGGAGAAGCTGGCGGGGTGGGTCCGGGTCGTTGTAAACAGCGACTCCTACAGTTCGGTCGGGGCGCCTGCTAAGCGCGGATAGGACTTGAGTGGGATAGTGTGATCCTTCCACACGCTACGCCCTCTCAATGAGAAGCCGCGCTGCCAGGTGAAAAGAAGCGGTTGATTGGCTGGACGTGTGTCGGAGGAAGCACGTGATAGCCTCCACTCTCCAAGACCGATATGTGGGGGGTAAGTGCGCAGCGACCAGGAAGGGGATTGGGAATTGGCATAACGACTAACATTGGGATGGGAGAAAATCGGAGGAAAATGGAGGGGGAAAAAGATAAAAAAAAAAAAAAAAAAAAAAAAACATGTTTCAGGTTCGGTAAAATAGACATAGAATACCTTACCTTAGCCAGAAGGTATTCCAAAAAGAATAATTCCAAGTGATCGCATCGCCATCGCGATTACCAGTGTATTATGTCTATACACATTTCGATGGGAAATACGCTTCGGCAACGGAATTTCGAGGCGATCGATGTGAATCTGTGTTCAAGCAGCAGGAGGAGCCCTTACCAAAAAAAAAGGAAAACGTGTATCCACGCCAAGCCATTACAGTTTAAAGGTAGGCGATACTGCCACCTGGTGATATTCGATCGGCATTGCAATACCATCAACAAGAGTATGGCGACAAAAGGAAAGAGCAAATGGCCCTCGTTCAACGGAAGAGCCGAGGACTATGAGCTCTGGGAAGAGCGCATGCACAGTGTGGGACTGAAGACGACGATCTTGACGGCCCCCACGGGACCACTAGCGGCGGAAGCGCAAGCCCTGGACGACAAGCATAATGCAGATGCATACTGTGAGCTAGCACCACTGCTCGACGACACAAGCTTGGGGCTGATATTCCGCGACACTAAGGATAAAGGCAGAGAAAGCCTGGAAGTGTTGAGAGAACATTATATCGGACAAGGAAGACCCCAAGTCGTGTCCCTCTACATAACACTAACAGCACTGAAGAAGGGGCACACCGAGACTGTGACCGAATACGTCATCAGAGCTGAGCAGATCATTACGGCGCTGAAGAGTGCAGGAGAAGCACCAAGCGATGGACTAATGATGGCGATGGTGATGAGAGGACTACCGGAGCTGTACAAACCGTTCACACTACTGGTAACACACGGTCCAGCGGACATAACGCTGGGAAAGTTCAAGGCCAAGTTGCGAAATTTCGAGGCCTCAGAAGATACCCACCCAGCCGCCGCGGAGGCGGGAGAGAGGGTGCTGAAGGCCCGAGCGACGCCGAGAGAGAAGACCAAGCCCACGACGGAGCTGGCGTGTTGGCGATGCGGAGAAAAAGGCCATCGGAAAGATAACTGCACAAAGACTGTTTGGTGTAGCTTCTGCAGATCCACGGGGCACACAGACAAAGTGTGCAGGAAGAAACGCGACCAGAGCGAGCGGTACGCGCATGGACAAGATGGCGGCAGTGGACAAGATGACGGCGACGGTGGACGTGAGACGAATCGAGACGACGCCCGGAGAGCAGCGGGGCAAGAGGACTTCATCTTCGGGGCGCAGACAGCGTACGTCACCCGGCCAACGCAGCTGCAGCAGGCCCAAAGGAAGGGACTGATCGTGGACACAGGTGCGGCGTCCCATGTCATCAACGACAGGAGTCGATTCAAGAACTTTGACAACACCTTCGACCCGGAGAGACACAGCATGGAGCTGGCAGACGGGAAGCGCACCTACGGGTTGGCGCAAGAGAGAGGAGACGCACAGGTATGCCTCATAGACAGTGAGGGGCGCCGGTGTACAGTGACGTTAAAGAATGCTCTCTACGTACCCTCGTTCCCACAAGAACTATTCTCTGTAATATCTGCTACTGCGAACGCTGCCAAAGTGTTCTTCAATGAAGGTAAACATTTTCTTGTACAGCCTGACGGTACGCGATTTAACATAAAGGTGTACAAGAGAATGTATTATCTACAAACAGAGTGTAATGACAACAACAAGTGTAATAATAATGATATGTGTAATGTGACTGTCAGTCACGATATTCAGACATGGCATGAGATTATGGGTCATTGTAATTACGAGGATTTACTGAAACTGCAAGCAGTGACGGAAGACATGCACATTGAAGGTGAAAAGCGTAGACCTGACAACAGGCATGCACCATTTAGAACATTTACTGTTCGGTCAAAAGGTGCTTCATGGCTGAATAAAGAAATCCTTGACCTAATGACTCTGAGGGATAATGCAAAGAAAACAGCACATAAACTAGGCTTGAAGTCAGATAGACAAATCTACTGTCAATTAAGGAACAGAGTGACAAGGCTAAATAAAACGAAAAAGAAAGAGTATTATAAACATAGGATTAGTGAAACAAAAAATGATGGGAAAAAACGATGGTCAACACTGAATGAGATAATGGGCAGGAAATCAAATACATCAATCTCCTTCATACAATCTGAAGGTAAATTCATAACAAAACCTCATGACATGGCAAACTACTTCAATGATTTCTTTAAAAATAAAGTTGATAAATTAAGAGGATGTCTACAAAGTAGTGATGGTTCACTATCTCATTCACTAATAAAGAAAGAAATAATGAAAGGCAAAAACTGTCTCTTTAGCTTTAATGAGATTGATAGAGCAACAGTTTTGAAATTAATTATGTCTCAAGCTGATTCCACTTCCTCCGGTATAGACAACTTAGACAGCAAAATACTTAAACTTGTGGTTAACTCTGTAGCTACTCCTATATGTCGTATATTCAACCAGTGCTTAATCAGTGGGGTTCATCCTACAGCATGGAAGGAAGCTAAAATCATCCCACTTCCGAAAGACAAAAATAAAACATTTAACGGTCCAAATAGCCGTCCGATCAGTATTTTACCATTGCTAAGCAAAATAATAGAAAAAATAGTATTCAAACAGGTCATGGATTACTTTTTCAATAACAATCTGCTCTCAGCCTTTCAGCATGCATACAGGGAAGGTCATTCTACGAGCACTGCACTCTTGCAAATGAGTGATGACTGGTTATCAAGTATGGATGACAAGAAATTAGTAGGTGCCGTTATGTTGGATTTCAGTGCAGCATTTGATGTAATTGATCATACCTTGCTTGTAGATAAGCTACAGTGTTACGGTTTCACCTCCAATGCACTATCATGGTTTATTAATTATCTCTCAGGGAGACAACAGAGAGTCTTCTTTAATGGCAGCTTTTCAAAATGGAGTCCCATTAACTGTGGGGTTCCACAAGGAAGCTGCCTAGGGCCTTTGTTATACTCCATCTTTACCAATGATTTACCGTTGGCTGTAAAAAATGTTAAAACAATTATGTATGCTGATGACACAACATTATACAGTGCAGCTACAGCTGAGCAAGATGTAACTGACACCTTAAACAGGGCCTTAACAGACATTCATGAATGGATTGAGTGCAACAAGTTGGTGTTAAATATCTCTAAGACAAAGGCCATTGTGCTTGGATCTAGACACATGTTGGGCATGCATCCTCAATTAAAACTGTCAATTGGCACCACACAAATTGAACAAGTGAACACAATAAAACTTCTCAGAGTTACTATTGATAGCTCCTTATCTTGGTCTAAACATATAAATAATATTGTCATTAAAATGGGTAGAGGAATTTTTATGACTAGGAAATGTTCTGCTTTTATCACTCCCTCCATAATGAAATCTGTTATTCATTCTTTGGTTTTGTCTCATTTAGAATACTGCCCTGTTATCTGGTCGTCAGCTACAAAATCGAATTTAAAAAAGTTGCAGGTTGCTCAGAATAAAGCGGCTTGCCTGGTACTAGGCTGTTCATACAGGACAAGTATTGGTTTTATGCATGAACATCTGGCATGGCTGATGGTTGAAGATAAAGTATCGATGAGTCTTCTAATGCTGCTGCGGAACATTATTAGCACTGGTAAGCCATCTCACTTGGCTCAGCAGTTAGAAATGACTTCTGAGCATGGTTACAACACTAGAGGGGCCGCTTCTGGTAACATCAGAACAAAATCAGCACCAAAATCAAATTTTCTCAAACTCACTGGCATATATAGGTCAATAGCACTCTGGAATGCTCTGCCGAAAAACATCTCATCCACAATACATAATAAAATTACTTTCAAAACAAATATTAAGAGATATCTTGCAAACATGTCAAGTATGTAACTGTTATCTGTGTATTATATTTATTTTTTTTGTTTGACGGGAATGTTAGATTTTATAATGTGAATTTGTATATTTGTATTAATCTTTAATTTGTGTTTTGTCAAGTATGTAACTGTTATCTGTGTATTTTATCTTTTTTTTTGTTTGACTGGAATGTTAGATTTTATAATGTGAATTTGTATATTTGTATACATTTTTAATTTGTGGTTTGTTTTAATTTTTATTCGTATTCTTTGTTGTACATTTGTATTGTATTTGTTTTGTCTAGGACCCCAGGAAGACTAGAGGCTCTTTCATGAGTCTCTAATGGGGATCCTTTAATAAATATAAACATAAACAAAGAATGTGTAGTGTGCATAAAGGGGAAGTTCACTCAATCGAGAAACAGAAATCCCACAGAAAAAGTAAAGGTACCACTTGCGCTAGTTAACACAAATGTAGCCAGTCCAGTAAGCAACGAGTCCATAGGAGGCTTTAGATATGTACAGTCTTTTACAGATGTGTGTACAGGGGCAGTGTTTGTTTACTTTCTCAAAGCAAAGAGTGACACACTCCAGGCCACGGAGAATTTCCTGGCAGACGTAGCCCCTTATGGTAACATAAGATGCTTGAGGTCCGACAACGGAACCGAGTTCACAAATAGAGAGTTCCAATCACTGTTGAGAAGGAACAAGATAAGACACGAGACGTCATGTCCATACTCCCCACACCAGAATGGAGTGGCAGAGAGGGAAGGACATACTCTTTTTCGAAATGGCTAGGTGCAAGCTAATAGCTGGTAACCTACCTAAGAGCCTATGGCATTATGCGGTGCAAGAAGCCGCTTACACCAGAAACAGGTGCTTTAACACTTTGATTGCCTAAGGCTAAATTCATGATATACCATAGGTTGCCAGCTCTATTTGTCTATGGAGAAGTTCCCCTTCTTTGCAGAGCTATAACTTTTTAAATTCTATTGCTAAATTACCATTATTAGGGCCCATTCAATGTCCTATATGTATTGTTCAGGGTGAAGCAACGTTAAACTTTTTCATTCACATATTCATACTAAAGTATGGTCTAATGTATAAGTATGTTTTCATCTCTTTCTGCAGATTTCTCCAGAACGTGATCTATAGCCCCAAATGCATTATATTGATGATGAAATACAGTTTGATGGCAATCGGCGCGATATAAAAAATTCCAACTAGACATGGTTCTAGAAGTTACTACGTATGATCTGATGTTGACCGGATGGGTGAGGGGGCGTTTATAATTCCGTGGGCAACATTATACCATTCATCTAGTGTGGGTCATATGTTCATCGAATCAGTTAGTATAGGAGACATTGAAAAATAACGCTGAATCTTACCGTATCTTCCTCGCGCCGTTGGGCGATGAGCGTGGAACAGACATTTTCCTATTATGGGATGTAGAAATATCGGGTCCATTTCCAGCTTGTATAATAGTATATACGTCCAAATCATGTTGTTTATCGAGTTATTGGCAACGGATCGCTATGTATTGTGACGAGCTAGAGTGCCGGAACCTATACAGAGTGCCCGGAAGTAATATGGGTGAATAGCACATCGTCCTAGTAACTTCCTCTTTGGCGATTGCGCCGATCGGCCACCAGATGGCGCTCTTGAACCGCTAGAGGGTTCAGTGGGGCTTTTTGGTGGGTCTCAGGCCAGCGGATGGGAAATATGAATCCGATCACAGATTTTTGAAATATTGATATCAAAGACGAGTTACGGCGTCTTCGGCAACTTGAGCATGGCGGGGAAGGACGCCTAAACACGTGTTCGGCATTTAAAGTGTTAATAAGCACACAGGCACTACCCCGTATACAGCACTGACAGGAAAGAAGTGTAATCTAGCTAAAATGCACCAATTTGGATCAGTGTGTTATGCTTACCAGCAGGACAGAGCAAAGCTTGAGTCCAGATGTGAAAAAGGACTCTTTGTAGGGCACGACAAAGGAAGCCCCGCTTTCCTAGTCTATTATCCCGGTAAAGGGAAAGTGCAGAAACACAGGCTAGTCAAATTTGTCACAAAGACAACATGTGAGAACGAGACACAGACAGAGGAGCCAGAGCTGGACTCCAGAGTAAGGTGTGAAGAAACAGAGACACCCCAGCCTAGTGTACTTAGCACGGCCATGCAGACAGACAGTCAGCAACCCCCAGAGGACGATGACGAGGAGCACCCGAGGGTGACGTCACGTGCCCCAAGCAGTGGGAGGTATCCCTCACGGGAACACAAACCCCCAAAGTATCTGACAGACTATGCCCGGAGAGAAAGTGACGAGGATGACAGTACACTTACCAGCATTGATTACTGCTACAGAGTAGTAAGTGGAGTACCTCAGACCTGAGGCCATTGTATCCCCTGAATCAAGTAAATGGGAGAGAGCAATGGATGAGGAGATGAGGTCCCTAGAGGACAACCACACCTTTACTCTAACCAAGTTCCCAGAGGGCAGACAGACAGTGGGAGGGAAATGGGTGTACTCAATCAAGGAGGGTATTGAAGGCCACGACAAGTACAAAGCCAGGTTTGTAGCTAAAGGTTACAGTCAGAGGGAGGGGATAGACTACGGTGAGACCTTCTCCCCCACAGCCAATCTGACCAGTGTAAGGGTAGTGATGCAGAAAACGGCTGAGGACAGTTTGATTTTGCACCAGATGGATGTGAAGACAGCCTACCTACACGCACCCATAGATAGGGAGATATACATGGAACAACCTGAAGGTTACGAGAAGAAAGGAAAGCTAGAAAAATCCATTTACGGCCTGAAACAGTCTGGGCGAAATTGGAACGAGATGCTTCATACATGTCTCATTGAAGATCACTTCCTACAGAACCCAGTAGACCCCTGTGTTTATTCAAGGGAGTCAAAAGAGTCAGGAAAAGTGATAATTGTCATTTGGGTGGATGATTTGATCATCGCAGCAGACAACACTAGAAACCTAGAACAGGTGAAAGGTATGCTCTCCACCAGATTCAAAATGAAAGACCTTGGAAGGTTAAAGCATTTTCTAGGCATGGACTTCGAACAGCCTGCCAATTGTGTATAAAGTATCCCAGAAGAGATATGTGGAAAATATCCTGAAACGTTTTGACATTCAAGAATGTAGAACAAGGGAAACACCATGTGATCAAAAGCTAGACTACCAAGAGGATGCTCAGAAATTGACAGATGTAAAAATGTACAGAGAAGCTGTAGGTAGCCTCATTTATTTGACAACATGTACTCGCCCTGACCTATGTTTTGTAGTGAGTAAATTGTCACAGCATTTTGCTGACCCCACAGAGGAGCACTGGATTACAGCAAAACATGTTTTTCGTTATCTCAAAGGTACAGCAGATAAACAGCTTTGTTTCAGAAAGAGCAGCGAGGGCTTAGGGCTTAACGCCTACAGTGATGCAGACTGGGCAGCAGACACCACAGACAGAAGAAGTACCACAGGGTATTGTGTGAGTTTGAACACAAACAGCTCACTGGTTTCGTGGAAAACAAAGAAGCAGCCCACAGTGGCACTATCAACTTGTGAAGCCGAATACATGGCTCTAGCTATAACAATACAGGAATGTATTTATCTAGAACAACTGCTCGAAGGAATGGATACCTATGTATATCAGAAAACTGTTGTTTATGAAGACAACCAGGGAACCATTGCGATTACTAGAAACCCTGTGTGCCGACAGAGGTGTAAACATGTCGATATAAAATATCATTTCATCAGATCTGTCATCAGAGAAGAAAGAATGACACTGATTTATTGTCCAACAGACGACATGGTAGCAGACGCTATGACGAAGCCTGTTTCCAAACTGAAATTGAGAAGATTTGCAGAGGTCATGTTTGGTGTGTAAATATGTGACCAGGTATGGACTTCAGGGTCATGTTGAGGGATCTTCATTTTTTTTTTTTACATATTATGAAAGTACAGATTCATACCTTCAAAATAAGCCATCACTTGAACATTTTGGTGGGATACTTTGCAAGCTACTTCCTATGATTCATGGTGATTATCACAAAACGTATTCAGAGATAATAGCCTTCAAGAGACGAGCAGGCTATTCAGTGACAATAGTGAAACAACTACAACACTACCCAGAAGTCATTGTAATCCATGGCCCCCCTCTCTCTAGGGCAATTAACACCTGGCAGCTTTCCAGTCTGAGGCTCTTTGTTATTAAAATGAGTCTGGTGACTGGTAGTGGTAGTGAAAGGGACCCTGATAATAAACAAGAAACTTAATCAAGTTTCAAGATTTTATTAGCATTTAAAATAACACGAGATAAAAATAGACATGCTAAAGTCAATGTTCAATGTTCTGATGGCCTCTCCAGAAGCATTTAGATGTAAATACATGTAGTGTGGTAGTGAAAGACACAACAACTAGGTTAACCTTCTGTAGTCTGGTAGTGAAAGGTTAACCTTCTGTAGTGTGGTAGTGAAAGGGTTAACCTTCTGTAGTGTGGTAGTGAAAGGTTAACCTTCTGTAGTGTGGTAGTGAAAGGTTAACCTTCTGTAGTGTGGTAGTGAAAGGTTAACCTTCTGTAGTGTGGTAGTGAAAGGTTAACCTTCTGTAGTGTGGTAGTGAAAGGGTTAACCTTCTGTAGTGTGGTAGTGAAAGGGACCCTGATAATAAACAAGAGACAAAATCAAGTTTCAAGATTTTATTAGCATTTAAAATAACACGAGATAAAAATAGACATGCTAAAGTCAATGTTCAATGTTCTGATGGCCTCTCCAGAAGCATTTAGATGTAAATACATGTAGTGTGGTAGTGAAAGACACAACAACTAGGTTAACCTTCTGTAGTCTGGTAGTGAAAGGTTAACCTTCTGTAGTGTGGTAGTGAAAGGGTTAACCTTCTGTAGTGTGGTAGTGAAAGGTTAACCTTCTGTAGTGTGGTAGTGAAAGGTTAACCTTCTGTAGTGTGGTAGTGAAAGGGTTAACCTTCTGTAGTGTGGTAGTGAAAGGGACCCTGATAATAAACAAGAGACAAAATCAAGTTTCAAGATTTTATTAGCATTTAAAATAACACGAGATAAAAATAGACATGCTAAAGTCAATGTTCAATGTTCTGATGGCCTCTCCAGATGATCACCGTGGTCTTTTTGAACCGCCGCTGGATATTTTGGCTGGTGGTGCCGGGCATGTTACGTCCTGGGCTTCCTCATCACAGAACTCTCTGATCTTGTGGAACAGATAGTGTTGTCTTGCAGAGTCCAGTCCCGGTGGTGGCAGCACAGGAAGTCCATCTATAGGCGGCAGGACACGGACGTCACGGAGCAGCTGGAATCTGGTTTCAGCGCCATCAATAGACATCTTTGCCACAACCACACCAGGTTCCTTGGAATCAAAGCTGCAATAATAAAGTGAAACGTTAGTACAGGGCACATAACAATATCAATGCATTTGTATCATTTACCAATGACATTCTTTGCACTAAAGTGTGAATAATTAATTACAGTAAATACACAACACACAGTGACCACACCCACCTAAAGTGCTGGTACTGCTTGATCTGTGGCAGTGGCTTGAAGTAAGGCCCCAGATGTTCCTGCCAGTTGTAGGACTGCACGATTACAGTGCCATCTTCCTTTCCCACTAGCTGTGGTATGTTGATTCCAGCCACTGAGCTGTCCCTTACGACTGCTGCAATCTCATCAAGAGTGTTCACCTTGGTCTTTCTGAAACGCTGCTTGAGAAGCCCAAAGAAACTGTCCGGGGAAAACTTTGTGTGGCCTACAATCAGCAGGTGGAGATTGACACGATGGTGAAGACCATGTAGCGCTCGCCACGCTAAGTACCACAACATGTACTTGTTCTTGTTTTGGCCACTGCAGTTGTCACAGTGAAGGTCAACATCTGTCTCCCCAAGACCATGGTCTTTGAAGAAGTGGTGCATGTAGCTTATGACGGCGTTGCTACCTTTGCTGGACTCCATCCCCTCATCCACCAAATAGTTGACTTGCCGTGGAATCGCCTCACAGCAAACACCGAATATGCTGTACTTGCGTGGAGCCAAGAAGTACATGGGCCCTGGTTGAAGGGGGTCTGATGGGTAGTGCACCTGCAATAAATGAATAAGGATTTTAGAAAGAAAAAAAAGGGAGCAATGCAGTAGTTATAACAATTATAACATGATGTTGTGAAAGAGGGCTTGGTATGTAGTCACCTTTTGAGCGTAGTCGAAACTGTAATGCATTGTCAAGGGCTTGCTTGCCGGTGGCACATGACCACCCAGAGAAAGACCATCACCGATCTCCTTGGCGGCTTTAAGCATGCCCTTGTAGGCAGCCCGCTCGGAGGTTACATGCGCCAGATGTTGTTCCTGCTGCTTCAGCTTTGCAGACTTCTCAGCCTCTGGCAGATTGGCACTTTTGAAAATCTGAAGAAAAAAAAGTTAAGTAAATGATGATTAATATTAATAATAATAAACTGTATTTGTATAACACTTTTCATACAGAAGTTGCAGTTCAAAGTTCATAACACTGTGATGTTCACTAACCAGATAATTGTTCTTCTGACACACCCAGCAAAGATCAGACATTGGTTTGATTGCTCTGATATGACTCAGTAATTGCCTCCAGAGGGACTTAAATGTGGACAGGCCCACTGCTCGCTGGTCTGAAAGATTAATAAGAACACATGTTAGCACAATGTCATTCATTTTCAAGCTTTGTTTTTATTTGACAAAGACCTATTTGACCTATTTCTTTGACAAAGATTTGCTTACACCTACCAACTGGCATTGCCTTGGTATATAAACGCCACACAGATGCCTTCGTGACGCAAGATGGTAACAGCTGACCGGTAAAGTTCTTTTGGTGTGCCTGGCGTCCAGGGAGGTGAACAGCATGATCTTCTGCATAATTCAACACAAATTGAACTACTTTTTCGATATCTTCATATTTTATGCAATGCTTGTTGTTGTGTGGCGATCGCTTCTTTGTGCGAAGACACATGCCATTTTCTGACATGTGTTTGCTTATTGCAATCAAGCGATCCTTACCTATTCTTGGGAGAGAAGAGGGGGGGGGGGGAGACAGAGAGAGAGATAGTTAGATCATCATCATCACAAGTACCGGTACCTGTCTGTACCACACCCAGTCTACATGATTGTGGAGACAGAGACAGAGAAGTTAGATCATCATCATCATCAATCATCATCATCACAAGTACCGGTACCTGTCTGTACCACACCCAGTCTACATGATTGTGGAGACAGAGAGAGATAGTTAGATCATCATCATCAATCATCATCATCATCACAAGTACCGGTACCTGTCTGTACCACACCCAGTCTACATGATTGTGGAGACAGAGAGAGATAGTTATTGTAATTGTGGCACAAATCAAAAGACACAAATAGTGTCTTTGGTCTATACTATCTGCTATACTTTATACTATACTATGCTACTATACTCTACTATAATGTACTATAATTAGTTTTAATAAAATGGGGGACCCTGATAATAAACAAGACTAATCAAGTTTCAAGATTTTATTATCATTTAAAAAAAAATAGGCATGATGTACTATATTAGTTTTAAATAGACAATAATAATAACTTACCCGTGGATGAAGAGGAAAGCTTCACGGCAGATTTGTATCGCCCCGAAGAAATAGTTTGTGTAAGCACGTTGTCTTTTTTTGGAAAACGATTTATTTCCGATAGTCCATTCTGACTTTCGACCAAAAGCCTGGAGCTGCGCCATAATAATCAAGTCTTTATGATCCTCTTCGAGAGCCGCTATCTCAAAACGCCTTGTGTAAACTTCATCACGGTCCAATTTTGTGATACATGACCGCCGATTAAGAATGTCATTTTCTTTATCAACCTGGACGCATTTACAAGTAAATCGCAAAAGTCTTTCCATTTGGCGTTCGTGGTTCTCGTCAGATTCAACTTCCACAACGCACATTACGTGTTCTACCTTGTCTCCAAATCCGTTAGGTGTGTTGTCACCATCATCAGATTCTGGCTCTGCCTCGTCTTCAAATCCGTTAGTTTTGTCACCATCACCACCATCACCATCATTTTCTGGTTCTGCCTCGTCTTCAATAGTGTTGTCACCATCATCATCATCTGCCTCTAACTCGTCACAATTGTCTTCTTCTTCTGAACCAGAATCTGAGTTTCTTTTTGGATTTTTCTTCTGCGGAAAGAAATCCGTGATGAATGTTCCTAAAGCGCGTTCGTCTTCAACACAGTGTGCTCCGAAGTGAGCAAACCGGTTTAATGCCTCGGCAAGTGCCCTCGCTGTGGGTTGCTGACTGGGTTCCATGGTGACTGGCAAACATGCACTGCCCTGCTCTCTGTTTAATACTCACCGATCAATGGCATCAACTTAATGACGTCACCGCCTGACCAATAAGCATTTAGATGTAAATACATGTAGTGTGGTAGTGAAAGACACAACAACTAGGTTAACCTTCTGTAGTGTGGTAGTGAAAGGTTAACCTTCTGTAGTGTGGTAGTGACGGATAAAAAAACGGATAAATAGTTTTTTTCACCATATTTCTAATATTTATTTTTGCTAAATACCAATTATAAATATCTCGACGAATTACCTCTGAATATGAATCAAAAAAAATATTAAAGATTCGCTCACTAGTTCTACCAGAAACGGAGTTGAGGCGAAGCATTACTAAGCTTCTGTAGTGTGGCAGTGAAAGGGTTAACGCGCCCTCATCGCGCCGCAGCGCAGTTTACATCAGGGCCCCCACAATAATGAAAAAGCCGATGAAAAAGCCATTTTTTATCACTCCGTTTCCGTATTAAATTAATTTACTTTTAGCCATTAGGTTGGAAAAAATGCACCCTACCGAAATTCGTTCGCTCATAAAATTCGAACTGTGTTTTAATGGTTTTTAATTAAGTTAAAACACACGTTTTATAAAGGCCGTAAAGGCCTCTTTTTTTTTAATCTTTTTTTTAGACACTGCGTTACGTTGCTTATAAATCATCTGAACTTATAACATTAAGATAGTGTATTAATAGTGTGTTATTCTAAAGCTAATGACGTCTGTGTGTTAACACCTATTAAGTACAGTACTTGGCCCCTGTGGACAGGCCCCACAGCCCACGCGTGTAGTTTTTTCTCCTCACTTGGAAGAAAATTTGTGGAACTATTATAACAATAATTACCTCATTTACAAGTTGTATTTAAGTTTGCAACTAATAAGGGAACACATCAATGACAATTCAAATATGTAAAAAAAATCAAGATTTCGATTTTTAGGATTTTCTAAACAGCAAGACATTTTCTTCATTTCAGAGCACCTCCCCCTTTGCGGATCAAATCGGGTTTGGTCACGGCGAGTCACATATTGACTGTTATGTAGTATTGACTGCCATATCCTTTTTGATGCTCTGAACTGTATTATTTTCTTTGTAAAATTGTTTTTGAAGAAGTTGTACAGTGTACTAGACAACCATAAGTGGGAGTGTTAAAGTTAGAGGTTATGTATGATTGCAAGTAACTGAGTAACTGTCTAACTATGTATAACTGTTTCCACTAGAGGGCGCTATAGGCGGAGCTGTTAATGCTGCCGCCAGGTAGAGGGTATATAAGGAGATGCCGACTCCCCCTCTGTCTCTTCCACCGTCGCTCTCATAGGACTCATGTACTCATGGCCGCCTAGTTATAGTTGAAAGTGGGGGTGCAAGATTTTTTTTTTTATATAATTTTTTTTACCTTTTTTACTTTTTTTTTTTTTTTTTTGCAAGGGGTGGTTTGGAGGGGGTCCGGCACGAACCCCTCCACGGCAGATTTTTTTACATTTAATGAACACCTGTATGTGCAATTTCCTGCAATATAGAGCCTTCAATCTTGACCAAAATAAAGCTGCTCTTTTCACTATAAAACTCAGTTTATATTGCAGTATGATAGCTATAATAATAATAACTTCACTGCGAGGGCTCTTTTAGCTAACGCTAGCTAGGCACGTATGATAGCCAATTACTATTATAATAATAATAATAATAACTTTCCCATCCTCCCAAAGCCCCTCCGGCCCCGTTCTCATCTGCAGCACCAACAACAACAACAACAACTAATTGACGCTATCAATAGCCCCAGTGAGCGCGGCGGCTGAATGAATGAATGAATGAAAACTTTATTTAACAGATTGCAGAATGGGTACAATACAGTACGGCTCAATACACACAATTGTTAAGGGGATGCAGACCAGAGAAAGACGTTTGTCTTGTTTACATCAGGGTCCATACTTTCGTGACTGTGCTCAGCACCGAGTGAATCCACAGTCACTTGCTCCTCAATGGGAAACCAACCTAGATTTACCATGAAGGACTGGTTCTGGCCGAACCGTTCGTTATACAAGTATCACAAGACATTACAAAAGGTGCTCACAGTTGCACGAGGGGTTCGCACAGAGATACGGGATGGTTTGAAAGCTCGGCGTTGCTAATAAATATTTTTAATATTTTTTTATAAACTGCTCAAAGCGGCATTATTTCCGCCGTTGGGTGATCACAGCGCCTGCGCACCATCCCGTATCTCTGGATTCACTCGGTGTAGCGCCGAGGCTCACCATACGAGAAATATTCAGTTTCAATCTGTTTGCGCATTTAGTATACAGTCACAGTGTTCGACTTACGTGATGATTTGCTCCATTTTGATGTAAACGCCGAAGAATAATCCTCACAATGTTATCCAATATCCAGCCTGAATTTTTCAAGGGCTTTCGAAAAAGCCGCCTCCCCCAACATGTCGTATACGTCATGCCGACGAACCGTGGCCCGTGGGCACTGGATCAAACCATTAAAGTGGGTGGTCACACAATCTTTGGAAACTTAAAAACTTGCTATTAAGTGTCATTGCGTATTATTAATTTGATTGAAATTACGTAGTTATGGTTAGATAATATTTATATATTGGGGGGGGGATATATCAATGATCAAAAAGTGAGGGAGCAAAGAGACAAGTTTGCTCCACCAAGTTCAATACTGGTAGAGCACCCGCTTCGCCTGCTCTTATACGTAGGCGTCTATGCATGTACTGCTGTGTACCAATGTGAAATAAACCATGCCTCATGAACATATTATTGTCGCCTCATAGCTGACTCTGTTAACAATAATACCTATTATATACCTTTGATTTTGAAATAGTAACGTGTCCAGGCGGGCAATGCGAACGACTTTAGTAAAGTTCACATAGCGCTCAAAAACTCTACTTTTCAGGAATTAGCCCGGATCACTCTGAAAATATACAATATTCACCACGGGATAACACGCGAACATATAAAAATTTACTATTTTTTACATGTTGGACGAGAGATAGTGACTGTCAAATGAGCCATAGTATTGTCTCCATAGCTATAGTATAGAATACAGATATAGCTCTGCAAACATCGTGACGCACAGTGAAAATAGGCAATGGAAAGCTGGCGCATTGACTACAGGGATGAGGGTAATAGCCGGTGCTGAAAGTGTTAAGATTGAGGACATTTTTTATATGGCAAAATTTTTTTATACGAATATTATTTCTGTCTCGCAAATAAATAGCCTTACTTTTTGGGGGGGCGGGGGGGCAGGCAGTTATGTCTGTGCTTTATGACTATGAATAGGAATTGATATCATAAGAAGTCATGGGTCCTTAGCTGACATGTACATGTAGCATCTTACGACATCACAGGCCAGAGTCATCGCTCCTCTGGTTTCTGTCTTTTGGGAGAGAGTTGTTCCTTCGTCACAAACATCCACTGGACTGTATGACCTGGACCATAACAGTAACATAGGAATTCTTACATTGGCCTCCTTTGAACTGTTTGTGATGCTGTCTCCATCCCCCAGGGAGAGCTGCTCAGCCCCTGTCGCTGCTGCGGGTCGGTCCGTTGCACACACCAACCTTGCCTCATCAAGTGGATCAGTGAGAGAGGTTCCTGGGCATGTGAGCTCTGCTACTACAAGTACCAGGTCATCGCCATCAGCACAAAGAACCCACTACAGGTAAGGTTGTTAGCAGAAAGTGCAGCGCTAGTCTATTCGCGAAATGCTCAAATTTAGCATGAGCTATTATCAGACCCTGGAGGTGGGTGGGACCTGTGCAGACCCCCTCTTGGGGTCGGACATTTTAACACAGAAATCTGTCACAATCCTTTTTATAGACTTTAATGACGGAAATGTATTACAATCTTTTCTTAATTTTCATCGTTTTTATTTTAATGATTTAAATCTATTACACATTTTTTATATCAGGTTTTAATATAGATTATCTGCTCGTTTTATGCCTGTCTATAATTGTGCCAATTCTATGTCTATTTTGTGTCTACATCACTGCTGTGAGGCACCATATGTTTGTGAACAGTGAAGTCCTTGGCACAGTGAGAAATGGGGCTAGTTGACATTGAATGAGCCTCTCCACTGAACACTCTGAATGTCACAAGTGTCAGAAATAATAAAGTCGGAGTAACAGAGTTCATGATGGGGAGGGGGCCCTGGGCCCTTGCCAAATTGTGAGATTAATTTGCACCCTATTATATTTAAAGGATCAATAGGTGGCCACTGATTGTTGGCAACATTTTATATTTCTTATTATATCTCCACAGTAATCGATAGTAGTGGAAAGAAAACAAGATGTTTGACACTAAAATAAAAAAAATCTTGTCGTTCCGGTAAGGGGCAGGAGCTAAAACAACAACAATCAAGTGAAATGACTGCATCGAACATTGTACATATGTCTAAACTGAACACTGTGACCTCATTTTTTTTTACTCTAATTTTACTATGTTATTTTATTTCATACTTATCTTGTCTTGCACAGTCTCTGGAGCGCAACAGTAAGAAGCATTTTGTATAAAAGTATTCTGTACTTCTGTATGACAACTATTAAAGAAACTTGAAACTTGAAACTTGAAACTTGAAACTTGACCTTGCAGCACTCAGGTTTGTGTGCCCCCCCCCCCCCCCCCATGCAGTGGCAGGCCATATCCCTGACAGTGATAGAGAAGGTCCAGATAGCGGCAGCCATCTTGGGCTCTCTGTTCCTAATGGCCAGCATCTCCTGGCTGGTGTGGTCGTCCTTCAGTCCCTCGGCCCGCTGGCAGCGCCAGGACCTGCTCTTCCAGATCTGCTACGGCATGTACGGCTTCATGGACGTGGTGTGCATCGGTGAGACCAACTGTGTTAAATGGCAGATTATATTTGCTTTTATTAGTGGTTAAATTTGACATTATAATAATAACCGCAAATGCCACTTGGCAGATGTTTTTTCAAGCACCTTTTACGAATACTGTTATTTAATGCATTTTTTGTGTGGGTTTTCCCCCCGGTGGGAGTGCAAATGTAATGGGTGATTAAACTGGGTATAAAATATATAAATTAGTACTACTGTGTGTAATCCGTATGTATGTAGTGTGTATCAGATGTATGTACAGAGTTGTAATACCAATATGTACAGTGATACACGTATAAAGACAGTATGGTAGTAGTCATACTGGCCAGCAGCGTAACTAGTAAGAGCAGGTAAGGGATATGTAGAGATAGATATAGTATCTACAGATATGTAAAATATTTATGTGCAGGTCTGTACAGACAGGTAAGAATAATATATAAATATTAGGGATGCTCGATATTGGCTTTTTTACCTATACCGATATTGTCCAACTCTTAATTTCCGATACCGATATCAACCGATATCACATTTTAATGCCGATATCGGCCGATAATATCGGTAGGCCGATAATATCGGACATAATTTCTATAGAAATGTAAAAAAAAAAAAAAAAAAATTTAAAACCGATACCGATATTTTCATTATACTTGCATTATTGTACACGCTATCGTACAGAGCTATATGGGTTATATGCAGGTGTATAATTAGGTATATAGGAGGATTATATGCAGACCGATATGGATATGTATATATGCAATACATATACAGTATAATGTATTTTTGGATCAGTCTTGCAATTTACCTATCAATGAGGGCTGGAGATTATATAGTGTGTCAATATGACCTGTTGTTTGCCTTACCCGACACTGATCAATAAGTTCACAACATTGAATGACAATTAAATGCTTGGTAAAAACACAATTTATGAATGAAAATCCATGCTTAATGTTTTTTTTTAAAGCCCCCATCCGTAGTTTTGTTTTGACCATATCACTGTGGTGTACATTAACATACATTCTTGAATAGTTTGATCTGTAAAATACACAATTTGGAACTTTTGTAAAGCCTATTGTAAATCAGAATATAGATCTATATTTGCAAACATTACCAACATAAACAAACCTGTTAAAAAAATCTGACACTAACTATTGTTAGTTATATGCCGTATTTGCTATCGCGTTCCGCTCTGAGCCTTATGAGATATACTATCTCCTATGATACCTAATGTATCTCCCACGAACAAAAAATACATGCACCACACCTGTATGGGGCTCCGCCCCCATGGTGGCACCGCCCATATAGCAGTGACTCTGGTCACCACACATCCTTCCTCTATTTTCGTCCCAGCGTACTTGGATGCGTGCACCGTACGATAACTAGTAGGATGAAAAGATCAGAGTCATAATGTTGGAAGCTTACCGGAGGTTGCTGGCCCCTGGCATCTTCGACGCATGTTTTCGGCGACACGACGGGCCTGTGTTGATGTTCCTCGTTTGATGACAGCACATCGAGGTTCAGCTGTACAAGACTGGCTGTCGGGCCAGCTTGTACTCAGGTAGGCCCTGTGTCTTCAGGCATGGGTATTAGTGTTAGTAATGCTGGTTTGTTTTGTTAACACAACCATGTTGTGTGTTGGCGCCGGGGGCAGGATGGTTTGGTGAACGTTCTCTGCAGGGAACGGTTTCCAAGCTGTCTTGGGCGTGCTGCTAAAACATCTAATGCTATGCTACATGCTATCGCTAATGCCGCATGCTATTACTACTGCTAATTGCTATGCTGTTTTAATGTCTCCGCCGTGAGATGTTGTCACTCTCCCTCCTCTTGCCCGGTTCATCAATGAAGGTCAGTCGGTAGCTGTTGTGGGGTTTTTTGCTGAGTCCTATTTACCTTTTTCGGGTAAATGGGTTGACAACAGGGTAGGCCGTGGCTAGGTTGCCTAGCCAGGTATTTTTACCTTGTGTTCCGGCGGGGTTTGTTGAACGGTGTTCCCATCTGGGTTGGCGTCGGGTAGTGGGGCTATGGGTCCAGCCGACATGGTAAACATGTTGCGTGTCTGTGCACAGGCAATTGTTGTCTTGGGTCCCACATCGCCTGGCGCTAGGCTGCAGTAGTATAAGGGCAGGGCCGCCTGGGAGAAATGTGAGGCCCTGTGCGTTTTTAGACGCGAGGCCCCCCACCTCCTGGGGCGGCCCTGTGTAGGGGGCTATTGTTTCGTTTTGTCACGCTGCTATGAGAAGGTCTGTCTTGCTACAGTTTTCTCTCTTCTCAACCATTCATACTGACGGTCAATCGGTATACTGGGGGAGTAGTGCGGGGGGGGGGGCTTTGTTTACCTTTTTTTGGTAAATGGGCTAAACTAGGGCTGGTGTCCTGTTGTGAATATTTTGAATGAAGGCGGGACTGGTCCGTCTCCCCTTAACTTTGTGTATATGGGTTTGCTCATTCTACAGTATTTTGTGGTTTAGCTCTTTTATTCATTTAACCCTTTCATGGTGCACACCACAGTGGAGGGTGCTGTTTGCAAATCACCACTGTGGCTCCGTGTTAACATCAGTCCTTTGTTTTTGATATATTGAAACAATGCCCCGCCCGGCCGACACCATGGGTGGGTCGGCCTGGCGAGTGGCTGGTGGGCTGTTAAGGCTTGTACCGCCACGGTATGGAATTGGCAACGATTAGAACTGTGTTCGAATTGCTGTTTTTTTCTATTAGAAAAATGGTGTCTGGTGGAGGGGCCTTGAGGGCCAGCCGACGTCGACACATCGCGCAAGGTTGTTGACATTATTAGCTTTGACCCAGCCGCAAGCTATAACCGCTCAGGGTTCCCCTCTCCGCAGGGGATTTTGGTCTTCTGCTGGAGCGCGGGCGGTATTGTCCTAGGCCCTACACCGCCTCACACCGCGCAGCCAGAAGAAGAGAGAGCACGGCCTCGTCAGCGGCGATGACGGGGCCCTCGACAGGCGGCCATGTTTTTCCCCCGCCGGAGGTATCCTGGGCGTCGATTCGACAGGTGTCCACAAGGCCGACAGCCTTGGCGGCCGAGGGATCGGCCATGTAGGATGGGTTCGGCTTGAACAAACAAGCCGTCACCGTCCTGCCGCGAGCAGCCCGCTCTCCGATCGCTCCCTTCCCCAACACCAGCGGAAGAAGTGGGCTCTGATTGTTTCCTTTGGCTGCGGGCCGCGTGCCTTCGTTGATGCGCGGGCGGCCCCCCTTTTCGCTTCTCATGGGGACAGGGGCTGACACCCAGTTTATGGCTGAGCCTGGGTCTGTCCGTGAGAATGTTGTGCTGTCAAGCGGCTCCCACACCTTGATCTGTGTTGGTTGAGCCTGGTGTTACGTCTGTCAACTTAAGTGTTGTCAGCAGGGGGGCTCGAAACCTTTTGAGGCACACAGTGCGGGCTTCCCCGGCCTCGCCTTCGCCAGGCCTGGTATCATGTTGGTGCCTCCCACTCCTGGAATATTGGCAAGTGGTCGCAGCTCACATGATTTGGGGTGGTAGTAATATCACTGCAGGGCTACGGTGTGTAGGAACCCATGGGGGCCTTACACCTTGCATGTCCGGCTGCAGAACAACTCCTTCAGCATGTTCTGGAGGGGTGTTCAGTGGGGGGGCTTTTTTCATCGGAAGCCCCCCGTATCAGACCGGCCTATTCTGTCGGGGTTCCCCCTTGGGTGCGATTGCCTCGTGGGTGGTGTCAGGGTCAGGTGTTCCGACACGGAACGCGCTCCTCGCACGGTTCCAGGTTTGGCTACGCACAGCGGGGGGACCGGGCCAACTATCTACGGTTCCTAGCGGACCTGCGCCACGTGACGGCGGGTGCGTTGGGAGTGTCGTCACATATGACTACGGCAGTATCATATGTCGAGGTGGATGGAGAGAACGCTGAGGCGGGGACTTGTGTTTACACAACCCCACCCGTTTTCAGGTTTGGTACAGACCCTATTGTCAGGGTCTCCAGCTGTGGCAGCTCTGGTCAACGAGATCCAATCTCTGTGGACGAAGCAAGCCATCGTCGTGGCGTTCTCCTCCCGGTGTTCTCTGCCCGAGAAGTCGGGAGGGAGGGGTGTAAGACCCAGGCTGGACCTGTCCCATGGGAAGGTTCAGCATTTTTTGGATCGTCTCCTACCTGTTGAACACTGTCAGGTGGGGGTCTGGTTCTCCTCCATAGACCTGTAGGATGCGTTTGCGCATCCCCGATCTTCCATCCTAGGGCTTACCTACGCTTCCTTTGCAGGGTTAGCGTATGAGTACCAGAGGCTGCCGTTCGGTTTTCTCTGGCTCCCCGCATCTTCACCAAGTGCGTGGAGGCCGCACTGGGGCCTCTGCGTCATCCGGGGTTACGGAGTGTTCTGCCCTGATGACGTTCTGGTCCTTCGCGGTCAAGGTGGATCGTCAGGTCTCGTACCAGGCAGGTCTCTACCAGCCTGGGGTTGCTGTGGACTGGATGTAGAGTATTCCTCTTCCCAGTCAACGGTTGGAGGGCTATGGGCATCCATCTCAGAGCGTGTTGTCAACACGCTCGGGAGGTTCCGTCCTAGGACGGTTACGGCGCTGTCTCACGTCGCGTTTTCACCGACGCCTCCCTCGCTGGTGATGCGTCGGGCCAACGCAGTAGGGGGCAGCTGGCAAACCATGCTGCCCGGTCTGCGCTACGTTCAATGTGTTGGTGTTGAAAGCGGTCCTTCTGGCCCACAAATGGTGTTGATCAGGACGGACGATACGACGTCAGTGTCGTGTATCGACAGACAGGGAGGAGTACGCTCCCCCTGTCTGCACCAGGCGGCAGGCGGCTGGCTATGGGCGTCCTCCATCTGCGCGGCCTGAGGGCTCCCCACATCCCCGGCAGGGAGAATGTGGGTGCAGGTGTACTGTCGCGGGGCGGCCCTCATCCTGACGGGTGAGGATTGCGTCTGGACATGGCCAGGCAGGTCTGGGACCGATGCCGTGCCGCCAGGGATTCTTCCCCATACATCTGTTAGGTCGGTTGTTGGGACGGGTACGTTGAGGGGCGCAGGTTCTTGATCCTGATGGTGTTACCATCTGGAATGCGCATGCTCCCTCCACTGTCACGCTTACGCGGGCAGATGACGTATGTTCCAGGTGTGGTGTAAGGCGGGGGGCCGGGACTCAGTCTCCTGCCCCCTGGATGCTGTCCTTAGTTACCTCCAGTCTCTCCTTGATAGACTGTCGGCTTCGACGGTGAGGGTATGTGCAGCAGCTATATCCTCCTATCATGAGGGGTTTGAGGGGATGTCTTGTTCAGCCACCCTCTTGTGAAGCGTTTCCTGCTTGGCGCTCCGCTTACGCGGGCAGGTGACGTATGTTCCAAGTGTGGTGTAAGGCGGGGGGCCGGGACTCAGTCTCCTGCCCCCTGGATGCTGTCCTTAGTTACCTCCAGTCTCTCCTTGATAGACTGTCGGCTTCGACGGTGAGGGTATATGCAGCAGCTATATCCTCCTATCATGAGGGGTTTGAGGGGATGTCTTGTTCAGCCACCCTCTTGTGAAGCGTTTCCTGCTTGGCGCTCGACGCGTTAAGCCGGTGCAACGCTCCTTGGCTCCGACTTGGGATCTTCAATTGGTCCTCGGTCGGTTGTCCTTGGCCCCGTTTGAGCCGCTCGAGCAGGCGCCGTTGGGACAGCTGTCCTTTAAGACCGCGTTCCTTCTGGCTGTCACTTCCGCTAAACGCGTAGGTGAGCTCTGTGCTCTCTCGGTACGTCCAGAGTGCCTGTCTTTTCGGACCGATTGCGGTGTCACTCTGCGACCTAATCCTGCTTTCGTGCCTAAGAATATCCGGAGTTCCTTCCGCTCCCGGGATATTGTGGTTCAGGCGTTTCGTCCTCCTCCTCACACTAGTGAGTTAGATGCGGGCTTTCACCTGTCATGTCCAGTCCGTGCTTGGGGATTTACCTCAGCCGTACTCAGGATTTCAGGGTTACTGTTACAAAGGATCAGATTAAACCGAATATATATATTTATTGATTGATATATATTGCATAGTATTTGTATATCGTTTGATATCCCTTGTATATTCCTTGTACATATACACGGAATATCCCTTTAGCCTAGTACAGACCATAATATTTCATTCTCCTATTGGACAGCGGTCCACAGGCGCCAGGGCCATGCCTCCAGAGTCAGGTTCAAGGCCACCGTCAAGACATGTCTGTACATGCCCGGCCTTGCCCAGGGATACGAGACAGAAATGAGGTTGGCACTAGATTGTTCGCCGTGCATATAAATATGGCGCAGGTGAATACAGAAGTAGAGTTACCCAATAAGTTGAAGCCTCACCCATGATACTCCGTGCGGTGAAGTATGGCCTGTTTGGCCCCAAATAGAGCATTGAGACCGCGTGCAAATTAATAACTGAATTGTCAGAGTTTGGCGCTATACCGTCGAGTGCGACATATTTCTATTAAGTCAGTAATAGTCTATTTGTGTATAGTATATCGTGCGGCTAAAGTTCTACAGTGACCAGCATCACCAACGCTTCCTCGTATCAGCTAGAGTGCTTATCCAGGCTGGGCTGCTTTCATGGCGCTTTCACCCGAGGAGACCTAGACGAGAACCGTGTGGACATGTACACTGGATTAATCTACCCGACGACTACATAGCCCTTTGCGGCTGGATTATATTTGTTTTGGTCCTGTGATTTATGGAGCGGAGAATCGCCGACGCCTACACGTGTGGACCATTTACCCTGTGAGGAGCCACGTTGAGTCTGCGCCTCAGAGAGCCTGAGGCCGGCTAGCTTTCTTCACTGTGGAGCTACAGTCTACGGAGAACAGCTGTATTCGTCTGTGGATCAAGAGACTATTGCACCGTCTCCTGTACTTGGAGTCTCCTTAGTCATCGTTGACCAGACTCTCTACTACCGACAGATCCTCTACCCCTGCTGGCTTACAACCGGGGGGACCCTTCCAGTATCTCCCGCTATATATTACTAGTGTACCATAGATATAATTCCCTAAGATTCAGGTTGTATAATTACCTCCTGCGTAACCAGAGAATGGACATTCATTATTGATTTGCCTATGCACATTCCTTTGCCTTATAAGCGCATCCAAAGTAAAATAGAGAAGTATATTATGTACCTTTTGCTGCAATAAATACTTAATTACCACTTTGTGTGGAACCGATTCATTGTGGGAAGTGTTCATCATATTTATATATCATGTACTGTATGGCCAGTAATTAAAGTACATAAAGCGGTAGTGGTTTAATGATACCATACTTATCAATACAGTCAGGGAATTGTACCCCTCAGTTACAATTGGTCCTTCGAGCCGGAGGGTAACTAGTGTAATATTAATATAGTGGTATTAATATTGACATGGCCTATGATGAACACTCCACATAACGGTTCTCCTAAAGTAGATCGCCCGCAGCGTAGACGGCAGACACCTCAGTACTTAGAGGATTACGTTGCCAATATACTACCTAGCTTTCTACAGACGGTAAACGCGGAAAAAGTAGATAGTAAAATTATGTCCGACCCTATCGACCAGGCTACCCCGCCAATAGAGGCCCTAGTGGGTTCTAACGTAACTGACCAAGCTCACGGTAGGGACCAGGAGGGACCCGACATGACTTTACCCCCCGCCAAGACCGAAGAAGTAGTCCCCGGAGAGCTCCAGGATAAAGACAGCTCTCCAGGGATGGAACTCTACCCGCTACAAGAAGAGGAGAGCACCCCGGAGATGGATCTCCAGGACTCGCCACAGGAGAACAGATCTCCAACGAGTACTGCCAGGAGCGGATCACCTCAACCAGCGTCTTCCCCCAGCGAGGCGGACAAGATGCTGGCACAGGCATTCCTCGCCAGCCTAGCAGCCTCAACAGAGCGCGATCGACTCCAAGCACAGACGCTTAGTGAGCGCGAACATTCTTCCATGGAAAGAGAACGCCTTCAGGCGCAGCAACGGAGCGACGAAGATCGTATACGTCTAGAGATTAGACGCCTTCAGACGGAAGAGAATATGGTAAGGGACCGGGCCGAAGCCCAGCGCGCCGCTGCCGGTGCCCAAAGAGAAGCAGAGCGCGACCTCGCTCTCACCAAGCGCGAAGCCGAGCGCGACCGATTACAAGCGCAGATAATGGAGCAGCTGATCACCAGGGCAACACCCCCTCCCTCCGCACGGGGTTCCAGGGCCTCGTCAAGACAAGGGTCAAGGGCACCCTCCCCTACCCGATCAAGCGACCCTGAGCCCGACCACCAGAGAGAGCCTATACCCCCCTCCGAACCCCTTCCCCGACCGGTCCAAGTGAGACCCAGCTACAAGGAAGAAACGGTCTACACCGCGGAGAGGCTAAATAGACGACTACAGGATCTAGAGGACCTGCCAGAGGAAGAAGAAGAGGGAGAGGAGGAGAGTCAAGCCCGACAGCAGCACAGTACTCCACAGGACCAGGAGGTCCAGTACAGCCCAGGCTCTACCCCCGCGGCTCTGCGCTACAGACCCCCGACTCAATTCACGGGTAAGCTTGACGCACGACCAGCCCCGAGGAACAGCACCTGGATACGCGGGCCATGGTACCCAGCAGGTACCAGCCCACCAAGAGGCGTAAGAGGAGACTCGCCTAGGAGGCCTCTCTTCCAACGCTCACCGATGTGCCAGCCATCCATGGCATCATACATTGGCACACCGACGTTTCCGGACTTCACCCACGAGAACAGAGCACAGTACACGGAGCTACGAATGTGCTTAGAGACAATGATGTCCAATGTAGCTGATGAACCGTACAAGTATGCTATCCTACTGAAGCACCTCAAGGTGCCCCGAGCGCACAATATAGCGCTGGCCTATGCCACCTCTACTACCCCATACACAGCGGCTCTAGCAGCACTCGACCAAAGATATGGACGCATATGGGACTACGTAATACAAGAGATAAGGCATATTGACCGCCTACCCCCAGCCACAGACAATCGCTCACTAGATGACCTGTCTATCAAGGTACAATCCCTGGTAGGGATGCTGGGGGCGCAAAGAGAAAAGGGTATGCACGAACTGTACGTGAACTCTAATGTCGAGAGGATTTTAGAGAAGCTTCCGCCCGCCCGACAAGAGCGCTTCAGGCGGCAAAGAGACCACCGTGATCCTAACGGTCCCGAGCCATCCCTCCTAGACCTAGCCGACTTCCTGGCGAGAGAAGTCAACAGCCTACGGTTGGATACGTTCATGCGGAGCACCCCAAGCTCCAGAGAGGGACCTAGGAGAGCAAACGATGGCCGAAGATTGGTGACCGTCATGCACCAATCAGAATCAGTACCGAGCAGCAAGAACCACAGTACCCCCTCGATGAAAGAGAAGTGGAAGATGGTGTGCCCGTACTGCGAAAAGGAACACTGGTTGTCACAGTGTGACACATTCAAGAAGATGACCGCCGACGAGGTGAGTCAATGGATAAAGTCCAACCGACGCTGTTACCGATGTGCGCGCAGTCACATGGCAGCCGATTGCCGCTTAAAGAAGAGGTGTAGTCGGTGTGACGGAGCCCACCTAGATGTCCTACACGACAGTAACAGAAGAAAGCCTGCACCCTCAAGCAGCACAAAGGCAAGTGTTATGTACATTGACCCCGCCAGCAGCGGGGGCGCCCGGGTGCTCTTAAAGGTGGTCCGCGTAACACTGAGTTACCAAGACAAGGTCATGGACACTTACGCCGTCCTTGACGACGGGTCAGAGAAGACCCTTCTCCTCGCGTCCGCTGCGGCCCAGCTGGGGCTGCGGGGGAGCGAAAACCAGATGACGATTCGGACAATAAGAAGAGATCTAAAGACGATAAAGGGCGAGAATGTCTCCTTCACTATCGCAGCAAGCGGGCAGCCAGAGAGACGGTATAGGATTACTAATGCTTTCACCAGCCAAGAAATAGGCCTGTCGCAGTACACCTACCCCATCGCCAAGCTGATGGATAAATATGTGCACCTGCGTCAACTACCTATACCGCTCATAGACCGCTCATAGACCGCTGCTGATAGGCTCCGACCATGCAGACCTCATCGTCCCGATTGACCGGGTCCACACAGGGCCCAGAGGCTGTCCTGCAGCAGTCGAGACCCGCCTAGGATGGACATTACAAGGCCCCCTCGCTAAGTCTCTTAACCGAACAGCAGCCACTAACTGCCTCCACTCCAGAGTGACAGAAGAAGACACCACCCTCCTACAGCATGTCGAGAGGCTATGGACACTAGAGACAATGCCCTTTAAGAACGAAAAGAAAGACATTCGTTCCAAGGAAGACATTTACGCTATAGCCCTCCTCGAGCAGGGGACAAAGAGAGTCAAAGTCAACGGAGTGATGAGATACGCAACTCCACTCCTGAGGCGAGAGGGTATGCCTACCTTCCACGCCCCAAAAGAAGCGACGGAGCGGTATCTATTGAACACAGAGCGGCGCCTAGCCAGAGACCCCGCTCAAGAGACGGTGTACCGCGCTGAGATTAACAAGCTAATCACAGCGGGACACATAAAGAAAATTGACATTAAAGAGGCCGATCAGACGGCCGCACCACAAAGTCCACCACAACGGCAAGGATCGTATTGTGTTCAACTGCAGCTACCAGATCGGATCACAAAATCTGAATAAAGAGCTCTTGCCCGGCCCAACACTCAGCCCCTCTCTACTAGGCGTGTTACTACGTTTCCGCCAAGACAAGGTGGCCATCAGCGGCGACATCAAAGGGATGTTCCTGCAGGTGAGACTAGTGGAGGAGGACAAGCCCCTGCTGCGGTTCCTATGGAGAGAGAGGATCGGGGATGAGCAACCAGCCATCTATCAATGGGAAGTCCTCCCTTTCGGAACCACATGCAGCCCATGCTGTGCTACGTTTGCACTGCAAAAGCACGTCGCAGAGGACCCAGCAGCTGATGAAGAGGTCCGACAAAGTGTAGGAAATAGTTTCTACGTGGACAACTGTCTGCAAAGCGTCTCGACGCCAGAAGAAGCCGAGGCCCTTCTACTCAAGCTCCGCGCCTCCCTGATCAAAGGCGGCTTTGATCTCAGGCAGTGGGCCAGCAGCGACCCGCAAGTATTGCGCAGCCTCTCCCCCGAGGACAAGGCAGCAAGCAGCGAGACCTGGATGGCGACCATCCCAGGAGAAGCCCAAGAAATGACATTAGGACTAGTCTGGCGCTTCAAAACAGACTCGCTCCATTATAAACACACACCCCTGACCAAGGAGCAGGGAAGGTCGACTGCACTACCGACCACCAGACGGAGTGTATACAGAACACTCGCCAGACAATATGACCCGTTGGGATGTATTCTACCTTACACCACCAGGGCAAAGATGATTGTAAGAGCGTTATGGGACAAGGACCAGGGCTGGGACGACCCCATACCCGAACACCTTGCATCCACATGGAGAGAGTGGGAGACGGAACTCAGCTCACTCCCAGGTGTCAACATACGCCGCAGCTACTTCCCACCCACAGTGAGGCCAGAGACGTGCCAGATGGACCTGCACGTCTTCAGCGACGCCTCCGAAGTAGCCTACGGTTCGGTGGCCTACTTGCGTGCCCGAGAGGAGGGAGGAGAAATACATACTGCTTTCATCCTGGCTCGCTCAAGAATAGCCCCACGAAAGCAACAATCTATCCCGCGTCTAGAGCTCTGCGCAGCCCTAGCAGGAGCGCAACTCGCCACGTTAATCCAACGTGAACTCACCATTCCGGTGCAAAGAACAATCTTGTGGTCAGACTCCACGACAGTACTCACATGGATCCGGTCTGATTCGTGCAGATACAAGGTCTTCGTGGGAGTCAGAGTCACAGAGATTCAAGATTTAACAGAAGTAGCAAGCTGGAGGTATGTGGACACAAAACACAACCCAGCTGACGTCATCACCCGGGGAATGTCCCTGGATGACCTCACCCGTCACAACCTATACAGTGACGGGCCAGAGTTCCTCAAGCTCCCGGAAGAAGAGTGGCCTACACCCACCCCACGGGAAGCGAGTAAAGAGGAGGCCGAAAACAAGAAATCTATGTTCTGTGGATTTAACACACTCGTCTCCACAGACCCCGACATAGACGATTGCCTCACCCTAGAGAGTGCGCAGCTAAAGACATTCCTGTGGCACCACCCAGAGGTTCAGCTCACTACTGACATTACAGCAGCTGACTACGAAGAAGCAGAACTTCTTCTACTACAACGAGCCCAGAGAGACTCGTTCCCCGATGAGCTAGACTGTCTACAGGGAGCAAAGCCCGTCCCATCAGACAGCAGACTGCTCCACCTAGCCCCCGAGAGCGACGCCCATGGTCTCATCAGAGTGGGTGGTCGTCTGCGGAGAGCTCCAGACTTACCGGATGACGTCAAGTACCCGATAGTCTTAAACAGCCGACACAAGGTCACAGAGCTGATCATAAAGAAATACGACGAGGATGTGCATCACGCCGGGGCAGAGAGAGTCTTCGCGGAGATCAGACGTCGTTATTGGATACTGCAAGGGAGAGAAGCAGTGCGGCGCTTCCAGCGAACCTGTCTAGACTGTCGTAAGTGGCGAGCGCAGCCCAGTATACCCCGGATGGCTGACCTACCTCCCTGTCGCCTCCGACTCGGCGACAAGCCTTTTCACTCCACCGGTATGGACTGTTTCGGCCCGCTGTATATAAAGAAAGGAAGAGGAACCGAGAAGCGGTGGGGTATTGTATTCAAATGCATGACCACCCGAGCGATGCATATAGAACTCCTTCCAACCATGAGCACAGACTCATTCCTTATGGCCTTCCGAAGATTCACATCGCGGAAAGGCAAACCGTCTATATTATTGTCTGATCACGGGACAAACTTCAAAGGCGGAGAAAGAGAGCTGAGAGAGAGCTTCCAAGCTATGGGCCCAGAACTTAAGACCCACCTCGCTCCATCCCAGATTGACTTCCAGTTTAATCCCCCGAACGCACCTCACTTCGGTGGAACTTGGGAACGAGAAGTACGTTCAATAAAGACAGCCCTGTACGCCGTGCTTGGGGCCCAGACCGTGGCGGAAGAAGTCCTAATGACAGTCCTCACGGAGATCGAGGGAGTATTGAACTCAAAGCCCCTCGGTTACGTCTCAAGTGATGTAGCAGATGTCGACCCAGTCACCCCCAACACACTCTTGATGGTGCGGCTGGACCCCGCGCTACCACAGACAATGTACAGGCCTGAAGAAGCGAACGGCCGAAGAATGTGGAGGTACAGTCAAGTATTGGCTGACAAGTTTTGGAACAGCTTCCTACTCCACTATCTACCGTCTCTACAGACCCGCCAGAAATGGGTAAAAGAGAGAGACAATTTGACAGAAGGAACAGTCGTCATGATTATCGACCAGTCACTACCCCGAGCTATGTGGCCGGCTGGCCGCGTAAGCAAAGTGATCACCGGTGCCGACGGAAAGGTCCGAGCAGCCGAAGTGCTCGTCCAAGGACGGATCTACACCCGACCCGTGGCGAGGCTAATAGAACTGCCAAGGCTCCCCGATACTATCGATGACGACCATGACCCCATGACTTTGTGAACTGCCCGACCCCTCACAACAGACATTGAGTAGTGGACAGTGCGGTTAATCTGTCTCTGCTTAGCTAATTAGGTGGGACTAATTAGGAGGCGGCTGTTACAAAGGATCAGATTAAACCGAATATATATATTTATTGATTGATATATATTGCATAGTATTTGTATATCGTTTGATATCCCTTGTATATTCCTTGTACATATACACGGAATATCCCTTTAGCCTAGTACAGACCATAATATTTCATTCTTCTATTGGACAGCGGTCCACAGGCGCCAGGGCCATGCCTCCAGAGTCAGGTTCAAGGCCACCGTCAAGACATGTCTGTACATGCCCGGCCTTGCCCAGGGATACGAGACAGAAATGAGGTTGGCACTAGATTGTTCGCCGTGCATATAAATATGGCGCAGGTGAATACAGAAGTAGAGTTACCCAATAAGTTGAAGCCTCACCCACGATACTCCGTGCGGTGAAGTATGGCCTGTTTGGCCCCAAATAGAGCATTGAGACCGTGTGCGAATTAATAACTGAATTGTCAGAGTTTGGCGCTATACCGTCGAGTGCGACATATTTCTATTAAGTCAGTAATAGTCTATTTGTGTATAGTATATCGTGCGGCTAAAGTTCTACAGTGACCAGCATCACCAACGCTTCCTCGTATCAGCTAGAGTGCTTATCCAGGCTGGGCTGCTTTCATGGCGCTTTCACCCGAGGAGACCTAGACGAGAACCGTGTGGACATGTACACTGGATTAATCTACCCGACGACTACATAGCCCTTTGCGGCTGGATTATATTTGTTTTGGTCCTGTGATTTATGGAGCGGAGAATCGCCGACGCCTACACGTGTGGACCATTTACCCTGTGAGGAGCCACGTCGAGTCTGCGCCTCAGAGAGCCTGAGGCCGGCTAGCTTTCTTCACTGTGGAGCTACAGTCTACGGAGAACAGCTGTATTCGTCTGTGGATCAAGAGACTATTGCACCGTCTCCTGTACTTGGAGTCTCCTTAGTCATCGTTGACCAGACTCTCTACTACCGACAGATCCTCTACCCCTGCTGGCTTACAACCGGGGGGACCCTTCCAGTATCTCCCGCTATATATTACTAGTGTACCATAGATATAATTCCCTAAGATTCAGGTTGTATAATTACCTCCTGCGTAACCAGAGAATGGACATTCATTATTGATTTGCCTACGCACATTCCTTTGCCTTATAAGCGCATCCAAAGTAAAATAGAGAAGTATATTATGTACCTTTTGCTGCAATAAATACTTAATTACCACTTTGTGTGGAACCGATTCATTGTGGGAAGTGTTCATCATATTTATATATCATGTACTGTATGGCCAGTAATTAAAGTACATAAAGCGGTAGTGGTTTAATGATACCATACTTATCAATACAGTCAGGGAATTGTACCCCTCAGTTACAGTTACCGACCAGCTTTTTGTCTGTTACGGTGGGGCTCGTGCTGGTAAGGCACTGTCGGAGCAGCGCCTGTCCCATTGGTTGTGCGAGGGTGTTACCCTCTGCTACACGTTGGCTGGGCAGGATCCCCCTGGGGGCGTCAGGGCGCACTCCACTCGTGGGGTGGCTGCCTCTGCCGCTCTCCTGGGTGGGGCCTCGGTGGAGGCCGTCTGTGCTGCAGCTTCATGGTCCTCCCCGGGCTCCTTTGTAAGGTTTTTCCTCATGGACATGACCGGGGGTTCTGTCTCCCAGGCGGTTCTGGGGTCTGTGGCCTTTCCTGCTTCCCCGTCCTTTGGTCGGGTAGCGGGGGTGTATGGGTATGGGCCACAGTGTGTTGAGTCACACGTGGTTCCGCCTGTATGGTGTGTTCAAGGGGTTCTAGTTTCCCTCTTGTTCGCATTCAGGTGGAGTTGACTGCGCCCCCCCTTCATTAGGGAGGATGGGGTGACAGGGCTCCCCGCACCCCTTGATGTGGGCTTACGGGTCCTCAGGGGGTACATTTGTCGGGCTTCGCGTCCGCTCTTCCCCATATCTCATAAGGCTCAGAGCGGAACGCGATAGCAAATACGGCATATAGCGGTAGGTTATGTAGATAACCTAGTTATATTAGTATTGGCTGAGCGTTCCGCTCTGCGCGGCCCTGAGTTCCCTCTTGAGGAATCTTTTCCTGGGACGGGTTTTTTGGCGAGGAAGGATGTGTGGTGACCAGAGTCACTGCTATATGGGCGGTGCCACCATGGGGGCGGAGCCCCATACAGGTGTGGTGCATGTATTTTTTGTTCGTGGGAGATACATTAGGTATCATAGGAGATAGTATATCTCATAAGGCTCAGAGCGGAACGCTCAGCCAATACTAATATAACTAGGTTATCTACATAACCTACCGTTCTTGTATGAAAAGTTCAGTTAACAAGAGAATGAAAACATGTCTACAGTCTTGTTTCTTATTTTTCTGGTGGTGCAGCCACCCATTTGTTAAGTTCGGATCACTGACTGAGCCTTTAAGCATACATTATAAACGCTTTTCCGGTTTGGCACCAAACTAGCAGTCCAAAGCAAATATGACCAAGAATGAGCTACGATATGGCACTCCCACCCAATCCTCAGAATTTCTGTGGGACGTATTAATTGGAGTCAAATCTGGTTAATGTAGGAGAAAATACCTAAACCGCACCATGGCCTCTCTCCCAGCGGGTGAAAAACACACCACGGCTACAGTATAGACAGCGGGATGAGAGGAGGTGACGATTGATTGTCTCCTGTTTGTTAGCAGGGATTGACTGTCTGTGGAGTCAATGTCATTAACTCTTTACAGAGATTAACTTGTCACCTGGCGGACATTAGCGGAGAAAATATCTGACTTTCACTTATCACCGGCGGACAAAGACTAGTGTGGGACATGCAGAAACCTTTGAGAGAGAGAGAGAGAGAGAGAGAGAGAGAGAGAGAGAGAGAGAGAGAGAGAGAGAGAGAGAGAGAGAGAGAGAGAGAGAGAGAGAAATAATTACAAATTGTAAAGCGCTTCGCTATATAAATGCACCATTGTTACAGACTGATTTCGATTTTCCTGCTTGCTGAGTTCAATGGGGACAAATCAATAAGCAATTTTGAACTAAGATAAGATTGTATCGAACAGACCCACTGAACGAATACTTTTTCACAAAAACCCCAAAACCTTAAATCGGTGTGTATTACTGTGTCATAAGTTGTACCATCTAAAAACATTTGTGTGAAATAGAGATTGTTTCATCTTAGAGGTTATGATGTGGTACTAGGATTTGTTGTTTTTGTGTTCTGTTACTTGAGAGTTTTCTCTCTCTAGTGGTCTCAATACTGTCTCAGAACTCACAGTGTATCAACCATTTGAGGGATATATACATCGCTCTGTGGTATCATCAACTTCACCGAAAAGAAAAACAAAGCTGATTCATTTAGCACACATCCCAAAACCCTAAATAGCTTTGCACACATTCATTTAGTTTGACATTTATTGAGAGTAAATTACTTTGAATATGGCCACCACTGTGATGTCATCAGAGACATTGAATCCTTGTGTTGTGTTAATTTTCAGCTCAATGAAATGATAATAATAATAATTGTATTTATATTGCACTCAAAGGGCTACAGGTTAATTTAATGCTACGGATAAAAAAAAGCTCTACTAAATAGATGGGTTGATAAGGTAGCAGTCCCAACACAAGGTGTTGCTATTTTTCACATCATTTCATGGTGCTGTAGTTAACTCAACACAAGGATGCAATGTCCCTAATGTCACATTCAAACTAATTTACTCTCAATAATAATAAAGAGTTTTTGGATGTGTGCGAGATTATGTGCAAAATATATCAGCGTTGTTTTATTAAATTTTTTGGTGAAGTGCCCCTTTAAGGCCGCAGGGCAAACAATGACATCGATGCTCTCATCTCCACAGCACTAATTGTCCGCGAGGGCCCGTCGGTGTTCCGCATCTTCCACCGCTGGCAGGCAGTCAACCAGCAGTGGAAGGTTTTAAACTATAACAAGTCTCTGGACAGTCAGGACCTGAAGAACACTGCTATGGGTAGAACTCTGTCCCAGGCCAGCCAGAGCCACCAGGCTAGGATAGGGGTCTCCACCTCCACCTCGTCAGTGATGATAGTGGCTGTCGCGGTCCCAGCCACCCCTGCTGCTCCGGGGACAGCCGTGGGGGGGCCGAGTGCACAGGCCGACGCAGGTGACGGTACCGTTGTGGCGGACCAACACTGTCCCTATAACATCCTCCACATCCTCAGCCACCTGAGGCAGCCGGAGGCCCGCAGCCCGTCCAGCAGCGGCCCGCGTGAGCTGGTCATGAGAGTCACCACAGTCTGAGGATTCAGTCGAGGCCTTATCTCGTGGAGATGGAATATTTATAAACTGAAAGGACAGTTTTGAAAAAGGCCTCGGCCTAACACGGTGGCCATCTTTGTTTCAAATGCATCTCTGATGTCTTTAAAAGTGATTGAATAAAAATGGAATTTGTTTGATTTGCAAAAATTGGTTGGAAAATGGTTATTCTTTTTAAGGATGTTTTAAGAGTGATTATGGCCGTCAGAATGAATTCGAATTTGAAAATAAATGTTTATTTGAATACCAAACTCCCATTCAAATGTAAAATTTTTTTTTAATGGTATTCTTAGGGGAACCACCAATCTTGTATTGTCACAGTTTTTTAAAATGTACATTCAATACACAACAATCTATACAATACAAGGTAGAAAACATCAGATAAAATGTAAAAAAGAAAAAATTATTCTATAGCAGCAGTAGTGTGTGCATAAGTGTGCTTGTGTGGTGTGTACGTCACTTGTGTGTATGCTCATTATCCGTCTGTTTGCCTGGTGGAAGTAACTCTTCAGTGTTCTCTTGGATGTGGACCTGAGACTGCAGTACCATCTGCCAGACGGCATGAGTTCAAACAGTTTGTGGTTTGGGTGGCATGGGGTCTGTCAGGATCCCTACCTGATGCGCCGCTCTGTGAATATACTGTCTATGGTATTGGTGGGTAGCTTGCATCTGCAGATTTTTTCGGCTGTCCGCACTATACTCTCCAGTGCTCTGCGGTCATTTTGGTTGGTGTTTCCAAACCATCCTGTCAGTATACTCTGTAGAAGGCCCTCAGGATGTGCGGCCCCATGCCATATTACAGAAATCATGTTTATTTTTAAATTTTTGTAATTCTCTTTTTTCAAACAAAAAACACCTCACTCATGGAAATAAAATAAATCAAACAATCCACATCATGTTGACATCCACATCATCACTCTTGCACACACGGCCCCTCTTCCAGCACACACCAATCCCTTACATGATCCACATCATACAAGGCCGTGCCTCACGGGCTTCAGCATCTCCTCAAACCTCTACCCGTCGTCTTCAATGCATACGTCAACCAGCCCCTTTCGTGTCTGTGATGCACGCCAACATGGTTGGACGAGTCCCTTATACGACCATGGAAAAATCTCACAATTAACTCTGTCTCGCTTTTCTCTATGTAGCAGGTATATATAGAATATACTAATTTGTATTCCACAAAGAATCCCTCCCTAACGTTTTATTTTAATTTGTTTATTATTATTTTTATTCTCAAAGTCTTTTATTTTGAAATCGTCACTTCCTGCCGAAGTGACGTATTTACTTTGTCGCGTGCCTTTCCTGTTCAGTCTGGCCTGAACGAGGAATAGGTAAGAGCTGTCCCATGTCCCTAAACATATCCTTGGTTTAAAAGAACTTATTAATGGTTTACATTGTGTAAATAAGTTGCCGGGCAATGAACCGGAGTTGTATATAGTGGTAACTGTGTTAATGTGAACAATTCTGCACTTTTTGTAATGTGGTTTAGCTGTGGTGGCGAACTCTTGTATGACACATGCTGATTGAGCTAGTAGTAATGGCTGAGCAATGCGTTGTAGGCCTCGTTCTGACAGCGTGACATGTTTCCCCCATTGTAGCCTATGCAAGCTGTTGACGCCATCTGCTGGCCAAGTGTGTTAATATGTGCCTGTCTGGGATGTTTCAACAGGTAATTTGAGATATCTTATTGTTTATTTTGTATTATTTCATTGTGTATTTTATTTTAATGTGATATTTCAATGTATGATTCAAAACGTGCAGTCTGGCCTGAACGAGGAATAGCCTATGCAAGCTGTTGACGCCATCTGCTGGCCAAGTGTGTTAATATGTGCCTGTCTGGGATGTTTCAACAGGAGAAATAAACACAATGACTGGCCACAACTGTCTTTTCACTTCTCATGCACGACGACATTCAAGAGGGTGGCCTTAGACCAGTTACAGTGGTGCCGATGACCAGGACAACACAAGTACCAACGCCAGATTGGTCGCCGGGAAGAGTCGTCGAAGTGAATTTTTTTTTCTTCTCTCTTTAATTTCTGATTTCTGGTTTCTTCTTTTTCCTGGTATAGGAATAGCCAATAGAAAAATATTGTGACCAACATATATATATATTTTCTTCTTTTTCCTGGTATAGGAATAGCCAATAGAAAAATATTGTGACCAACATATATATATATTTCTTCTTTTTCCTGGTATAGGAATAGCCAATAGAAAAATATTGTGACCAACATATATATATTTTTCTTCTTTTTCCTGGTATAGGAATAGCCAATAGAAAAATATAGTGACCTAATTATATATATTTCTTCTTTTTCCTGGTATAGGAATAGCCAATAGAAAAATATTGTGACCAACATATATATATTTTTCTTCTTTTTCCTGGTATAGGAATGATAGCCAATAGAAAAATATTGTGACCAACATATATATATTTTTCTTCTTTTTCCTGGTATAGGAATAGCCAATAGAAAAATATAGTGACCTAATTATATATTTTTCTTCTCCTCTTTTGTGGTGGAATAGCCAAGAAAAATATTGTAATCAAATATTTCTCCACTCTTTTGGCATAGTATTGGTAATGGCCAAGGTAAACATATTGTGATCCGCAGAATATATTTAATTTTATTTCTCCTTCTTTGTTGATAGCCCATAAAAAAATTAAAAAAAATAAAATGGATCACGATAATGTAGAGGTGGAGGCCGTCGCAGAGAGCGGGTCTGTTGTAGAGGGGGGAGCCATTGGGGAGAGGGTGGTTCATGGCCCTAGTGATTTTGCGTCCGGGAGGGGGGCACAGCTGTTGGCTCGATTTAACTCACCGGGTGTTGGTTTGGGGAGGGGTTCATCGCTGCTTAATTCTTATGGGAGAGGGTTACAGCTATTTAATTCCCCAGGGCCGAGCCCAGGTGAGGGGAGGTCACGAGCGCCCAGTCAGACCCAGCAGGTTAGTGCCCCGGGCAATGAAGGTTCCCCAGTCTTCACCTCAACCCATCTACCGAGCCACACACCCTTTGCCCACAGGCCTACCTTTTCACCTGCGGCCATCCCCGACAGGAACGACCCAGCATTGAGTGACCTGATATCACACATCGCCCAGCAGGTGGGACAGTCAATATCGGCTCAGATGAGGGGAGAGAGCCGGGCGAATGAAGGCAGTCAAGAGCGGGTTCAATACCCGGGTGGGAGCCAACCACGCGTCGACTCCACACTCAACCTGACTGGTGTAAAGCTGGTCATGCAGTCGGATGTGAGGGAGCCTCCAGTGTACAGAGGAGATGGGTCTGACAAGCTCTCAGTGCATGAGTGGGAGGAGCTCATGGACACCTACCTGAGGAAGAGAGGTATAGGAGTGGACGAGCAGCATCAGGAGATGTTGTCCAGACTGATGGGCAGAGCCAGAGACGTTGTGAAAGTAACGCTCCGTAGCAACCCATTACTAAAGCCTCAAGAGAACCCGAGGGTTGTGACTGACATACTGAAACAACATTTCGGTGGCGTGTCATGCTCAAGTATGCCTCTTGCGGATTTCTATAACACTGTGCCGTGTCAGGGGAGGACCCTTGTCGAGTATTGGATCCGACTTAACAAGGCTGTTGATGCAGCAGAGGAGGGCCTGAGCAGGCATGGGCGACATATTGATGACCCCCGTCGAGAGGTGACCATGATGTTCGTAAAGTATTGCCCTGATCCTTCCCTTGCTGCAATCTTGCGGTTCAAAGCGCCAGAGAAGTGGACAGCTGGTGAAATACAGGAGCATGTTGACCGTCATCAGATCAGCATGAGAGGACAGCGGGACGCCAGAACAAACCGTGCAGGTCTGGGGAGACCTTTAACAGTTCATGTCCAGACACCTGTGTTCGAGGAGGTGTCTACGCCTAACCTTCCAGAGTCGCCCCCTGTCCAGGTGGGAGCGAGTGTCACGTCTGCTCCTCAGATAGATGGGAACTGTCTGATGACTTTGATTGGCCTGCTTGACCGGACACTCTCTCAGAACAGTCAAGCGATGGCGCAGAATAGCCAAGTAATGGCTCAGAACAACCGACCGATGGCTCAGAACAATCAGCCGATCTCTCAGAGCTACCAGCCGATGGCTCAGAACAATCAGCCGATCTCTCAGAGCTACCAGCCGATGGCTCAGAACAACCAGCCAATGTATGGACGACAACAGTTTGACTGCAAGATATGCAGATCGGCGGAGCACTCCACTGTGGCACACTGCATGCGGGAGCACCTGTGTTTGGGTTGCTTTAAACCTGGCCATATTCGCAGAGACTGTCGCAGTTCCCCTCCCAGACAGAGAGACCAGGGCGCGCGCTCACCCAGAGAGCAGCAGTCTTTAAACTGACTAACCCGCATTGGAGGAGGGAACGTGTGGGTGAGGACAGTCAGACCCTCAGTGCTGAAAGTGAACATGAACAGTGTTATGTGAAAGAGTGCAGTGCAGCACCGGCTGGTGTGAAGATCATAGCACAGAACACGCAAAGAGTTGAGCCGTATGATGAGCTGTTCTATGCTCCAGTCAACGTGAATAATATGTTTCAGATGCAAGGGATGCTCGACTCAGGCTCCATGGCCTGTACTTTCAGTGAAGATGCAGAGGAAAGGATGTTGAAAGGAAAAGTATTGCAAGAACAAAGACCGATGACTGAGGACGTGGTTTTAGTGGGGTGTGGAGGAAAACTCACTAAACCGAAGTGTGTGTACGAAGTTGAACTGAAAGTATATGGGGTGAGCTGCATGGTACCAGTCCTTGTGGTGCCGGGCCAGAGGGATGATCTCATCATCGGCACGAATGTGATCAAGTTCCTCATGCACAAGTTGAAGGACAGTGACGATTACTGGCGGCTCATCTCCGTCTGCAGTCCATCCTCATCCCCAGGGTGTGAACAGTTCTTGGACCTCATGGCGAATACGTCCCGTTGGAGGGGTGAAAAGGTACCGGATAAGATCGGCACGGTCAAGCTCAAGCAGTCGATCACTCTTCTGGCGATGCAAGAACACCTCGTCTGGGGTAAACTACCCAAGAATACCGTCATGTCGCCGGGAAGCACTGTGATAGTGGAGCCGACTTCATCAAGGTCCATGCCACGTAATATCATGGTTGGTCGGGTCGTGACACCTCTGTGGGGTGATGGGTGGGTCCCCATGAAGGTCACCAACCTGTCTGATAGACCTGTTACGCTGAAGAGGAACTGTAAGCTGGCAGATGTGTCCCGCTGCTTAGCTGTGGAGGATTTGGAGCTACTCCAAGGCTGTAGTCGGATCGACAGGGCTCCCCCGACTGAGCACCATACGGCAACCAGTCCCTCTGACTTCGAGCAGAGGCTACGTGATGTTGGTCTTGACAAACTCGATATCCAACCCTGTCATACCAGCAACGCAGGAAAGGAGAAGTTGGTCCAGCTGCTCGAGTCTTACACCGACATCTTCTCCAAGCATGAGATGGACTGTGGTGAGGCAAAGGGCTTCGTCCACCGCATTCGACTGACCGATGATCGTCCATTCCGCCTTCCTTACCGGAGAGTACCCCCTGCTCACTACCAGAAACTACGACAGGTCTTGACAGACATGGAGCAGCAAGGGATAATCCGAAAATCAGTGAGTGATTATGCTTCACCGCTGGTGATGGTATGGAAAAAGGACGGTAATCTGAGGATCTGCACCGATTTCCGATGGTTGAATGCAAGAACACTCAAAGACGCCCATCCTCTTCCACATCAGTCGGACTGTCTGGCCGCCTTGGGGGGGAACACCTTCTTCAGCACGATGGACTTGACGTCCGGCTTCTACAACGTTCCCATGGCTGAAGAGGATAAGAGATACACGGCGTTCACTACACCGATAGGCCTGCATGAGTATAATAGAATGCCGCAGGGACTGTGCAATAGTCCTGCCTCATTTATGCGCATGATGCTGAGTATATTCGGGGACATGAACTTCAGCAGCCTGTTATGCTATCTGGACGACCTACTGGTCTTCGGATCGACGGAAGAGGAGGCGTTACAAAGACTGGAGGTCGTCTTCCAGCGACTGCGAGACCACAACCTCAAGTTGAGTCCGAAAAAGTGTCATCTGATGAGGTCGTCTGTCAAGTTTCCCTTCTCATTGGTTGAAAATGGCCTTCATGTTTGTACATCGCCATCTGTTGCTTTGGCATTGTACTGCATGTATATATTACATCAGTGTTAAACCACTGTGAGCGGCCTGGAGTGGATTGGAGCGGAGGAGAACTCTCGCTCCGGACGTCGCGCCGACTCATTTTAAAACCCACTCCTCGCTCACGTCAAAACCGGCCGCTCCGCGCCCCGCGCCGCTCACGCTCCGATCCGCTCACATGCACTGGTGACAGGTAACTTCTAGTTGATTTTGGAGATGTGTATCTTCAGGTAAACCCGTGCCGGTTCTGACGTAGTGTTGGAGGTCCCAGTTAGTGTGTCCTGTAGGTTCGGGATTTTAGCGGAATTCAGGGGGGGGAGTATGTAGCAGGTATATAGAATATACTAATTTGTATTCCACAAAGAATCCCTCCCTAACGTTTTATTTTAATTTGTTTATTATTATTTTTATTCTCAGTCTTTTATTTTGAAATCTTCACTTCCTGCCGAAGTGACGTATTTACTTTGTCGCGTGCCTTTCCTGTTCAGTCTGGCCTGAACGAGGAATAGGTAAGAGCTGTCCCATGTCCCTAAACATATCCTTGGTTTAAAAGAACTTATTAATGGTTTACATTGTGTAAATAAGTTGCCGGGCAATGAACCGGAGTTGTATATAGTGGTAACTGTGTTAATGTGAACAATTCTGCACTTTTTGTAATGTGGTTTAGCTGTGGTGGCGAACTCTTGTATGACACATGCTGACTGAGCTAGTAGTAATGGCTGAGCCATGCATTGTAGGCCTCGTTCTGACAGCGTGACATGTTTCCCTCATTGTAGCCTATGCAAGCTGTTGACGCCATCTGCTGGCCAAGTGTGTTAATATGTGCCTGTCTGGGATGTTTCAACAGGTAATTTGAGATATCTTATTGTTTATTTTGTATTATTTCATTGTGTATTTTATTTTAATGTGATATTTCAATGTATGATTCAAAACGTGCAGTCTGGCCTGAACGAGGAATAGCCTATGCAAGCTGTTGACGCCATCTGCTGGCCAAGTGTGTTAATATGTGCCTGTCTGGGATGTTTCAACAGGAGAAATAAACACAATGACTGGCCACAACTGTCTTTTCACTTCTCATGCACGACGACATTCAAGAGGGTGGCCTTAGACCAGTTACATCTATCAAAACGCTGGTCGTACAAGTATCGCAGAGACGTTTCAAAGGTACTCACAGCGCAAGCGCATCAGGCAGCCAAAGCCGGAAATAAAGCCGTTTTGACCAGTTTATAAAAATTATTTTAAATGTTTATTAGCAACGCCGAGCTTTCAAACCCTAGCGTTTGTCTGTCCGAAACCCTCGTGCAACTGTATACCGTTGAAATGTCTCTGCGATACTTGTACAATGAGCGTTTTGATAGATAAAAGCAATATTTTTCCATGGTTGTATAAGGCAGTGGTTCCCAAAGTCGGGGTCGCGACCCAAAGGTGGGCCGCGAGCAGCCACGGATGGGCCGCGAGATGATTAAAATTCTTTTTTTTTTTTTTTTTTTTTTGTCAGGCCACTGAACTTAGAAGCAGGCCAGGACAGTGTTTCTAGTTGTATTCTAAAATTCTATTCTATTGTATTCTAAAATGTGACTATATGGTTTTATATTAACTTAATAAATAAACAAAAACGAAAAATCTACTTATTTCAACGAACATTTCAAACTAAATAACAGATTATGCACATAAAACGCTGAAAACAACAAAAGCAACAATAGTATTTTAATGAGGCTATTATTATTATCATTATTATTTTGCAACAAGTTAGCCCTCTCATAAATAGCACATATAAATGAATAACTAACTTGAACTAACTTAATAGGATTGAAGTGATATTTGGCTTAAAAAATCGGTCGCCTGACAAAAAAAAAAAAAAAAAAAGCCAGACGATGTGCATTGGGCCACGGCTCTCTGACGCCTTATTTTCTGGGCCCCGGCCTGAAAAGTTTGGAAACCCCTGGTATAAGGGACTCATCCAACCATGTTGGCGTGCATCACAGACCCGAAAGGGGCTAACGTCAACCTTTCCATCATCTCTCTCCGTCTGCACCGCCTGACTCCTCCACCTCCTTGTGAGAGCCTTTTTGTTATGGTTTGTAACCGACCCCAATCGCACAACACAAGACAGGTATGAGAGTAAGCCAAAACAGGGCAAATCTTTATTATATAACAAAAGGCGGAACAGTCCCTTTATGGGAGAACACAAAAAACACTAGAGTCAAGGAAAACTGGAAAATGCGGCACTGTGCCTTTAAGAGGCGAACAGGCTAAGGGACTAGGGCTAAAGGACAGGGCCAGGGCTAAATGTCAAGGACCAGGACCAGGGGCACTGGAGAGGGGAACAGGGGAGAACACAAAAACACTAGAGTCAAGGAAATAAGGAAAATGCGGCACTGTGCCTTTAAGAGGCGAACAGGCTAAGGGACTAGGGCTAAGGGACAGGGCCAGGGCTAAATGTCAAGGACCAGGACCAGGGGCACTGGAGAGGGGAACAGGGGAGAACACAAAACACTAGAGTCAAGGAAAACTGGAAAATGCGGCACTGTGCCTTTAAGAGGCGAACAGGCTAAGGGACTAGGGCTAAAGGACAGGGCCAGGGCTAAATGTCAAGGACTAGGACCAGGGGCACTGGAGAGGGGAACAGGGGAGAACACAAAACACTAGTCAAGGAAATAAGGAAAATGCGGCACTGTGCCTTTAAGAGGCGAACAGGCTAAGGGACAGGGCTAAGTGTCAGGGACAAAGGCTAAGGGCCAGGGCTACGGGCCAGGGCTGCTTACAGGGATGAGGACAGGGTTCCGACGGCTGAGGCCTGGCAAGGGGACAGGGGCCCGACGGCGGGGGCCGGGCACGGAGACAGGGGCCCGACAGCGGAGGCCGGGCACAGAGGCAGGGGCCCGACGGCGGAGGCCTGTCACGGGGACAGGGGCCCGACGGCGGAGGCCTGGTACGGAGACAGGGGCCCGACAGTGGGGGCCGGGCACGGAGACAGGGGCCCGACGGCGGAGGCCTGGTACGGAGACAGGGGCCCGACAGCGGAGGCCTGGTACGGAGACAGGGGCCCGACAGCGGAGGCCAGGGGGAAGAGGCGCCATCCTCCCGTGGAAATAGGGAGCGATGACGCGCCGGCTTGACGTCTGGAGTGGGAACACTGGCAACCTCCCGTAGAGAATTAGAGAGCGAAGGTGGTGTCCCACTCCAGGCACGGAGATCCTCTTCCTCCTCCTCGGGGGGGCCGGGCACGGAGACTTGACTTGACTTGACTTGAGACAGGGGCCCGACAGCGGAGGCCGGGGGGAAAGGCGCCATCCTCCCGTAGAGAATTAGGGAGTGATGACGCGCCGGCTTGACGTCTGGAGTGGGAACACTGGCAACCTCCCATAGAGAATTAGAGAGCGAAGGCGGTGTCCCACTCCAGGCACGGAGATCCTCGTCCTCCTCCTCGGGGGGGCCGGGCACGGAGACTTGACTTGACTTGAGACAGGGGCCCGACAGCGGAGGCCGGGGGGAAGAGGCGCCATCCTCCCGTAGAGAATTGAAGCAGAATCTGAAGCATATTGTGGGAAACAACAGACATTGCAGGGAGTCGTTCAAGTTTCCCTGCTTTCCACAGTATTCAGCAGAGTGACACAGGTATGGTCCCTGTATGGACACTGGGTTTTTAGTGTTATTCTCATTAGCACCTGGTTTCCCCAATAAACATAGTTATAAAAAAAATAATAAATTCCAATGTGAGAAAACAGGGGTGCCTAAGGACGTAGAGCGGTCGTCTGGTAATCAGAAGGTTCCCAGTTCAAATCCAGCTCCTCCCAGCAGCAGGGGCGGACTGGGACACAAATTCAGCCCGGGACATTCAGACGCACCAGCCCACGCACCAGCCCACGCACCGGCCCACAGACCGGCCCCGAAACCGGCCCACACAACGGCCGTTATGAAACACTCGTCCAGTATTAAACAACCCAAAGCTGTGACTAAGGAGTCAACATCATTTGAACCTAGTTTAGACTTGACTGAGTAGATACATATGAACCTAGTTTAGACTAGGCTGAGTAGATACATATGAACCTAGTTTACATTACATTTACATTTAGTCATTTAGCTGACGCTTTTATCCAAAGCGACTTACATGTTCTGTACGACAAGCCATCAGGAAGGGCACAACTCTATCAGCTGAGGGGTGATACTCAATAGGGTATAGGGGGTAGGGTATACTCAATATTCTATGAAAGTTCTACTAACTTGAATGTCTTGAGTTCGTGTGACGTGTTCTTATGTTTTGAGTAAATAAAACTTATAGTTTTTGATTGACATGGAACTATTCACTTATTAAGTAAGTATAATGTAAAAGCATAACTTAAGTACAACTTAAGATAATTAAGTAGATACAGACTGTAAACCGCATTATGTTTTGAGTAAATAAAACTCAGTTTTTGATTGACTTGGAATTATTCACTTATTAAGTAAGTATAATGTAAAAGCATAACTTAAGTACAACTTAAGATAATTAAGTAGATACAGACTGTAAACCGCATTATGTTTTGAGTAAATAGAACTCATAGTTTTTGATTGACTTGGAACTATTCACTTATTAAGTAAGTATAATGTAAAAGCATAACTTAAGTACAACTTAAGATAATTAAGTAGATACAGACTGTAAACCGCATTATGTTTTGAGTAAATAAAACTCATCGTTTTTGATTGACTTGGAATTATTCACTTATTAAGTAAGTATAATGTAAAAGCATAACTTAAGTACAACTTAAGATAATTAAGTAGATACAGACTGTAAACCGCATTATGTTTTGAGTAAATAAAACTCATAGTTTTTGATTGACTTGGAATTATTCACTTATTAAGTAAGTATAATGTAAAAGCATAACTTAAGTACAACTTAAGATAATTAAGTAGATACTGTAAACCGCATTATGTTTTGAGTAAATAAAACTCATAGTTTTTGATTGACTTGGAACTATTCACTTATTAAGTAAGTATAATGTAAAAGCATAACTTAAGTACAACTTAAGATAATTAAGTAGATACAGACTGTAAACTGCATTATGTTTTGAGTAAATAAAACTCATAGTTTTTTATTGACTTGGAACTATTCACTTATTAAGTAAGTATAATGTAAAAGCATAACTTAAGTACAACTTTATTAACAGATTGCAGAATGGGTATAGAGGTGTGATAGGTGTGAGAGGTGTGATAGGTGGGATTGGTGTGATAGGTGTGAGAGGTGTGAGAGGTGTGATAGGTGTGATAGGTGTGAGAGGTGTGATAGGTGTGAGAGGTGTGATAGGTGTGATAGGTGTGATAGGTGTGAGAGGTGTGAAAGGTGTGATAGGTGTGAGAGGTGTGAGGTGTGATAGGTGTGAGAGGTGTGAGAGGTGTGATAGGTGTGAGAGGTGTGATAGGTGTGAGAGGTGTGATATGTGTGATAGGTGTGAGAGGTGTGATAGGTGTGAGAGGTGTGAGAGGTGTGAGAGGTGTGAGAGGTGTGATAGGTGTGATAGGTGGGATCGGTGGGATCGGTGTGAGAGGTGTGAGAGGTGTGATAGGTGTGAGAGGTGTGAGAGGTGTGATAGGTGTGATAGGTGTGATAGGTGTGATAGGTGGGATCGGTGTGAGAGGTGTGAGAGGTGTGATAGGTGTGATAGGTGTGATAGGTGTGAGAGGTGTGATAGGTGTGATATGTGTGATAGGTGGGATCGGTGTGATAGGTGTGAGAGGTGTGAGAGGTGTGAGAGGTGTGAGAGGTGTGAGAGGTGTGATAGGTGTGATAGGTGTGAGAGGTGTGATAGGTGTGAGAGGTGTGATAGGTGTGATAGGTGTGAGAAGTGTGAGAGGTGTGATAGGTGTGATAGGTGTGATAGGTGTGATAGGTGTGAGATGTGTGATAGGGGTGAGAGGTGTGAGAGGTGTGATAGGTGTGAGAGGTGTGATAGGAAAGTTCTATGAAAGTTCTACTAACTTGAATGTCTTGAGTTCGTGTGACGTGTTCTTATGTTTTGAGTAAATAAAACGTATAGTTTTTGATTGACTTGGAACTATTCACTTATTAAGTAAGTATAATGTAAAAGCATAACTTAAGTACAACTTAAGATAATTAAGTGGATACAGACTGTAAACCGCATTATGTTTTGAGTAAATAAAACTCATTGTTTTTGATTGACTTGGAATTATTCACTTATTAAGTAAGTATAATGTAAAAGCATAACTTAAGTACAACTTAAGATAATTAAGTAGATACAGACTGTAAACCGCATTATGTTTTGAGTAAATAAAACTCATAGTTTTTGATTGACTTGGAACTATTCACTTATTAAGTAAGTATAATGTAAAAGCATAACTTAAGTACAACTTAAGATAATTAAGTAGATACAGACTGTAAACTGCATTATGTTTTGAGTAAATAAAACTCATAGTTTTTGATTGACTTGGAACTATTCACTTATTAAGTAAGTATAATGTAAAAGCATAACTTAAGTACAACTTTATTAACAGATTGCAGAATGGGTATAGAGGTGTGATAGGTGTGAGAGGTGTGATAGGTGGGATTGGTGTGATAGGTGTGAGAGGTGTGAGAGGTGTGATAGGTGTGAGAGGTGTGATAGGTGTGATAGGTGTGAGAGGTGTGATAGGTGTGATAGGTGTGAGAGGTGTGATAGGTGTGAGAGGTGTGATAGGTGTGAGAGGTGTGAAAGGTGTGATAGGTGTGAGAGGTGTGATAGGTGTGAGAGGTGTGAGAGGTGTGATAGGTGTGAGAGGTGTGATAGGTGTGAGAGGTGTGAGAGGTGTGATAGGTGTGATAGGTGTGAGAGGTGTGATAGGTGTGAGAGGTGTGATAGGTGTGAGAAGTGTGAGAGGTGTGATAGGTGTGAGAGGTGTGATAGGTGTGATAGGTGTGAGATGTGTGATAGGTGTGATAGGTGTGATAGGTGTGATAGGTGTGAGAGGTGTGAGAGGTGTGAGAGGTGTGATAGGAAAGTTCTATGAAAGTTCTACTAACTTGAATGTCTTGAGTTCGTGTGACGTGTTCTTATGTTTTGAGTAAATAAAACGTATAGTTTTTGATTGACTTGGAACTATTCACTTATTAAGTAAGTATAATGTAAAAGCATAACTTAAGTACAACTTAAGATAATTAAGTGGATACAGACTGTAAACCGCATTATGTTTTGAGTAAATAAAACTCATTGTTTTTGATTGACTTGGAATTATTCACTTATTAAGTAAGTATAATGTAAAAGCATAACTTAAGTACAACTTAAGATAATTAAGTAGATACAGACTGTAAACCGCATTATGTTTTGAGTAAATAAAACTCATCGTTTTTGATTGACTTGGAACTATTCACTTATTAAGTAAGTATAATGTAAAAGCATAACTTAAGTACAACTTAAGATAATTAAGTAGATACAGACTGTAAACCGCATTATGTTTTGAGTAAATAGAACTCATAGTTTTTGATTGACTTGGAACTATTCACTTATTAAGTAAGTATAATGTAAAAGCATAACTTAAGTACAACTTAAGATAATTAAGTAGATACAGACTGTAAACCGCATTATGTTTTGAGTAAATAAAACTCATTGTTTTTGATTGACTTGGAATTATTCACTTATTAAGTAAGTATAATGTAAAAGCATAACTTAAGTACAACTTAAGATAATTAAGTAGATACAGACTGTAAACCGCATTATGTTTTGAGTAAATAAAACTCATAGTTTTTGATTGACTTGGAATTATTCACTTATTAAGTAAGTATAATGTAAAAGCATAACTTAAGTACAACTTAAGATAATTAAGTAGATACAGACTGTAAACTGCATTATGTTTTGAGTAAATAAAACTCATAGTTTTTGATTGACTTGGAACTATTCACTTATTAAGTAAGTATAATGTAAAAGCATAACTTAAGTACAACTTAAGATAATTAAGTAGATACAGACTGTAAACCGCATTATGTTTTGAGTAAATAAAACTCATCGTTTTTGATTGACTTGGAATTATTCACTTATTAAGTAAGTATAATGTAAAAGCATAACTTAAGTACAACTTAAGATAATTAAGTAGATACAGACTGTAAACCGCATTATGTTTTGAGTAAATAAAACTCATAGTTTTTGATTGACTTGGAACTATTCACTTATTAAGTAAGTATAATGTAAAAGCATAACTTAAGTACAACTTAAGATAATTAAGTAGATACAGACTGTAAACTGCATTATGTTTTGAGTAAATAAAACTCATAGTTTTTGATTGACTTGGAACTATTCACTTATTAAGTAAGTATAATGTAAAAGCATAACTTAAGTACAACTTTATTAACAGATTGCAGAATGGGTATAGAGGTGTGATAGGTGTGAGAGGTGTGATAGGTGGGATTGGTGTGATAGGTGTGATAGGTGTGAGAGGTGTGATAGGTGTGATAGGTGTGAGAGGAGTGATAGGTGTGATAGGTGTGAGAGGTGTGATAGGTGTGAGAGGTGTGATAGGTGTGAGAGGTGTGAAAGGTGTGAGAGGTGTGATAGGTGTGAGAGGTGTGAGAGGTGTGATATGTGTGATAGGTGTGATAGGTGTGAGAGGTGTGATAGGTGTGATAGGTGTGAGAGGTGTGAGAGGTGTGATAGGTGTGAGCGGTGTGAGAGGTGTGATAGGTGTGATAGGTGGGATCGGTGTGAGAGGTGTGATAGATGTGAGAGGTGTGATAGGTGTGAGAGGTGTGAGAGGTGTGATAGGTGTGATAGGTGGGATCGGTGTGATAGGTGTGAGAGGTGTGAGAGGTGTGAGAGGTGTGATAGGTGTGATAGGTGGGATCGGTGTGAGAGGTGTGATAGGTGTGAGAGGTGTGAGAGGTGTGATAGGTGTGATAGGTGTCATAGGTGTGATAGGTGTGAGAGGTGTGATAGGTGTGAGAGGTGTGAGAGGTGTGATAGGTGTGATAGGTGTGATAGGTGTGAGAGGTGTGAGAGGTGTGATAGGTGTGATAGGTGTGAGAAGTGTGAGAGGTGTGATAGGTGTGATAGGTGTGAGAGGTGTGATATGTGTGATAGGTGTGAGATGTGTGATATGTGTGAGAGGTGTGATAGGTGTGATAGGTGTGATAGGTGTGAGAGGTGTGAGAGGTGTGATAGGAAAGTTCTATGAAAGTTCTACTAACTTGAATGTCTTGAGTTCGTGTGACGTGTTCTTATGTTTTGAGTAAATAAAACGTATAGTTTTTGATTGACTTGGAACTATTCACTTATTAAGTAAGTATAATGTAAAAGCATAACTTAAGTACAACTTAAGATAATTAAGTGGATACAGACTGTAAACCGCATTATGTTTTGAGTAAATAAAACTCATTGTTTTTGATTGACTTGGAATTATTCACTTATTAAGTAAGTATAATGTAAAAGCATAACTTAAGTACAACTTAAGATAATTAAGTAGATACAGACTGTAAACCGCATTATGTTTTGAGTAAATAAAACTCATCGTTTTTGATTGACTTGGAACTATTCACTTATTAAGTAAGTATAATGTAAAAGCATAACTTAAGTACAACTTAAGATAATTAAGTAGATACAGACTGTAAACCGCATTATGTTTTGAGTAAATAGAACTCATAGTTTTTGATTGACTTGGAACTATTCACTTATTAAGTAAGTATAATGTAAAAGCATAACTTAAGTACAACTTAAGATAATTAAGTAGATACAGACTGTAAACTGCATTATGTTTTGAGTAAATAAAACTCATAGTTTTTGATTGACTTGGAACTATTCACTTATTAAGTAAGTATAATGTAAAAGCATAACTTAAGTACAACTTAAGATAATTAAGTAGATACAGACTGTAAACTGCATTATGTTTTGAGTAAATAAAACTCATAGTTTTTGATTGACTTGGAACTATTCACTTATTAAGTAAGTATAATGTAAAAGCATAACTTAAGTACAACTTTATTAACAGATTGCAGAATGGGTATAGAGGTGTGATAGGTGTGAGAGGTGTGATAGGTGGGATTGGTGTGATAGGTGTGAGAGGTGTGAGAGGTGTGAGAGGTGTGATAGGTGTGAGAGGTGTGATAGGTGTGATAGGTGTGAGAGGTGTGATAGGTGTGATAGGTGTGAGAGGTGTGATAGGTGTGAGAGGTGTGATAGGTGTGAGAGGTGTGAAAGGTGTGATAGGTGTGAGAGGTGTGATAGGTGTGAGAGGTGTGAGAGGTGTGATAGGTGTGAGAGGTGTGATAGGTGTGAGAGGTGTGAGAGGTGTGATAGGTGTGATAGGTGTGAGAGGTGTGATAGGTGTGAGAGGTGTGATAGGTGTGATAGGTGTGAGAAGTGTGAGAGGTGTGATAGGTGTGAGAGGTGTGATAGGTGTGATAGGTGTGAGATGTGTGATAGGTGTGAGAGGTGTGATAGGTGTGATAGGTGTGATAGGTGTGAGAGGTGTGAGAGGTGTGATAGGAAAGTTCTATGAAAGTTCTACTAACTTGAATGTCTTGAGTTCGTGTGACGTGTTCTTATGTTTTGAGTAAATAAAACGTATAGTTTTTGATTGACTTGGAACTATTCACTTATTAAGTAAGTATAATGTAAAAGCATAACTTAAGTACAACTTAAGATAATTAAGTGGATACAGACTGTAAACCGCATTATGTTTTGAGTAAATAAAACTCATTGTTTTTGATTGACTTGGAATTATTCACTTATTAAGTAAGTATAATGTAAAAGCATAACTTAAGTACAACTTAAGATAATTAAGTAGATACAGACTGTAAACCGCATTATGTTTTGAGTAAATAAAACTCATCGTTTTTGATTGACTTGGAACTATTCACTTATTAAGTAAGTATAATGTAAAAGCATAACTTAAGTACAACTTAAGATAATTAAGTAGATACAGACTGTAAACCGCATTATGTTTTGAGTAAATAGAACTCATAGTTTTTGATTGACTTGGAACTATTCACTTATTAAGTAAGTATAATGTAAAAGCATAACTTAAGTACAACTTAAGATAATTAAGTAGATACAGACTGTAAACCGCATTATGTTTTGAGTAAATAAAACTCATTGTTTTTGATTGACTTGGAATTATTCACTTATTAAGTAAGTATAATGTAAAAGCATAACTTAAGTACAACTTAAGATAATTAAGTAGATACAGACTGTAAACCGCATTATGTTTTGAGTAAATAAAACTCATAGTTTTTGATTGACTTGGAATTATTCACTTATTAAGTAAGTATAATGTAAAAGCATAACTTAAGTACAACTTAAGATAATTAAGTAGATACAGACTGTAAACTGCATTATGTTTTGAGTAAATAAAACTCATAGTTTTTGATTGACTTGGAACTATTCACTTATTAAGTAAGTATAATGTAAAAGCATAACTTAAGTACAACTTAAGATAATTAAGTAGATACAGACTGTAAACCGCATTATGTTTTGAGTAAATAAAACTCATCGTTTTTGATTGACTTGGAATTATTCACTTATTAAGTAAGTATAATGTAAAAGCATAACTTAAGTACAACTTAAGATAATTAAGTAGATACAGACTGTAAACCGCATTATGTTTTGAGTAAATAAAACTCATAGTTTTTGATTGACTTGGAACTATTCACTTATTAAGTAAGTATAATGTAAAAGCATAACTTAAGTACAACTTAAGATAATTAAGTAGATACAGACTGTAAACTGCATTATGTTTTGAGTAAATAAAACTCATAGTTTTTGATTGACTTGGAACTATTCACTTATTAAGTAAGTATAATGTAAAAGCATAACTTAAGTACAACTTTATTAACAGATTGCAGAATGGGTATAGAGGTGTGATAGGTGTGAGAGGTGTGATAGGTGGGATTGGTGTGATAGGTGTGAGAGGTGTGAGAGGTGTGATAGGTGTGAGAGGAGTGATAGGTGTGATAGGTGTGAGAGGTGTGATAGGTGTGAGAGGTGTGAGAGGTGTGAGAGGTGTGAGAGGTGTGAAAGGTGTGAGAGGTGTGATAGGTGTGAGAGGTGTGAGAGGTGTGAGAGGTGTGATATGTGTGATAGGTGTGATAGGTGTGATAGGTGTGAGAGGTGTGATAGGTGTGATAGGTGTGAGAGGTGTGAGAGGTGTGATAGGTGTGAGCGGTGTGAGAGGTGTGATAGGTGTGATAGGTGGGATCGGTGTGAGAGGTGTGATAGATGTGAGAGGTGTGAGAGGTGTGATAGGTGTGAGAGGTGTGAGAGGTGTGATAGGTGTGATAGGTGGGATCGGTGTGAGAGGTGTGATAGGTGTGATAGGTGGGATCGGTGTGAGAGGTGTGATAGGTGTGAGAGGTGTGAGAGGTGTGATAGGTGTCATAGGTGTGATAGGTGTGAGAGGTGTGATAGGTGTGAGAGGTGTGAGAGGTGTGATAGGTGTGATAGGTGTGAGAGGTGTGATAGGTGTGAGAGGTGTGATAGGTGTGATTGGTGTGAGAAGTGTGAGAGGTGTGATAGGTGTGATAGGTGTGAGAGGTGTGATATGTGTGATAGGTGTGAGATGTGTGATAGGTGTGATAGGTGTGATAGGTGTGAGAGGTGTGATAGGTGTGATAGGTGTGATAGGTGTGAGAGGTGTGAGAGGTGTGATAGGAAAGTTCTATGAAAGTTCTACTAACTTGAATGTCTTGAGTTCGTGTGACGTGTTCTTATGTTTTGAGTAAATAAAACGTATAGTTTTTGATTGACTTGGAACTATTCACTTATTAAGTAAGTATAATGTAAAAGCATAACTTAAGTACAACTTAAGATAATTAAGTGGATACAGACTGTAAACCGCATTATGTTTTGAGTAAATAAAACTCATTGTTTTTGATTGACTTGGAATTATTCACTTATTAAGTAAGTATAATGTAAAAGCATAACTTAAGTACAACTTAAGATAATTAAGTAGATACAGACTGTAAACCGCATTATGTTTTGAGTAAATAAAACTCATCGTTTTTGATTGACTTGGAACTATTCACTTATTAAGTAAGTATAATGTAAAAGCATAACTTAAGTACAACTTAAGATAATTAAGTAGATACAGACTGTAAACCGCATTATGTTTTGAGTAAATAGAACTCATAGTTTTTGATTGACTTGGAACTATTCACTTATTAAGTAAGTATAATGTAAAAGCATAACTTAAGTACAACTTAAGATAATTAAGTAGATACAGACTGTAAACTGCATTATGTTTTGAGTAAATAAAACTCATAGTTTTTGATTGACTTGGAACTATTCACTTATTAAGTAAGTATAATGTAAAAGCATAACTTAAGTACAACTTAAGATAATTAAGTAGATACAGACTGTAAACCGCATTATGTTTTGAGTAAATAAAACTCATAGTTTTTGATTGACTTGGAACTATTCACTTATTAAGTAAGTATAATGTAAAAGCATAACTTAAGTACAACTTAAGATAATTAAGTAGATACAGACTGCAAACCGCATTATGTTTTGAGTAAATAGAACTCATAGTTTTTGATTGACTTGGAACTATTCACTTATTAAGTAAGTATAATGTAAAAGCATAACTTAAGTACAACTTAAGATAATTAAGTAGATAGACTGTAAACCACATTATGTTTTGAGTAAATAAAACTCATCGTTTTTGATTGACTTGGAATTATTCACTTATTAAGTAAGTATAATGTAAAAGCATAACTTAAGTACAACTTAAGATAATTAAGTAGATACAGACTGTAAACCGCATTATGTTTTGAGTAAATAAAACTCATAGTTTTTGATTGACTTGGAATTATTCACTTATTAAGTAAGTATAATGTAAAAGCATAACTTAAGTACAACTTTATTAACAGATTGCAGAATGGGTATAGAGGTGTGATAGGTGTGAGAGGTGTGATAGGTGGGATTGGTGTGAGAGGTGTGAGAGGTGTGATAGGTGTGAGAGGTGTGATAGGTGTGAGAGGTGTGATAGGTGTGAGAGGTGTGAGAGGTGTGATAGGTGTGATAGGTGTGATAGGTGGGATCGGTGTGAGAGGTGTGATAGGTGTGAGAGGTGTGATATGTGTGATAGGTGTGAGAGGTGTGATAGGTGTGATAGGTGTGAGAGGTGTGATAGGTGTGAGAGGTGTGAGAGGTGTGATAGGTGTGAGAGGTGTGATAGGTGTGATAGGTGTGAGAGGTGTGAGAGGTGTGATAGGTGTGATAGGTGTGATAGGTGTGAGAGGTGTGATAGGTGTGAGAGGTGTGAGAGGTGTGATAGGTGTGAGAGGTGTGAGAGGTGTGAGAGGTGTGATAGGTGTGATAGGTGTGAGAGGTGTGATAGATGTGAGAGGTGTGAGAGGTGTGATAGGTGTGAGAGGTGTGAGAGGTGTGAGAGGTGTGATAGGTGTGATAGGTGGGATCGGTGTGAGAGGTGTGATAGGTGTGAGAGGTGTGATAGGTGTGATAGGTGTGAGAGGTGTGATAGGTGTGATAGGTGTGATCGGTGTGAGAGGTGTGATAGGTGTGAGAGGTGTGAGAGGTGTGAGAGGTGTGATAGGTGTGAGAGGTGTGATAGGTGTGATAGGTATGATAGGTGTGAGAGGTGTGATAGGTGTGAGAGGTGTGAGAGGTGTGATAGGTGTGATAGGTGTGATATGTGTGAGAGGTGTGAGAGGTGTGAGAGGTGTGATAGGTGTGATAGGTGTGAGAAGTGTGAGAGGTGTGATAGGTGTGATAGGTGTGAGATGTGTGATAGGTGTGATAGGTGTGAGAGGTGTGATAGGTGTGATAGGTGTGATAGGTGTGAGAGGTGTGAGAGGTGTGATAGGAAAGTTCTATGAAAGTTCTACTAACTTGAATGTCTTGAGTTCGTGTGACGTGTTCTTATGTTTTGAGTAAATAAAACGTATAGTTTTTGATTGACTTGGAACTATTCACTTATTAAGTAAGTATAATGTAAAAGCATAACTTAAGTACAACTTAAGATAATTAAGTGGATACAGACTGTAAACCGCATTATGTTTTGAGTAAATAAAACTCATTGTTTTTGATTGACTTGGAATTATTCACTTATTAAGTAAGTATAATGTAAAAGCATAACTTAAGTACAACTTAAGATAATTAAGTAGATACAGACTGTAAACCGCATTATGTTTTGAGTAAATAAAACTCATCGTTTTTTATTGACTTGGAACTATTCACTTATTAAGTAAGTATAATGTAAAAGCATAACTTAAGTACAACTTAAGATAATTAAGTAGATACAGACTGTAAACCGCATTATGTTTTGAGTAAATAAAACTCGTAGTTTTTGATTGACTTGGAATTATTCACTTATTAAGTAAGTATAATGTAAAAGCATAACTTAAGTACAACTTAAGATAATTAAGTAGATACAGACTGTAAACCGCATTATGTTTTGAGTAAATAGAACTCATAGTTTTTGATTGACTTGGAACTATTCACTTATTAAGTAAGTATAATGTAAAAGCATAACTTAAGTACAACTTAAGATAATTAAGTAGATACAGACTGTAAACTGCATTATGTTTTGAGTAAATAAAACTCATAGTTTTTGATTGACTTGGAACTATTCACTTATTAAGTAAGTATAATGTAAAAGCATAACTTAAGTACAACTTAAGATAATTAAGTAGATACAGACTGTAAACCGCATTATGTTTTGAGTAAATAAAACTCATCGTTTTTGATTGACTTGGAATTATTCACTTATTAAGTAAGTATAATGTAAAAGCATAACTTAAGTACAACTTAAGATAATTAAGTAGATACAGACTGTAAACCGCATTATGTTTTGAGTAAATAAAACTCATAGTTTTTGATTGACTTGGAACTATTCACTTATTAAGTAAGTATAATGTAAAAGCATAACTTAAGTACAACTTAAGATAATTAAGTAGATACAGACTGTAAACTGCATTATGTTTTGAGTAAATAAAACTCATAGTTTTTGATTGACTTGGAACTATTCACTTATTAAGTAAGTATAATGTAAAAGCATAACTTAAGTACAACTTTATTAACAGATTGCAGAATGGGTATAGAGGTGTGATAGGTGTGAGAGGTGTGATAGGTGGGATTGGTGTGATAGGTGTGAGAGGTGTGAGAGGTGTGATAGGTGTGATAGGTGTGAGAGGAGTGATAGGTGTGATAGGTGTGAGAGGTGTGATAGGTGTGAGAGGTGTGAGAGGTGTGAAAGGTGTGAGAGGTGTGATAGGTGTGAGAGGTGTGAGAGGTGTGAGAGGTGTGAGAGGTGTGATAGGTGTGAGAGGTGTGATATGTGTGATAGGTGTGATAGGTGTGATAGGTGTGATAGGTGTGATAGGTGTGAGAGGTGTGAGAGGTGTGAGAGGTGTGATAGGTGTGATAGGTGGGATCGGTATACTAAGTTCTGTTTGAGAAAAAAAAAATATGTTAAAGAGAAGGATGTGATGTATTAGGTTCGGGTTTGAACCTCTTTGATTGCCGTTGTTATTGTGACGTCACCAGGAAGGCGACAGACACAAGTTGATTGTGACAGACGTGAGCGACATGAATGGATGCAGATACGAACGAGTCAATAAAGGAATCTTATTGAACCTCGGGTTAAGCCTCGTCAATATAACACGCACTGCTCGCACACCCCCTGAGGCGGCCCTGGTAGTAGTAGTAGTAGTAGTAGTAGTAGTAGTAGTAGTAGTAGTAGTAGTAGTAGTAGTAGTAGCCGTGCTACAACGGTTAGGTATAGATTCAGAAAAGTGTATTGAAGTTGTATCTAACAGCTATATTTACAGTGTTCCGTCTTTGGTGAGAACAGTCCAGGTTTGACTTCATCTGCTGTTAGAACAGTCCAGGTTTGACATCATCTGCTGTTAGAACAGTCCAGGTTTTACTTCATCTGCTGTTAGAACAGTCCAGGTTTGACTAAATCTGCTGTTAGAACAGTTCAGGTTTTACTTCATCTGCTGTTAGAACAGGGCAGGCATACAAACTGGTCCACAGCCGGTTACAACAGTTAAACAGCCTATTGGGAGCAGACATACATCACCATGCTATACACAAACCTTGTGCCTGAGACACAGCTCTGGCCATGTAAGGGAATTATCAGTCCAGCCCAGTTCAAGTGTTTATAATGCTTGCTGCACTCATCTCAGAGGGTGACACCGCTACTGCTGCCAGGAATTCAAATTACATTAATAGATAAGAGTAGGAACTGGAAGAGAGGAAACAAAGGGTCTGTGCACTAGTTTTGAGAGATATAATTGTTTATTATTTGCAGAGCCTGCTACTAAATGTAATTATTTGAATTATAATCTAAGAACATTTATTTTGAAGCACTGTAAATCAAACAGAAGCCTATAAGATGCTTCATTGAATAGTAATGTGTGTAAACAGAATTGCTGGCCCTGCAATTGTAAAAAACAACAACAAGTTTTCAGTGTCCCAGGGAACCCAGTTTTTCCCTGAGCATATAGTTTATTGTAATGTATATTTCCATATACCATAGAATTATTCCACAACTGAAACCCAAACCCAAATAGTCTACTGCATCTTTAACAGAACTCGAAATGTATTAGTAGATACACAATGGTGCGATAAACAATTCATTCATATTTTGCTCTGTAAACATTTTAGTGCGTTATTAAGCTAGCAAGAAATAACCGCAATAATCTAGCCTGGGCTGTTGATCTACTATAGAATTGGCAACATGATGATAATTATTTTCGACATGTCTTTTGAACGCATTATTGATTATTCCCTGAATGCAGCGGCGACTCAGTTGGCTAGTAGTTGAAGAAGTGTAGCTACAGTGAAATTCTCCTGCTGTTCCCTCAAAACGCCCCCACTACAAAGCACCACCGAGGCAGCAGCACCCAGCAGTGCAGATGACAGCCCACTCAGTTCGCTGATATCATGGTCCTTTCCGACAAAGATGACCGTCTATAGTTTATAGTATTTTTAAAATTGCTTGAATTAGCCAAACCGTTTTAGAGGCCGTAGCTTGAGCTTTACATTCTTACAGTTTCCATCGCAGTGAAGGGGTGAGTAAGCTGCACTCTCTCCACTTGACTTGAGTCTCTAGAGGAGTTTAGAGAGCTATTATGTTTTAATTAATTGTTGGTTGTTTTGCATGTTTTCTGAATCTTAAATATTTTTGTTGCTTATCTGACCTATATTTTCATTCCAAATCAATTTGACAAGTTGTTCACACTTTTTGAAAAGAATGATAATAACTGTAAAGAGGACAGTGGAATGAAGCCGTCGGTCTTTATTGTGTTATCCTGAACCTTTCTGGTTTTGTTGTTATCCTGGACCTTTTTTATTTGATTGTTTGGTATCGTGGAGCTGTCCTTATTTTAGAGATACAATGTTACATTATTTCAATCAATCAGTGAATCAATCAGTCAATTAACCTACACGTTTTGCACTCACTGGGAACAAGCTATTGTCTTGCTATAATAAATCATTAGTATTTGTATTGATGTAGCCTACTGTACATACTGGACTACACTATAGCCTACATTATGTTTCATATCATAGACTATTTAATTGAAGTTAATTAAGAGTGGATGTCATGTATGGGCGTGGAAACCAAAAACTTCCATTCCAACCTTTGAGTCAAGTATTACCCATGTTTAAAACAGCTGTAAACATTGTAAACATTCCAAAGCCCCTCCATGTGAAGACTAATATTTGTTTGAAAGCTATTTCCTGCTTTCTAAAGGAAGCATCTGAGCTGTTACCTCAACCACTGTCTGTCCTATCCAGCCATCCTCTACTCTTGCTCTTCAGGGTCGGTGACAATGGTGATCTTCTCAGGGTTCATCTTCCTGTGCGTCTTGCAAGCTGTAATCCCTCAAGGTTTAACCCCTCGTGGGCCGAGGCCGGTCCCAGGGCGCGGGGACGACCCGGCGGTGCACACACACACACTGACTCTCACTCCCAGGAGAGGAGACAACCCAGACCCAACACTGCCGCCAACGCCACCGCCAGACCATAATAAAGGTTGTGAGAGTGAGTGAAGTACAGTATATATTTCTAGATTTTCTATGAGCTAGGCCTACTAATCTTGAATTTCATCAAATAAAAGATGATCAATCATCACCTCATATCTGTTGATGATGTCATTTTTGGGGAAGTCGTGGATTTACGTAGTGCCGTGGTTCTCAACTATTTTTGGTTTGTGATGCCTACAGAGGGATACCTTTTCACGACCCCCCAACATAGTCAAGCAAACAAATTGGAGGCGGCCTCTAGACATCAAATAATTGTAAACTACTAATTAGTCGGTCGCAGTCAACCAGCACGGTCTGACCCTCAGCTAGTTAGTGCGGCCACTGTTACAGGCATATGTTTATAGCCTGTGTTAGAGGGACACCTAGTGGTGCTTGACCGGATGTGATGTGTGGACATGCGCACTGCTGTAACCTCAGTTTTAATAAAAGATATACTGAAACAGCCACCTGTGGATCCTATGGTCCCAGGTTCAAATCCACTCGGTTACAGTAACATTGGTTACTGCCCTGTGAATCTATCCAGGTTCACATAGCAATGGGATCTCAGTGCCTTAACTCTGGGAAAGTATGCGCATGGACGAAAGGACACGCGAGGATGCACTTCTCGGGGGGAGGACGACTGTAAACTACTAATGAGTCGGTCACAGTCAACCAGCACCTGCTAACGGGTCTGACCCTTTAGCTCAGCTGGTTAGTGTGGCTGCCTGTGGATCATATGGTCCCAGATTCAAATCCACTTGGTTACATTCTCATAATTTCAGAAGAAAAAAAGCTTCTATACCTACCAAATAATTATAATGTATTTGCATATCTTTTCATGGACCCGGGGAGAACCAGTGGTCGGAGCACAGCCATTGTAGGCTACTGTAAACATCAGACATACCAATATTATGGGAAATTCACTTACTGTCTTCTTCAGAGTCAGACAAGAAGATAGATACCAATAGATACCTCTCTGTGCCTGCAGTAGAAAACTATCTGCCTGCTTGCTAGCCTAGATTAGCGCAATGAATGGGAGCGGATGTGTAGTTGCTAGCCTAGCTAAAACGCTGGGAGAAGTGTTAGTCGGCCAACGTCTAGGCTAGCTGCTACACATCCATTTCTATTAATTTGTGCTAAGCTAAGCTAGGCTAACTTGCAACCAGATAGCTTTCTAAATTGGTATCTGTCTTCTTGTCTGGCTCTGGAGAAGCGTATTTTACCATAATGTTGGCGTGTTCCTTTAAGTGTCATTACATCTTTGTTGATATTTTGTCCTCTTGCAGTGCCTACTGATTGTCCTATCCGGCTGTACTTTGTCCTTGACACCTCCGAGACCATCGCATTACAAGAGTCTCCCGTTGGCGTAATGGTGGAAAATATCAAAGAATTCACCAGGATTTTTGCAGAGAAGCTGGTTGATAAGGAGTACAGAAATCGCGTGCAGATCACCTGGTCTATTGGAGGACTTCACTTCTCCCAGACGCAGGTTGGTTGGTTGATTTGTTGGTTGATTGATTGGTTGATTGATTGGTTGGTTTATTGGTTGAATAGTTGGATGGATATGGATGGATGGTTAGTTGGATGGATGGATGGATTGTTGGTTGGTTGGCTGGTTGGTTGGATAGTTGGAATGGATGGTTAGTTGGTTGATTGGTTGGTTGGTTGGTTATTTGGTTGGTTGGTTGGTTGGTTGGTTGGATGGTTGGATGGATGGTTGGATGGATGGTTGGTTGGTTGGATAGTTGGTTGGATGGATGGATTGTTGGTTGGATGGATGGATGGTTGGATGGTTAATTGGATGGATGGTTGGATGGCTAGCAGCCTCTATATTACCCCTCTGTTTCAGTCCTGTTCTCATTCTAGCAGCCTCTATAACTCTCTGTTTCAGTCCTGTTCTCATTCTAGCAGCCTCTATACCTCTCTGTTTCAGTCATGTTCTTATTCTAGCAGCCTCTATAGCCCTCTGGTTCAGTCGATGTTCTCAACAGGCTGTTTATGTGCCTGTACCTTTAAACGAAAAAAATGAGCTTCTCCCGCTCCTGGATGCTACACACCAGAACTGCATGTGAGCAATCAAACTAAATTCAGATCAAACTGTCAAACTAGGTGTTGCAGATCAAATATAATCAAGATCCAGCGATATCATATAAAACGTAATGTTGTCTGAATCATATTTTAGGTCGAAAAGAGAAAGTTTACAAGCATGCACGTTTTTCACATGCAACAAAGCAAAGGACTGCACATTGCAATGAGCTTTTTTCCTGTGACATCACATAAAGATGTAATAACAAAGGGCCAAAGTTTAAAGGCAAAGTTTTTTAATACAGGCAGTGCACCAGCACTGAAAAGGGAGTTTTTCACTATATAGTATGTGCAATATATACACCTATAAAATGGCATTGGAACATGGAGAAACCATATCTCTGAAAGAATCATATTGAAGTCATTGTATATAATTGACTATATTGTGGAAGATGTTGGGAAGATGCTTTTATTGAATGAAATGGTTTGGGCTGCCATTGTCCCCTATATTGCTACCAAACGCTAACAATTTATATTTCCAATATATCAGAACCCAAACACTGGTGCAAGTGCTATTTAGATAGACTGAAATTATTCCTAGATTATAAACACGAGTGGACTAACCTGTTAACTTTAATGAATTAATAAAATTATTAATTCATTGAATTATTAATTAATTTAAATTTAATTCAATTAAAAAGTGGAATTACAGGATTTCCACGTGATGGCAACAACATTATTATCATATAACATATAATATTTTCTAATAATATCATATCATATAACAGACCACAACATATGCAAACTATCAATATCAAGGATAACACAATGAATCTAACAAGCTTATTTCTATTGTTCCTCGTCGTGGCCAGGATGTCTTCAGTCCGCTCTCCAACAAGCAGAGCTTCATCAGGAACCTCAGCAAGATCAATTACCTGGGGAAAGGCACCTACATCGACTGCGCCATCACCAACATGACCCAGCAGGTGACCGACCACTTCACCGGGCAGAAGGCCGTGTTCTTCTCCGTGGTGATCACCGACGGCCATGTGACAGGAACTCCATGCGGAGGGGTCAAGGCGTCCACGGAGAAGGCCAGAGACCAAGGGATCCACGTCTTCTCCGTGGCGGCCTCGAGGAACATTGACGAAGTAGGAATGAAGGAGATAGCCAGCTCCCCTCTGGAAGTCTACCGCAACGACTACATCGCCGTGGAGATTGTCGACGGACGGCCAAAGATAATGACAGACTCCATTGATCGCATCATCAAAGCCATGGTGACTTAAGCGACCCTGCCCCTCTGTTGAATATTCATGTTCGAATACTGTTTGTTGTTGTTTTTGAATACATTTAACCTTTTTTATTTATTTTGTTTTTCTTTTCTTACAGAAATATCAAGCCTATTTAGAGGTAAGAGTGTTTTTGTAGCAGGTGACGCCTCAGTCAGTCTGAGGTCAGTCAGTATGCAGCTGTGTGTCTGGACCAGGTGTGGTGTTGAGGGTACATACAGGTAGAGGTTTAATAATAAAAACTATTAATACAAAGTACATGTAGGTTAAAGGAGCTTTGGCTGAGAGGAGTGCTCCCCTCCCGTGAAGACACTAGGAGACACACTGAGGAAGAGAAGGAGGCAATGAGCTTTAGTAGAGAGAGGGGAGGGGGCTGTAGCCCCTGGCCTCTCACCTACAGTAGATGTGTGAACTAAGGCACTAAGCTATTGTTTGGGGTAGGGATGCACCGATCCGATATTGATATCGCATATCGGCCCCGATATGACTAAAATAGCTGGATCAGGTATAATAAAAAAAAAAAGGGGAAAAAATACTTAATTTTTTTATATTTTTTTATATTAATATAATATAATAATAAATAAAATAATAATAAATAACAATTCAGTACATTTATATCTATGTGTTAATTTGTTACATTTTGTTTCACTAAGTTAGGAAAGCAATGTTTTAAGTCAAGCCTGATGTTGCCTTGCACAAAAGAATGATGCCAGTCTCCTCCACACAGTCCATTGAACAATGGATATCGGATCGGTACTCGGTATCGGCCGATACCCAAAGCCCAGGTATTGGTATCGGGACTGAAAAAGTCTGATCGGTGCATCTCTAGTTTGGGGCAACCATAAGGATTCCTCCACAGCCCTAAATCACCCCGTGGATCAGAAGTGATGATGTAGATATTGTATGTTCGTGCTTCATCTCGAGGTCCTATAATGCGTGGGTTTTTTAGACACAATGAGGGAAGGGATCAGGGGGCAACCTCCCAAATTCTGTGATCCAACTTTGTTTTCATTATTTTCCCCACAAGTAAACCTCTCGCTGTCCGTTGGTTTCCTAGTGTTACAAGCAGAAATGTGTGGAGACTCCCGGTCATCCTGGACCAAAAGGTCACCTTGGTCCAAAGGTGAGTGTCTTATTAAGATACTATAAAACATCTAGAAATGCATGTATCTGTGTTTTTTTTTTACACCACAGTTTCTTTTAATGACCAATATATATATTAGATTAGATTAGATTCTAATGTATTGTCATTATACAGCTCAAGTAACAGTACAACGAAAAAAGGTTTGGCATCCAACCAGAGTTCAAATGTAATGTAAATGTAAATGTAAAGTACAACAGCAATATACAATGTACAGGATATTAGACTGGGTACAAAATATACAAATTAGTACTACTGTACTGAGTGTAGTGCTAATCAGATGTATGTACAGAGTTGTAGTATAATATGTACAGTGATACAAGTGTAAAGACAGTATGGTAGTAGTCATACTGTCCAGCAGCGTAACTAGTAAGAGTAGGATATGTACAGATATAGATATAGTATCTAAAAAGACTATGTGCAGGTAAATAGGGACAGTTGTGGATAGGTATATTATGTGATGAGAATAAATATATACTATATGTATATACAGTGGGGTTATATGCAGTTATATTCAGACAAATGTATATATATATTTTATTATTTATGCGGTAAGTATAGAATATAAATATGGGTATACAGCACTGTTGTGCATGCCATCATACAGAGTATATGGGTAGACTATAGTATGTACTATGTAGTTCAGATATATGTATTCATATATTTTCTTTTTCTTTTTAGGGAGGAAAAGGAGAATATGGAGGCATAGGGCCAAAAGGTGAAAACGGTCAAGAGGTACAGTAAGCTGGACTTCTGAAAGAACCTGAAAGGACTTGCATTATATGAAGTGATGTTGTTTTACCTCATGTGGCTGGACATGTACCAATAGATCCCAAAACATTGAATTGAAATGCTGCATTTCCTTGTATTATTATATCCAAATTGTATTCTTGTCGACCACTGTATCTCCTGGTCAGGGCCGCCTCAGGGGGGGTGCGAGCAGTGCGGTCGCACAGGGCCTCGCGGGAAGGGGGGCCTCACAAAAAATAAAAAAAAATTGCTTATATGCTTATATATTTCACGTTTGTAGAATGTTCCGGGCTCTGCGGCTCTGCAGATATACTATTGGAGCTCTGTGGCTCTGCATACACTATTGGAGCTCTGCGGCTCTGCAGCAGATATACTATTGGTTTCAACGAGGGGAGGGGTTACAGGTAAGGTAGTCGGCCGGCGTGCGTCTGTCTGACTATTTCCACGGGAGCGCGTGCAGCATTGGAGGTTATGCCAAGACGAAGAGGACGGTCGTTCGGCAGATGGACTGAAGATGAAAGTTGTTGCATGTTAGAAAGTTCAGTCAGGCTAGCCATGTCGGCTTAGCTAAAGGCAGGGACAGCTAGTTAGCTTTAGCTACGGTATCGAGTGCTAACGTGTGGTTCAGTCGGGCTAGCCATGTCGGCTAGTAGCTTAGCTAAAGGCTAACTAGCGTTAGCTAACCTAGAGAGAGCGCGTGCAGCATTGGAGGTTATGCCAAGATGAAGAGGACAGATGAACTTCATCAACTCCACGGTTGTCTCCTTCCTCTTGGACGTTTGGTGAGTTTTTAATGCACTCTATTCTATTCCCGCCGTGGAGATATCTCTCTCTCTCTCTCTCTCTCTCTCTCTCTCTCTCTCTCTCTCTCTCTCTCTCGGGCCGGCTAGCTATCGTGGCTAACGTTATGTTGGCTAACGTTATGTGGAGCCAGCGGGCCGGCTAGCTGTCGTAGCTAACGTTATATTGAGCCAAGCTGGCCGGCTAGCTGTCGTAGCTAACGTTATATTGAGCCAAGCGGGCCGGCTAGCTGTCGTAGCTAACATTATATTGAGCCAAGCGGGCCGGCTAGCTGTCGTAGCTAACGTTATATTGAGCCAAGCGGGCCGGCTAGCTGTCGTAGCTAACGTTATATTGAGCCAAGCGGGCCGGCTAGCTGTCGTAGCTAACGTTATATTGAGCCAAGCGGGCCGGCTAGCTGTCGTAGCTAACGTTCTGTCGAGCTAGCGTCAGTACCTGGCCACTCTATTTGCAGTTAGCCTCTTTAGCTGATGTCGGCCGTTGGCTCCTTGCTACTTTGTTTTTTCTGGTATAGACCCTCTTCTCTTTGGATTTAAGTGTTGATCTTTGTCCTTTTGGATCTATGTATATCAGGGTGTCCGCGGGACCTTAAAAAGTCTTAAAAAGTCTTAAATTCAACTATCAACTATTAAGGCCTTAATTTGTCTTAAAATGTCTTAAATCCGACTTTCGGAGGTCTTAAAAACATGCCATGTCATCTTATGTTTCATTGTGAAATCTGGGGGGAAACTATTAACGGGAGATAAATCAGGCTTTTTTCTTTCTTTCACGCAAACGGTACGCAGTGGGGCGGAACCTTAATGTGGTCCTTAATGTGTGTCGCCGTCGGGAGCTATTTCAGAACACCGGAGCATAGGTAACACGTTATTCAAGCCGTAGCGATAACGCTGACGCTTAGTTTAGTTTAATTGATTTGTATTTATTTGCACTCGTTAATTTAACATGGGAAATGAACGTGGTTGGTCCCAGTGAAAGATAATTACGAGGCCCGCTGCAAACTCCGCAAAAAGGATTTTAAACTGGGAACGATGGGAATAAAAGCAGTCGAGTCACACATGCACAGCGCTAAGCATGTTTACCTCTGCAAAAACCCGCCTGCAGACAACTTCAATATCAAATTTATTTTCGACGGCGACGCTGTCCACATCAACTGCTGAGGGACAGGTAGGTCTACCACCAATTACATCTGCACCTGTCCGGGTAACGTTCGGCTCCACGCCAACCCTTGAAGCTGAGGTACTGTGGGTTCTAAATACGGTCGCAAAGCATCAGTCCTACAATGGAAATGAGGGACTAGGAGAGGTGTTTCAAGCGATGTTCCCTGACTCTGAAGTCGCTAAAACATTCACGTGTGGAAAAGATAAAACGTCCTACATAGCCAGGTTTGGATTGGCTTCTTGCATCCAAAAAATCTCTCCACGGATGTAAACAAGGGCAAGGACACGTTTGTGTTGATGAGAGTGAGAGCTTCACCCCACCCTATGTATTTATTTTCTACCACACACCTACCCCCTCCTAATGTACAGTCTCCTCCCCATCATATTTATATGTATATATATATATATATATATATATATATATATGTTAGGATCTATGGGTAACAGTACTGTATATTTGCATATCATATATGTCACAAATGTAACAGTAATATATACATGTATGTCCCTATGCCATAAATGTCATGATGTCATGTATGTTGTGTATGTCATAAATGTCACTATGAATTGAAAATGAGGGACCCTGATGGAAACAAGACAAACGTCTTTCTCTGGTCTGCATCCCCTTATTATTGTGTGTATTGAGCTGTACTGTATTGTACCCATTCTGAAATCTGTTAAATAAAGTATTCATTCAACCAAACCACAAAAACAAAACAACTGGATGAATGACAACTTTATTTAACAGATTGCAGAATGTGTACAATACAGTACAGCTCAATACACACAATAATAAGGGGATGCAGACCAGAGAAAGACGTTTGTCTTGTTTACATCAGGGTCCCCCATTTTGAATTCATATTGACATACACAACATAGAATAGATAGAATAGAAATAGGACAGGTCACGAATTAGAATAATAACACAAATCAATCAAGTTGCCTAGGATAAGAGTAGAGTAAAATAGAATAAAAATGAAATAAAATATACAGAAATGAATACAGTAAAAACATACATGACATGACATTCATGGCATAGGGACATACATGACATACAGGTATATACTGTAGTACTGTTACATTTGTGACATATACGATATGCAAATAATATACAGTACTGTTACCCAGAGATCCTAACAGAAAATATTATATATATATATGATGGGGATGAGACTACATTAGGGGGGGGGGGGGGGGGGGTTGGACATTTACGGTGGCCAGTTTCGAATTGCAGTCTCCCGTAGGTGCTCTTTAAGAGCGGTTTTGAATGTGGGCAGGGGTAAAAATGGGTTTTAGGAGTGAGGTTAAGCAGTAGTCTGACCAGTTTGTTTTGTGATGTTTGTAATCTTGTTTTTAGTGCCTTTGAGGTGCTTTGGTACCATGAGGTGCAAGCATAGTCGTAGTACCCTTGAATGAGTACTGAGAGTACCCATGATTTTTGCCATTTTGTTATCGTGAAATTGGTATTAAATTTAATTCTGAGTGGCATTAAAAAGTCTTAAAAAGCCTTAAATCTGACTGGGCTAAACCTGCAGATACCCTGTATATTCATGTTGCCTTTGTGAAGTTATCTTTTCCTTCTGTTTTGTTCTTCCATTAAAAGTTGAATATCCTTTAGGGGCTCATCTTAGCTGTCTTGCTTATCTCTCTCTCTCTCTCTCTCTCTCTCTCTCTGTCTGGACCACAGACTCATCTCTCTCTCTCTCTGTCTGTCTGGACCACAGACTAATCTCTCTCTCTCTCTCTCTCTCTCTCTCTCTCTCTCTGGACCACAGACTCTCTCTGGCTGGATCATCGCAGACTCTCTCTCTCTCTCTCTCTCTCTCTCTCTGTCTGGACCACAGACTCATCTCTCTCTCTCTCCCTTTCTCTCTCTCTCTCTCTCTCTCTCTCTCTCTCTCTGGCCTTGCTCTGGTGGAGGGTGTGCCACTGTGTGTGTGCCATCATGTTAACGTTAGCCTCATGTCATGTACAGAGGTCTAACGACCATACAAGATATTAACTGGGCAGGTGGTACATGAGCAGAAACAACCCCCTCAGTAGAAAAATGCTTTTCAAAACAGTCCCGGGTAGGCAGATAGTAAACAAAGACGTTTTGCAAATGGTAAATTATGTTTATTGTAATGTGGGGCTTTCAACCCACAGCCTTTTCCCAAAGGGAAGAGGGATGTTGTCAGTGGGGATTTCAACCCACAACACACACAAAGGGAAAAGGTATGGGAGGACAAACAAGACATACATATAAGACAATGCAAACAAACACTTAGTAGTCACGATACTACCTTGGGCCCATCCCAGGCTACCACAGCTGTGGAGTCTAACCCACACTCCATGCGATAAGATGGCACCGTGCCACACAGTGTTGTGCTTAGGCCATAGATAGCCGAGACAGCAGCCTCCCCACTCTACCATAAGGCAAGTGACTCCAGCAACGAGACTCCCGTGTGTGTGTTCTGTCAGCTACTTGTGCACCCACCCCTCTTGATGTGATTGCCATCAGCTGTCCTTCATTAGGCAATCAGCACCCTTCAGTATAGGGACGGGCAGCACCTGACAGGAAGAGAAGAAGAGATATCATTAGCTCTCATGTTCACACACACACACACACATACAAACGATACTAATCTAATGTTCACATGGTCTTCCAAATACAGTAATAATGATAATGACCAACCCACGTACGTCACACCTCCCCCATAAGAGCGAACCCGCAGGGTTAGCAAAACATTATCACTTATTATCAACCAACATCCGATTAGTACCAACAGAACAAAAATAAATAGAAATCACACTCCATATAGACCACATGCCCCTATTTTGGGCCCACACGGTCAACCACCACCTCACCCAATACCAGACGCATCAGCCGCCGGACGTGGCTGGCACCTTCCTCATACCGAGGCCATGACGGTATACTGTAGTCAACCATACGCAAATTGCTCAATGGTGTTCGCACTCCCAACATCAACCCCGTGCGTCCTGTAAGGCACATTAGAACACAACACAGCATGTGAAACAACAGTCCTGTCACATCTCAACTCCGACGAGACGCGGGCAGGACTTTCCATTAGCCTATTCACATGACACCAGCGTGTCCTCCTCCGCCGCCCGAGCGTATGCAACATATACTTAGTGGCAAATACCTTTCCTCTTACCACATAAGGTCCCGAGAACCGGGCAGTGAGCACCGTACTAGGCGTGGGCAGCACAATAAACACCTCATCCCCCGCCTCAAAATGCCTAGGGACAGCACAAATAGAAGGGACATTGGGGTGATTATTAATCAATGCATCACACAAGTTAGTAAACGGAGCGTCTCCAACCTCCAACACAGGGACGACCTTACCCCCAGCGATATCATTCCCCATGACGAAATCCACGCCCTTTACGGGAAAACATGGGCGAACCGCGACCGGAAAACAACCTGTGATCAGTGCAGACTGTACATGCACCTTCTGCAACGGCACGCACACACACCCCATGCCAATACCTCTCACCAATCCGCTCGACCGACAGGAGTCCACATCCAATGGTAACACATCAGCCAGGATGAACGATTGAGAGGCTCCTGTATCACAGAGTATTCTCACCCGTTGGTAGTCCCCAACTTTACCCGACAGGGACACCCAACCATCAAACAAAAAGGGCTCAAAAGAGCTATGCTGGTCAGGACATGACACCGTACCAATCAACCCCACCCCTTTCGGTTCCTGGGCTGACTCCCTGGTCTCCTGTCGATCCCTTAGCGCATGACAGTCCTTCACAAAATGCCCTTTTTTACAATAATGACACACCCTTTCAGACGGCGGAGAGCGTGATCGGAATGCTCGCTCGTCACCTCCGCGATACGGCGGCCCCGACGGAGAAAACGCGCCCCCTCCTACATACACACCATTTCGTACAGAAACATTTTTGTGGATCATTGCTAACTCGTCACACAAAACTGCAGCTTCCTGGAGGGTAGAAACCTTTCGCTCCTCTAACTGTATTATCATGTGTTCGGGCACAACTTTTTTAAATTGTTCAATGAGGATTAACTCGCTCAAAGCCTCGACCCCATCCACCTTACACGCTTCACACCAACGAGTGAACATCATCCGTTGTTCATGGGAAAATGCCATGATGTGTTTGCGAGGGAGCTTTACTTAGTCCCCTAAACCGCTGCCTATACGGCTCCGGCACCAGTTCATATACGCGCAAGACAGCACCCTTCACTTTCTCATATACCATGCTGTCCTCCTTCGATAATAACTGGCATGCGTCCTGAGCCCTACCCGTGAGCTTATATTGCACTAATAGCGCCCACTGATCCTCCGGCCAATGCGCAGCCCCCGCTACCCGCTCAAAATTAACAAAAAATGCTTCCACCTCAGACTCTCGAAAAACAGGAACCATAGCAATATGCTGCCCAACATTAAAACTGCCCTGGTAACCTTCAGATGAGGGCGAAGAAGAGCCAACACTCTCCAGTTCCATCCTCTTTAGTGTAATCTGGAGCTCTCTATCTCTCTCCTTCTCCCTTCCTCGCTCTTCCCTGTCTCTCTCCCTCTCCCTCTCCTCTCTGTCTCGTACAGCCGCTTTGTCCTCTCTGTCTCGTACAGCTGCTTTGTCCTCTCTGTCTCGTACAGCCGCTTTGTCCTCTCTGTCTCGTACAGCTGCTTTGTCCTCTCTGTCCTCTCTGCGCAAAAGCGTTCTCTCCTCCATCTGGAGACGGGCAAAACGCAGACTAGAGCGCGTATGGCCAGAAGACGTGGATTCTTTATCCGAATCGCCCGCGCCCTCACTTTCAGCTCTGGGCGTACTACCATTCTTCCTAATAGCACCACCCTCCGGGTTAAGATCACGCAAGGAAGAGTCAACCCATTCGCCAGTGTGTTCAACCTCCTGGTCACTATGACTCACTACTCCCCGAGCCGTGCTAAACACCTGTTGCTCCACCAACCCCGCTATTACAGCTGCCTTCATATCCGCCTTGGATTGGGAACTTTGCACAGTAATATTATAATGCTTAGCAATAAGGCATAATTCCGCCTTAGTGCAACCTTTCACCTGATCCTCTGTCGGATCCGCCACGAAGACTTCAAAAACAAACGCCGACGCAGCCATATTATGTCTTTATGCGTGCGTAAAAAAAAATATATATATATATATATATATATATATCACGTCCTCACTTAATTAACCATGACCGTGCACAATAATAATAGACACATTCTGCTTTTATACCTCTTAACCAAAACAATCCAACTGACCACATCTACTAAATGAAAACAATAACAAATGGTCCTAACCACTCAACTAGGAGTCACCTGTGTCACTCTAGCCTATCCCAGATAAACTACTCCACTACCTGGATGAAAGGCTACACATATCTTCAGTCGCTTACCGATTTCATTGCGCGCTCCACCGGAATCACGACTCGTGCCCCCCACCCTCTAGCCAAGCAGGTGACCCCCCCCTGTTACCTATGTGGCAGAAAAATAGAATGGTTAAGAGCATCACAACAACAATGGTTTACATCAATCAACTGTGCACGGACAATGGAACCCACTAACTTACCAATTTAGAAAACGCTATCTTATTACACCTGATATGCTTCAATCGACAAGTCACCCCGTTATTTTACCAACAAGGAACCATACAATTGCGCAAACTTAATGAGCCCCCATGTCATGTACAGAGGTCTAACGACCATACAAGATATTAACTGGGCAGGTGGTACATGAGCAGAAACAACCCCCTCAGTAGAAAAATGCTTTTCAAAACAGTCCCGGGTAGGCAGATAGTAAACAAAGACGTTTTGCAAATGGTAAATTATGTTTATTGTAATGTGGGGCTTCCAACCCACGGCCTTTTCCCAAAGGGAAGAGGGATGTTGTCAGTGGGGATTTCAACCCACAACACACACAAAGGGAAAAGGTATGGGAGGACAAACAAGACATACATATAAGACAATGCAAACAAACACTTAGTAGTCACGATACTACCTTGGGCCCATCCCAGGCTACCACAGCTGTGGAGTCTAACCCACACTCCATGCGATAAGATGGCACCGTGCCACACAGTGTTGTGCTTAGGCCATAGATAGCCGAGACAGCAGCCTCCCCACTCTACCATAAGGCAAGTGACTCCAGCAACGAGACTCCCGTGTGTGTGTTCTGTCAGCTACTTGTGCACCCACCCCTCTTGATGTGATTGCCATCAGCTGTCCTTCATTAGGCAATCAGCACCCTTCAGTATAGGGACGGGCAGCACCTGACAGGAAGAGAAGAAGAGATATCATTAGCTCTCATGTTCACACACACACACACACATACAAACGATACTAATCTAATGTTCACATGGTCTTCCAAATACAGTAATAATGATAATGACCAACCCACGTACGTCACACCTTGCAACGCCTCGTTAGATGAAGCTGTGTTCTGAGGTGTCCTGTGTTCTGAGCTGTGTTCTGAGCTGTGTGCTGAGCTGTGTTCTGCATGTGTTCTGTGTTCTGAGATGTGTTCTGAGCTGTGTGCTGTGTTCTGAGCTGTGTGCTGAGCTGTGTTCTGCATGTGTTCTGTGTTCTGAGGTGTCCTGTGTTCTGAGCTGTGTTCTGTGCTGTGTTCTGCATGTGTTCTGTGTTCTGAGCTGTGTTCTGAGATGTGTTCTGAGCTGTGTTCTGAGATGTGTTCTGTGTTCTGAGCTGTGTTCTAAGCTGTATTGTGTTCTGAGCTGTGTTCTGAGCTTATATAGTGCTTTTACTAACTATTATATTTCTCTCTTCTCTGGTCAGGGGCATTGCCGGGTCTGTGCAGCGATAACACTGTATATTGACTGTAGAACGGGAGCTCTCTCTCGCTCTCTCGCTCTCTCTCTCTCTCTCTCTTGCTATATGTTGACTGTATCATGCCCAGCCTCGGGCAGCGCTATTATTTAAGAATATGTTGACTGTATGAAAAAAAAAAAAAAAAAAAAATATATAATTTTTTTTCTTCTTTTTTGCCTTTAGGGGGGGGGGGGGGGGGGGGCTCGTGTTTAAATCTCACCCAGGCCCTCGCATTTCTCCCAGGCGGCCCTGCTCCTGGTACATGGTATGGTAATGGTAAATTGTGCATTTTTTTTTTTTAACTTTGACCAGTCAGCTGGTTCTTTTCGCGTTTATCGCTTTTTCTGGTCAAGTATGACCGACAGAAACAGGTTGAATGGGGGTATAAATGGGGGGAAAGACACTCTGAGAAAGTACGGCTTGTCCGGGAGTCGAACTCGCTACCCCAGATCCGTGACGCGCACGGTTGTCCCCGACGCCGAAATAGCGTTCGAGGTACGCGGTGAGCTACTGGAGCTCCCCTAAATTGTGCATTTTATATAGGGTTTTTATCCAAAGTGCTTTACAATTTGTTCCTCACATTCACCCATTCACTCATACACTCACACACCGACGGCGGAGGCGACCATGCAAGGTGCCAACCTGCTCATCGGGAGCAGGTTAAGTGTCTCGCTCAATGACACTTTGACATGCTGCCGGCAGGAGTGGGAATCGAACCGGGAACCTTCTACCAGACGACTGTTCTACCTCCTGAGCCACTGTTTGTGTAAACAAAATCTCCATCATCCAATGAAATATTGTTATTTTAAAATAATCCCACTCCCCACCTGCGATCATACAAAACGTCCTCCCAGAGTGATATTGCCGTAAACTGTCTACGTCGCTGCTGCCTTTGGTCAGTGAATCGAGTCCATCCCGGTGTTACAGCCCGCCATCCAAACGGTCTGTTTCGCTTGGAGACGTGCCGAGCCGCGGAGGCAAAGCATGATTGTAATGCCATTTCACGGTGACTTTAAACATTGCTACAGTGTAAATATTTACATGCACTATAGATATAAATATTTCTTAGAATCTTTTTATTTTTATTTAATTTTAAATATAAGATTATAATCTTTAAAAAAAATTAAGCTGCTTTGCAATTAATAATAATTACATTTTGTATTCCTCAGGGTGATCCTGGTATTGAAGGTCCAATAGGTCACCCAGGTCAAAAGGTTTGTTGATCTGTTGATAATACCTTGACGCTCAACAGATGTGTCATCTATTGTTATCTATTGTTATATGTTATATAACATTTCCTACTCTGCTGTGATACAGGGGTCCATTGGTTTCAGAGGTGATAAGGTAAGAATTATTTGCATACTCATATCATTCAGTCTATAAATTGGATATCATTGTCATTTCGATTCACGGTGCACTTTTCTTTGAATAGGGTGAAACTGGCACAAGTGGAGCAAAGGTAGATATGAATGTCCTCAAACATGAGTGTGTGTGTGTACAGTATGTGTCAGTTATATAACTACTATGCACAGTGTATATTCACATGAATACCTTCCTAAATACAGTCTGTGTTTCCTATGTTCATTGACTTCCAAATTACCAGGGTAGAGGAGGATTACCAGGCAAGAACGGCAATGATGGACAGAAGGTGAGTGAGTATCGTGGTTAATTCAGGCCATGCCACTGGATTACATAACTGTCTACTCTGTAGATGGAGAGATAACAGAGGAGGGAGTGAACGATCACATTAGTCATTCTTATACTGTACATTCTGTTATTGTGCATACTTCTAGTAAAACCTCTAGTAAAGATAGTATTAGAAGTATTAGTGAATTAAACGGATCCTCATGTTGCTGGGGACCCCATCAAGGACCCCACTTTAAGAATACCGTATTGTATGTTGATAGTCGATATCTTACAGTCAGTGATCATTTCATGGATACTAATGTGATTGTGTGAAATCCTCAGGGTAAAGTCGGTCGAATCGGGGCTACCGGTTGCAAAGGTGATTCGGGTGACAAGGTGAGCCCAAGATTCAGACTTAAAGATGTATCCACTGCTATTGTATGGTACAACTTCATAATCATTCTCCTCAGGAATTAATAAATAAAAACATGAATTGTTTTGCACAATGAGCATAAAAAAAAACATCAAACACCAGACATACATATTGATTGCACACAGGGGCGTAGCTTCCTATATGCGGTTGCCTAGAGCAGGGGTTCCCAAACTTTTTCAGCTCGAGACCCAAAAGAGAAATTTGGTGTTTCCCCGGGACCCAAACTTACAAAAATACATCATGAATTGCCATAACATACATTTATAAACTACATTTACATTTACATTTAGTCATTTAGCTGATGCTTTTGTCCAAAGCGACTTACAAGTTCTGTACGACAGGTCATCAGGAAGGGTACAACTCTTATCAGCTGAGTAACAATATTGATAAAGAACACAACAAACCATGAATTTCAAATGTATATGAAATGTATTTATTTAATTATAAAAGTACATACAATAATCAGAGTGTAATGTTAAGTTGCTCACCACCTCATAACATATGTACATACAATTTTGTAACACTTTTAAATGAACAAACATGTTCTACTCTCCTTTCTATTTCTCACCCCTTTTTCAACTCTTCATTTCTTACCTCCTCCCTCCGTCCCTCAACCTTAAACCCCAACATTGAGCAACATTCTGATTAATTTGTACTGACTTATTTAAAAATTCTACTGACCTGACATCATGCTAGAAGGGGTATAATATTTCATCTATGGCACAATGAAATCTAATGAGAGGTATGTGGCTGGTTGAAGTTTTCAACCAGCAGATCTATTGTGGGCTTGGTTTTTGAAAGTGCTATTCTGAGGTCATGCTGAGCATTTAGTCTGTTTCTGTATTTGTTTTTCAGGTATGCTAGAGTAGAAAACCCAGATTCACATAAGTATGTGGTGCCAAACTGAATCAACACATATACAGCTTTTTTATTAAATTTTTATTTTTAAATTTTTATTAAAATCTTTTCTTTTTCTTTTTGTTGACCCAATAAAAACAAGTCCGCGACCCATTTTGGGTCGCGACCTTAAGTTTGGGAAACGCTGGCCTAGAGCGATATCCAGAGGGGTGCACCAAAAACTGCGCCCAGCTAAAATTTTATAAATATATATTTATATACTATTAATATGATTTATTTGTTTTGATTCTTTATGCACACTTTGCATTTCTCCTAATCGCACATACTGTAATATCCCATAAATAACATGTAAGAGCATCATCCGGATAAATCAATGAAAAGGTAAGGAAAAACATTATGAGCAAGGAATGTGCTAAAGAAGACAGCAGCTAAGTCTGCAGGATGTCCAGCTACTCCCAGCCTCTAACCAACAACACACACATCACATCATATTAACCATACTGTATGTGCTTTAATGATGTGCTTCTGCTTTGTCTCTGAAAGGGACCAGATGGCCACCCAGGGGAGGTCGGGCACGCTGGACCACCTGGTGATGCAGCAGACAAGGTCTGTTCATGGGTTGTATTCAGTGGCTAACAAGGAGGGTGAGCGATGAACACACCCCTCGTGGGTGTAGTGGCTGCATCACGTCATAATCTGTATTCAGGTGGGGATACCAGTGCAAAACCAAACCCACATTCCTACACAGAGAGTTGGATAAGAATAAAAAGTATAGTAGATACTAGTATAGAAAGATAAAAAATAGAAATACAGATAAAGGTCTGATCTGCTGAACAGCTGAGACATATGTATAATATCACTACAGGTGAGACGTATGTATAATATCACTACAGGTGAGACGTATGTATAATATCACTACAGGTGAGACGTATATGTATAATATCACTACAGGTGAGACGTACAGTATGTATACTATCATTACAGGTGAGACGTATGTATAATATCACTACAGGTGAGACATACAGTATGTATAATATCACTACAGGTGAGACATATGTATAATATCACTACAGGTGAGACATATGTATAATATCACTACAGGTGAGACATACAGTATGTATAATATCACTACAGGGGAGACATATGTAATTATGTATAATATCACTACTGGTAATGTATGTGTCGGGGGACACTGTATATTCCTGCTTCACGTTCTCAGCTTAGAAAGCTTTCACCCTGGAGTTCTGGTGAAGTGACGCTAGAATTCTTTAATACACACCGGGTGTCACACTGGTTAGCACTGTTGTCTCACAACAAGAAGGTCCTGGGTTTGCATGTTCTCTCCCCGTGTTTGCATGGGTTTTCTATGGGTACTCTGGTTTCCTCCCAAACCATCAAAAGACATCCTCGCCATTGAGGGTACTGGCATTACGACTGGAGTTGGTCCCCAGGCAACACAGTGTGTGGCTGCCCCACTGCTCCTAAAATAGTTAGGATAGGTCAAATGCAGATGGGATTAATTAAAGTAGAATTTAACTTGCGTTCTAAATGTAAATGGTGCATTTATATAGCGCTTTCATCCAAAGCGCTTTACAATTTGTTCCTCACATTTTACCCATTCACTCACACATTCACACACAGACGGCAGAGGCAAGGCATAAAAAAAAATATTGTTTGGTTCCTGTTGCCTGTTGGTTGTCAGTTAAGGCCATGGGTAGGTAGGGAATTAATTTTATTTTATTTTTTATTAAATTTTTTCCCACGGCGACTATGGATAGGGAATTTCTTTATTTAATTAAAATGTTCACAACAACATGGATGCACGTACTCTGCCAGCATGTTTAATATCCATAATACTAAAGTACTAAATACTTAATTGTAAAAAAAAATAAAAATGATATATATCATAAAATAAATTGGGTCGCACCTAAATCGGCAGGGTCGGTCGGCAACCGGAACCAAACCATTATTTTTGTTAGGCCCAACCATGCAAGGTGCCAACCTGCTCATCGGGAGCAGTTAGGGGTTAAGTGTCTTGCTCAAGGACACTTCGACACACTGCCTGGGAGGAGCGGGAATCCAGTGTTGGGAAAGTTCACTTTCTACATGAACTACTGGTAGTTCAGTTCACAGTTCACACATTTTTAAATGAACTAGTTCAGTTCATAGTTCATCATTAAACATTTTTAACTAAAGTTCATGGTTTCAAAAATGAACAAATTTATAGTTTATAGTTCTTTTTTATAATACAGTACTGAGAATGAATGCACTTTTGAACGCCGTTATACAGCGCTGAGAATGAACACATTCTCAATTACGTTCATCTAGCGGAACTACAGTACGTTCAGTTCACGTTCACCCAAAATACGAACGCGTTCATGAACATCACTGCAGGAATCTAACCGGGAGCCTCCAGATTACCAGACGACTCTCGAGCCACTGTCGCCCCCAAATAGATCTAAATGTAACAAATGGATATGTATCTGTTCCTCCCTCCCCATCAACCTGGACCCCCAGCAATTTACATATCGCCCCAACAGGTCCACGGAGGACCACATAGCCCATGTGCTGCACACAGCAGCATCACACCTGGACAAGAGGCAGGGGAACTATGTGAGAATGCTATTCATCGACTACAGCTCAGCATTCAATACCATAGTCCCCTCCAAACTCATAGCCAAGCTCAGGGACCTGGGCTTGAACTATGACCTCTGCCAGTGGGTCTTGGACTTCCTGACGGGCAGACCCCAGGTGGTGAGAGCAGGCAACTGCACCTCCTCATCCATCACTCTCAACATAGGGGCACCCCAGGGCTGTGTTCTGAGTCCCCTCCTCTACTCCCTGTACACACATGACTGTGTGGCACAGCGGAACAACAACACAATCATCAAATTTGCTGACGACACAGTAGTGGTGGGCCTGATCTCTGCAAACGACGAGAGGGCCTACCTGGAAGAGGTAAAGGTTCTAGCGGGATGGTGTCAAGAGAACAGCCTCTCCCTGAACGTCAGCAAAACAAAAGAGATGATTGTGGACTTTAGGAGGTCGGGGGTCAGGGACTACAGCCCCCTCAGCATCGACAGGGCACCGGTTGAGAGAGTGACCAGTTTTAAGTACCTCGGAGTCCACATATCCGAGGACTTGACATGGACCACACACATTGATAGTGTTATCAAGAAGGCATGGCAACGCCTCTACTTCCTTAGGCGCCTAAGGAAGATCCAAGTGAGTCAGAAGATCCTTAAGAACTTCTACTCATGCACAATAGAGAGCATCCTGACTGGCAATATCACCTCCTGGTTTGGGAATAGCACTGCACAAGACCATAGCAGACTACAGAGAGTGGCCCGTTCAGCCGAACGCACAATTGGAGGGGGGCTTCCCACTCTCCAAGACATTTACAACAAGCGCTGCATGGGTAAGGCTAAGAGAATAATCAAAGACCCCAGCCACCCAAACAACTGCCTCTTTGAACTGCTGCGGTCAGGCAAGCGATACCGGAGTCTCATGGCAAGCACAGAGAGACTCAGAAGGAGCTTCTATCCCCAGGCCATCAGGATGCTCAATGAACAATAACACTATGTAACAAACCATCAAATACACCCACAGCACACACATCCACACGTACACACTCACTTTAAATAAACAGCTCACTGTAGCACCCACTTTACCCACTTTAGACACTTAACACACTTTATATTTATTGGTAAGAGATTTGCACATCATCTCATACCTCATTGCACCTCACCACCACAAGGTGGCACCACAAGCTAAGCTATACCTCACAATTTCTACACTGTACTGTATATTGTTGTAACTCAGTTACCTTCACTACTCTGCATTGTATATACTGTATATTATGTATATTGAACATTTTTGTTTTGTTTACACTTGTTTACGTACTTGACTTTCTATTTTATACTTATATTATACTTATTTTATACTATATTTTTATTTTATCTAGCACACTCTCAGGAGCAAAACAGAAAGAAGCATTTCATAAAAAAGTATTCTGTATTTCTGTATGACAACTAATAAAGAAACTTGAACTATGTGACTGATAAAAACAAAGCATTGTTTTTGCAAACTGTATTATGAACGTGTGTTCCCTGTGTTATTCTAGGGTGATCCCGGTCACTTTGGGAAACCTGGTCCTCCTGGCTCTGATGGTGAACCAGGCCCACCGGTACGTCTCTCCAGTACTAAATACATACCTACACAGTAGAGGTGTAACGGTACACAAAAACCACGGTTCGGTACGTGCCTCGGTTTTGAAGTCACGGTTCGGTGCAGGTTTTCGGTACAGTGGGGGAAAGTTTGGCTTTCCATGTTCCACTCAGGGGTGATGTAGTGTGCAGTAACTAATTGTACTAGTGTCAACGAATATTCTATATTGAAATTAATAATAATTAATAAAAAATAATTATTATTATATTAGATTGTGAAAAAAACATCCCCCGGTGGGCGGTTAACATACCGTTGTATTAGTTCAGTACACACTACAGCCGTTCGGTACGGTACGGTACACACTGAAACTGTTACGAAGGATCAGATTAAACCGAATATATATATTTATTGATTGATATATATTGCATAATATTTGTATATCGTTTGATATCCCTTGTATATTCCTTGTACATATACACGGAATATCCCTTTAACCTAGTACAGACCATAATATTTCGTTCTCCTATTGGACAGCGGTCCCCTAGGCGCCATCGCCATACCCCCAAGGTCTGGTTCAAAGTCACCGCCAAAGACTTGCCTGGACATGAACGGCTCTGCGCAAGGATACGAGACAGGAATAAAGCTGGTACTAGTTTGTTCACCCAACGTATAAATACGGTGCAGGTGAATACAGAAGTTAAGTTACCCAATAAGTTGAAGCCTCACCCACGATACAACGTGCGGTGAAGTATGGCCTGTTTGGCCCCAAATAGAGCATTGAGACCGTGTGCGAATTAATAACTGAAGTATCAGAGTTTAACGCTGTACCGTCGAGTTCGACCTATTCTATTAATTCAGTAATAGTCTATTTATGTATAGTGTATCGTGCGGCTACCGTTCTACAGTGACCAGCATCACCAACGTTTCCTCGTACCAGCTAGTGTGCTTATCCAGGCTGGGCTGCTTACCCTGGCGCTTTCACCCGAGGAGCCCTAGACGAGAACCGTGTGGACATGTACACTGGATAATCTACCCGACGACTACATAGCCCTTTTCGGCTGGATTATATTTGCTTTGGTCCTGTAATTGATGGAGCGGAGAATCGCCTACACCCACAATTGTGTGGGATTTACCCTGTGAGGAGCAACGTCGAGCCCGCCTCTCAGAACCCTGAGGCTGGCTAGCTTTCTTCCATGCGGAGCTGCATGCTACGGAGAACAGCTGTTATTCGTCTGCGGATCAAGAGCTTATTGCACCGTCTCCTGTACTTGGAGTCTCTCTATTCATCGTTGACCCAGACTCTGCTACCGACAAATCCTCTCCCCTTGCTGGCCTACAACCGGAGGGACCCTACCAGTATCTCCCGCTACCTTACTAGAGTACCATAGATATAATTCCTAAGATTCAGGTTGTATTATTATCTCCTGCGTAATATGAGAATGGACATACGTTATTGATTTGCTTACGCACATTCCTTTGCCTTATAAGCGCAACCTAAGTAAAGTATATTATGTACTATCATTGCTGCTAATAAATACTTAAACCCAGTTGTGTGTGGAACCGAGTCATTGTGGGAAGTGTTCATCATAAGATACCTGTGTACTGTATGGCCAGTAGTAATGTACATAAGACAGTAGTGGTTTAATGATACCATACTTATTTAATACAGTCAGGGAATTGTACCCCTCAGTTACCATTGGTCCTTCGAGCCGGATGGTAACTAGCGTAATATTAATATAGTAGTATTAATATTGACATGGCCAATGATGAACACTCCACAAACGGTTCTCCTAAAATAGATTGCCCGCAGCGTAGACGGCAGACACCTCAGTACTTAGAGGATTACGTTGCCAGTAAACTACCTAGCTTTCTACAGACGTTAAACGCGGAAAAAGTAGATAGTAAAATTATGTCCAACCCTACCGAAAAGGCTACCCCGCCAGTAGAGACCCTAGTGGGTTCTAACGTAACTGACCAAGCTCACGGTGGGGACCAGGAGGGACCTGACATGACTTTACCCCCCGCCAAGACCGAAGAAGTAGTCCCCGGAGAGCTCCAGGATAAAGAAAGCCCTCCAGGGATGGAACCCGACCCAACACAAGAAGGGACGCGCACCCCGGAGATGGATCTCCTCGATACGCGACAGGAGAACGGATCTCCAACGAGTACTACCAGGAGCAGATCACCTCAACCAGCGTCTTCCCCCAGCGAGGCGGACAAGATGCTGGCGCAGGCCTTTATCGCCAGCCTGGCAGCCTCAACCGAGCGTGATCGACTCCAAGCACAGACGCTTAGCGAGCGCGAACATTCTTCCATGGAAAGAGAACGCCTTCAAGCGCAGCAACGGAGTGACGAAGACTGCATACGCCTAGAGATTAGACGCCTCCAGACGGAAGAGAATATGGGAAGAGACCGCGCCGAAGCCCAGCGCGCCGCCGCCGGTGCCCAACGAGAAGCAGAGCGCGACCTCGCTCTCACCAAGCGCGAAGCCGAGCGCGACCGATTACAAGCGCAGATAATGGAGCAGCTGATTACCAGGGTAACCCCCCCTCCCTCCGCACGGGGCTCCAGGGCCTCGTCAAGACAAGGGTCAAGGGCACCCTCCCCTACCCGATCAAGCGACCCTGAGCCCGGCGACCAGAGAGAGCCTATACCCCGCTCCGAACCCCTTCCCCGACCGGTCCAAGCGAGACCCAGCAACAGGGAAGGACCGGCCTATACAGCGGAGAGGCTAAATAGACGATTACAGGATCTAGATGACCTGCCAGAGGAAGAAGAAGAGGGAGAGGAGGAGAGTCAAGCCCAACAGCATTACAGTACTCCACAGGACCAGGAGGTCCAGTACAGCCCAGACTTTACCCCCGCGGCTCTGCGCTACAGACCGGGTGAGCTTGACGCACGACCAGCCCCGAGGAACAGCACCTGGGTATGCGGGCCTTGGTACCCAGCAGGTACCAGCCCACCACGACATGTAAGAGGAGACTCGCCTAGGAGGCCTCTCCTCCAACGCTCACCGATGTGCCAGCCATCCATGGCATCGTACCTTGGCACACCGACGTTCCCGGACTTCACACACGAGAACAGAGCACAGTACACAGAGCTACGAATGTGCTTAGAGACAATGATGTCCGATGTAACTGATGAACCGTACAAGTATGCTATCCTACTCAAGCACCTCAAGGTGCCCCGAGCGCACAATATAGCGCTGGCATATTCCACCTCTACTACCCCATACACCGCGGCTCTAGCAGCACTCGACCAAAGATATGGACGCATATGGGACTACGTAATACAAGAGATAAGGAATATTGACCGTCTACCCCCAGCCACAGACAATCGTTCACTAGATGACCTGTCTATCAAGGTACAATCCCTGGTAGGGATGCTGGGGGCACAAAAGGAAAAGGGTATGTACGAACTGCACGCAAACTCTAATGTTGAGAGGATTTTAGAGAAGCTTCCGCCCGCCCGACAAGAGCGCTTCAGGCGGCAAAGAGACCACCGTGATCCTAACGGTCCCGAGCCATCCCTCCTAGACCTAGCCGACTTCCTGGCGAGAGAAGTCAACAGCCTACGGTTGGATACGTTCGTGCGGAGCACACCAAGCTCCAGAGAGGGACCTAGGAGAGCAAACGATGGCCGCAGACTGGTGACCGTCATGCACCAAGCAAAATCAGTACCGAGCAACAAGAACCACAGTACCCCCTCGATGAAAGAGAAGTGGAAGATGGTGTGCCCGTACTGCGAAAAGGAACACTGGCTGTCACACTGTGTCCAACCGACGCTGTTACCGATGTGCGCGCAGTCACATGGCAGCCGAGTGCCGCCTAAAGAAGAGGTGTAGTCGGTGTGACGGAGCCCACTTGGACGTCCTACATGACAGTAACAGAAGAAAGCCTGCACCCTCAAGCAGCACAAAGGCAAGTGTTATGTACATTGACCCCGCCAGCAGCGGGGGCGCCCGGGTGCTCTTGAAGGTGGTCCGCGTAACATTGAGTTACGAAGACAAGGTCATGGACACCTACGCCGTCCTTGACGACGGGTCAGAGAAGACCCTTCTCCTCGCGTCTGCTGCGGCCCAGCTGGGGCTGCGGGGGAGCGAAGAAACGATGACGATTCGGACAATAAGAAGTGACCTAAAGACGATAAAGGGCGAGAATGTCTCCTTCACTATCGCAGCAAGCGGGCAGCCAGAGAGACGGTATAGGATCACTAACGCTTTCACCAGCCAAGACATAGGCCTGTCGCAGTACACCTACCCCATCGCCAAGCTGATGGATAAATATGTGCACCTGCGTCAACTACCTATACCGCTCATAGACGGTGCCACCCCGACCCTGCTGATAGGATCCGACCATGCACACCTCATCGTCCCGATGGACCGGGTCCACACTGGGCCCAGAGGCTGTCCTGCAGCAGTCGAGACCCGCCTAGGATGGACACTACAAGGCCCCCTCTCTAGGTCTCCTAACCGAACAGCAGCCACTAGCTGCTTCCACTCCAGAGTGACAGAAGAAGACACCACCCTCCTACAGCATGTCGAGAGGCTATGGACACTAGAGACAATGCCCTTTAAGAACGAAAAGAAACAGATTCGTTCCAAGGAAGACATTTATGCTATAGCCCTCCTCGAGCGGGGGACAAAGAGAGTCAAAGTCAACGGAGTGATGAGATACGCAACTCCACTCCTGAGGCGAGAGGGTATGCCTACCTTCCACGCCCCAAAAGAAGCGACGGAGCGGTATCTATCGAACACAGAGCGGCGCCTAGCCAGAGACCCTGCTCAAGCTACTGTGTACCGCGCTGAGATTGACAAGCTAATCACAGCGGGACACATAAAGAAAATTGACATTAAAGAGGCCGATCAGACGACCGAATCATGGTACGTGCCGCACCACAAAGTCCACCACAACGGCAAGGATCGTATTGTGTTCAACTGCAGCTACCAGATCGGATCACAAAATCTGAATAAAGAGCTCTTGCCCGGCCCAACACTAGGCCCCTCTCTACTAGGCGTGTTACTACGTTTCCGCCAAGACAAGGTGGCCATCAGCGGCGACATCAAAGGGATGTTCCTGCAGGTGCGACTAGTGGAGGAGGACAAGCCCCTGCTGCGGTTCCTATGGAGAGAGAGGATCGGGGATGAGCAACCATCCATCTATCAATGGGAAGTCCTCCCTTTCGGAACCACATGCAGCCCATGCTGTGCTACGTTTGCACTGCAAAAACACGTCGCAGAGGACCCAGCAGCTGATGAAGAGGTCCGACAAAGTGTAGGAAATAGTTTCTACGTGGACAACTGTCTGCAAAGCGTCTCGACGCCAGAAGAAGCCGAGGCCCTCCTACTCAAGTTCCGCGCCTCCCTGATCAAAGGCGGCTTTGATCTCCGGCAGTGGGCCAGCAGCGACCCTCAAGTATTGCGCAGCCTCTCCCCAGAAGACAAGGCAGCGAGACCTGGATGGCGACCATCCCAGGAGAAGCCCAAGAAATGACATTAGGACTAGTCTGGCGCTTCAAAACAGACTCGCTCCATTATAAACACACCCCTGACCAAGGAGCAGGGAAGGTCGACTGCACTACCGACCACAAGACGGAGTGTATACAGAACACTCGCCAGACAATATGACCCGTTGGGATGTATTCTACCTTACACCACCAGGGCAAAGATGATTGTAAGAGCGTTATGGGACAAGGACCAGGGCTGGGACGACCCCATACCCGAACACCTTGCCTCCACATGGAGAGAGTGGGAGACAGAACTCAGCTCACTCCCAGGTGTCAACATACGCCGCAGCTACTTCCCACCCACAGTAAGGCCGGAGACGTGCCAGATGGACCTGCACGTCTTCAGCGACGCCTCCAAAGTAGCCTACGGTTCGGTGGCCTACTTGCGCGCCCGAGAGGAGGGAGGAGAAATACATACTGCCTTCGTCCTGGCTCGCTCAAGAATAGCCCCCTGCGCGGTTAGGTGGCCAAGCGGAGATTGCGTTCGTCACCAACCCCGGAGCTGTGAGCTGGATTCGCCTGTTCGAATCCAGCTCACAGCTCCGGGGTTGTCACCAGCTTGGCTGGCCGTCTGCACTAATACAATTGGCTGTATTAGAGGGTGGGAGAAGCTGGCGGGGTGGGTCCGGGTCGTTGTAAACAGCGACTCCTACAGTTCGGTCGGGGCGCCTGCTAAGCGCGGATAGGACTTGAGGGGGATAGTGTGATCCTCCCACACGCTACGCCCTCTCGATGAGAATCCGCGCTGCCAGGTGAAAAGAAGCGGTGATTGGCTGGACGTGTGTCGGAGGAAGCACGTGGTAGCCTCCACTCTCCCAGATGATCTGACTGTGGGGGGTAAGTGCGCAGCGACCAGGAAGGGACTGGGAATTGGCATACGACTAACATTGGGATGGGAGAAAATCAGAGGAAAATGGAGGAAAAAAAAAAAAAAAAAAAAAAGAATAGCCCCCCGCAAGCAACAATCTATCCCGCGTCTAGAGCTCTGCTCAGCCCTAGCGGGAGCGCAACTCGCCACGTTAATCCAACGTGAACTCACCATCCCGGTGCAAAGAACAATCTTGTGGTCAGACTCCATGACCGTACTCACATGGATCCAGTCCGATTCGTGCAGATACAAGGTCTTCGTGGGAGTCAGAATCACAGAGATCCAAGATTTAACAGAAGCAGCAAGCTGGAGGTATGTGAACACAAAACACAACCCAGCTGACGTCATCACCCGGGGAATGTCCCTGGATGACCTCACCCGTCACAATCTATATAGTGACGGGCCCGAGTTCCTCAAGCTCCCGGAAGAAGAGTGGCCTACACCCACCCCACGGGAGGCGAGCAAAGAGGAGGCGAGCGAAGAGGAGGCAGAGAAGAAGAAATCTATGTTCTGTGGGTTGACACACACACCCGTCCCCACAGACCCCAACATAGACGTCTGCCTCACCCTTGAGAGTGCGCAGCTAAAGACATTCCTGTGGCACCACCCAGAGGTTCAGCCCACTACTGACATTACTGCAGCTAACTACGAAGAAGCGGAACTCCTTCTGCTACAACGAGCCCAGAGAGACTCGTTCCCCGACGAGCTAGACTGTCTACAGGGATCAAAGCCAGTCCCGTCAGACAGCAGACTGCTCCACTTGGCCCCTGAGAGCGACGCCCATAATCTCATCAGAGTGGGTGGTCGTCTGAGGAGAGCCCCAGACTTACCGGATGACGTCAAGTACCCGATAGTCTTAAACAGCCGACACAAGGTCACAGAGCTTATCGTAAAGAAATACGACGAGGACGTGCACCACGCCGGGGCAGAGAGAGTCTTCGCGGAGATCAGACGTCGTTATTGGATACTACAAGGGAGAGAAGCAGTACGACGCTTCCAGCGGACTTGTCTAGACTGTCGTAAATGGCGAGCACAGCCCAGTATACCCCGGATGGCTGACCTACCCCCATGTCGCCTCCGACTCGGCGACAAGCCTTTTCACTCCACCGGTATGGACTGTTTCGGCCCGCTGTATGTAAAGAAAGGAAGAGGGACTGAGAAGCGGTGGGGTATTGTATTCAAATGCATGACCACCCGAGCGATACACATAGAACTCCTTCCAACCATGAGCACAGACTCATTCCTTATGGCCTTCCGAAGATTCACATCGCGGAAAGGGAAACCGTCTATATTATTGTCTGATCACGGGACAAACTTCAAAGGCGGAGAAAGAGAGCTGAGAGAGAGCTTCCAAGCTATGGGCCCAGAACTTAAGACCCACCTCGCCCCAGCTCAGATTGATTTCCAGTTTAATCCCCCGAATGCACCTCACTTCGGTGGAACTTGGGAACGAGAAGTATGTTCAATAAAGACAGCCCTGTACGCCGTGCTTGGGGCCCAGACCGTGGCGGAAGAAGTCCTAACGACAGTCCTCACGGAGATCGAGGGAGTATTTAACTCAAAGCCCCTCGGTTACGTCTCAAGTGATGTAGCAGATGTCGACCCAGTCACCCCCAACACTCTCTTGATGGAGCGGCTGGACCCCGCGCTACCACAGACAGTGTACAGGCCTGAAGAAGCGAACCACCGAAGAATGTGGAGGTACAGTCAAGTATTGGCTGACAAGTTTTGGAACAGTTTCCTACTCCACTATCTACCGTCTCTACAGACCCGCCAGAAATGGGTGAAAGAAAGAGACAATTTGACAGAAGGAACAGTCGTCATGATTATCGACCAGTCACTACCCCGAGCTATGTGGCCGGCCGGCCGCGTAAGCAAAGTGATCACTGGTGCCGACGGAAAGGTCAGAGCGGCAGAAGTGCTCGTCCAGGGGCGGACATACACCCGGCCCGTGGCGAGGCTAATAGAGTTGCCAAGGCTCCCCGACACTCTTGATGACGACCATGACCCCCTGACTTTGTGAACTGCCCTACCCTCACAACAGACATTGAGTAGTGGACAGTGCGGTTAATCTGTCTCTGCTTATCTAATTAGGTGGGACTAATTAGGAGGCGGCTGTTACGAAGGATCAGATTAAACCGAATATATATATTTATTGATTGATATATATTGCATAATATTTGTATATCGTTTGATATCCCTTGTATATTCCTTGTACATATACACGGAATATCCCTTTAACCTAGTACAGACCATAATATTTCGTTCTCCTATTGGACAGCGGTCCCCTAGGCGCCATCGCCATACCCCCAAGGTCTGGTTCAAAGTCACCGCCAAAGACTTGCCTGGACATGAACGGCTCTGCGCAAGGATACGAGACAGGAATAAAGCTGGTACTAGTTTGTTCACCTAACGTATAAATACGGCGCAGGTGAATACAGAAATTAAGTTACCCAATAAGTTGAAGCCTCACCCACGATACAACGTGCGGTGAAGTATGGCCTGTTTGGCCCCAAATAGAGCATTGAGACCGCGTGCGAATTAATAACTGAAGTATCAGAGTTTAACGCTGTACCGTCGAGTTCGACCTATTCTATTAATTCAGTAATAGTCTATTTATGTATAGTGTATCGTGCGGCTACCGTTCTACAGTGACCAGCATCACCAACGTTTCCTCGTACCAGCTAGTGTGCTTATCCAGGCTGGGCTGCTTACCCTGGCGCTTTCACCCGAGGAGCCCTAGACGAGAACCGTGTGGACATGTACACTGGATAATCTACCCGACGACTACATAGCCCTTTTCGGCTGGATTATATTTGCTTTGGTCCTGTAATTGATGGAGCGGAGAATCGCCTACACCCACAATTGTGTGGGATTTACCCTGTGAGGAGCAACGTCGAGCCCGCCTCTCAGAACCCTGAGGCTGGCTAGCTTTCTTCCATGCGGAGCTGCATGCTACGGAGAACAGCTGTTATTCGTCTGCGGATCAAGAGCTTATTGCACCGTCTCCTGTACTTGGAGTCTCTCTATTCATCGTTGACCCAGACTCTGCTACCGACAAATCCTCTCCCCTTGCTGGCCTACAACCGGAGGGACCCTACCAGTATCTCCCGCTACCTTACTAGAGTACCATAGATATAATTCCTAAGATTCAGGTTGTATTATTTAATCTCCTGCGTAATATGAGAATGGACATATGTTATTGATTTGCTTACGCACATTCCTTTGCCTTATAAGCGCAACCTAAGTAAAGTATATTATGTACTATCATTGCTGCTAATAAATACTTAAACCCAGTTGTGTGTGGAACCGAGTCATTGTGGGAAGTGTTCATCATAAGATACCTGTGTACTGTATGGCCAGTAGTAATGTACATAAGACAGTAGTGGTTTAATGATACCATACTTATTTAATACAGTCAGGGAATTGTACCCCTCAGTTACAGAAACGGTTCGGTTCGGTACGGATATGTGTACCTTTACATCCCTACTACACAGGCTACATACAACATAAAACAATCCATATCACTTGTGAATGTGATATATCATAAGGAAGTACTCAACCTCTACTGTCTTTAACTATGAGTGAACACAACACTAACTCACCATCGGCATCTGTAGATAATAAAGTACTCAACCTCTAATGTCTTTAACTATGAGTGAACACAACACTAACTCACCATCTTTATATAATAAAGTAATTCATGAATATCATATCAAGTCTTATCTTATGAATTTTAGCACACAGCTGTTGCAATAGCAAACGCCCCCTTCAGCACGATCCTTCTTACCCCTAGACCACGAGACGTTCTGTTTACATACAGTAGCAACGGAATAGTGAAATATTTAGATTCTCTCTTTCCCTAACGCTAATCTAGACACACTAATATTGTGCTTCTAGGCACTAACTAGTAACTACTGAATAAAACGTTTCTTGTTCCAAGGGGGACGTGGGAAATCCCGGTTATCCAGGGATACCAGGAGAGAAGGCACCAGCGGTACAGTAGCATATATTATTTTATTATTCACAATTTGTATTATTGTGTGGATTATTTTCATTGCAGTTACTGTTGAATGTTACAGAACTGCATCATAATTGACATGGATATTTAATTTTATTCTTACAGGGGCCTGCAGGGAACCCTGGACCAAAAGGAGAAGAAGTAACCAGTTTTGATTAGTTTTACAATTAAATTATGCTTTGATTAGGAATATATATTTATTATATATATATTATATATATATAATTTTTTTTATAATAATTGTTACAAAAATATCACCAGGGCAGGAGAGGAGACTTGGGAACAAAAGGGAAACCAGGACCTGATGGACTGAAAGGACAAAAGGTAAATGTATTGCTCTTCTACTGACGGGTCCTATGACACATGCTCATTATGGTCAGTGTATGAATTGAAACTTCATTTAGTTAATTCTATTGAGTACAAAGCTATCTTCCACACAAACCTAGTCACGAAAGCGGCGTAGCATAAAACATTTCAATGGAATAGCGATGAACTCTCTCGGTACATGTAAGAATAAACTAATAAATAAATTGATAATTACAAATTAAATAACTTGATAGATAAAGAGAGATACATTCTTTGAAAGAGAAGGAGAGAGCAGAAGCCCGACAAAATGTATTTAAAGCACCGACGACTCCCAATAGATCCGTCTTCCGTGGTCCTAACATCACCTTTGACCTTGGCAAGGAAAAGTACAGTTTGCTGAAGAGATAAATACGTTGTTCCCCTCCTCCCCCAGTGTGATTCAACTCTACTTCTAGGGTATTCTCCCAGCCGCAGACATCTACAGACATTCCTAACACATTACGCAGATGACGACAGAACTATCATAATAGTGATGGCGCCGACACTGTGGAATAAGCTCCCTTTTAACACTTTGAGCGCCACGCCTGGTTTTCCGTTTTACCGGCTGAATGCCACCATCGGCGCCAATGTTAACGTTAATATCGCCTAATCTATGTTTTAAATTATGGCTATGTGTCTAATCTGCCCATCGCATTATCAAAGACTATTTTCCAGTCAGTGCTGTCAAGGCAGATTGTTTTTTTATCGCGTCGTTTCCGTTTTAGAGCATTTAGAAAAGCCCCCGTTTTGATATAAAAAACAGCTCATTCTGGAGCATTCTATGAAAATCGTCTTTTAGTGGAATATTACACAACGCTGATATTCGTCGGCCTTTTTATGAATCGTTTTCAAATAAACGCTAGATGATCAATATTATACGTGCACGCAAGCACATTACGGCCGCGCGCGGATAATCGCTCCGTTGATTTCCTCACGGACTTTTACAGTGAAACCGAAAGAAGACATTTCACAAAACAGCTTATAACTTCATCAAACTTACTCTGATTATCCTAACACTGATAACATAGAGTCCTTACCTGACATCAGATGGTATCCAACTGGTATATTCCAATTCCTGATCACCATTCGAAAAAATCGATACGTGTATGGATCCAACGCGATACTGTAGATCTCCATGATCCGCGGGGATCTGAGGTTCCAGAATGAACTGTGGTAACCCCGGCTGGATCAGTGAACTGGAAAATGTGGAGTACCGGATTTTTTTCCCCATTCATTTTCATTGAGTCCATTCCAAAATCACTTATGTCATCTGGGAGACGACAGGGGGCGCTTTTTTCCACAGTGATCGCCGGCGCCCCTTGGCTATACTCGGGTAGGCTCGGGTGATGCAATAATTTTTCAGATCGCTAAAAAAAAAAAAATCAGAGAAATCTCGTGAGTGGCTAGCAACCACCTATAAAAAAAACCCGAGAAATCTCGTGAGTGGCACGGAAATCAAGTCTGCCAACACCTTACAAACTTTTATGGCCTTGATTAAAACCCACCTTTTCGCTCTAGTCTAGATGATCACTTTGCTGTTGTGTTGTGTGTCTGAGGTGTACTTATGTTCTCTGTCTGTCCGTCTGCCTGGTTCCCTGTCTCCAATGTCCTGTCTATTAATTTCTTCTTTTTCCCCGGGCTGCCGATGTACCGATGTAAAAGTATATATAAATATAAATGAAATATCATATCATATCACCACTGCACTTGCGGTACTTTTGTAAATATTTGTTAGTGATTAATGGTGTTGCGCAAAAAGCTGACATCCATTTCTCCTGAAGGCGGACCTGGGGCCAGAAGGAGGCCGAGGCCACCAGGGAGAAGACGGGCAGAAGGGTGCGAAGGTGAGTAAATCGCGGGCCGGCTGTGGGCGGATTATGGGAAGATGACTCAGCGGCTTCAAGATGTTCCCTTGCACTTCGTTAGAATCTCCACTCTGCATGTTCTTGATGCCCTGCCAGAAGGGCCCCAGAGAAGCCAAGGGCTCGTCGAAAAAAGTGCACTTTTCAACGGACTCTGGAACTGTCCCACAGAAATATGAGGGGGGGAGAAACATTTGTACCGTATGTCAACATTTATTTGGTTTAAGGTTTGTAAGGTTTTCTCTGTGTGTCTTTCTCTTGCAGGGGGACCTAGGGTTACCAGGGCCTAGAGGCCATACGGGAGCCCCAGGAAGCCCAGGGGGAAATGTATGTTATTTGTACTAGAACATATTTACAACACAAGAGCTTAGTGCAGTATACAATAAACACTAACTCAAGCAATTATTGCGGTGTGAAATAAAGTTGTGCTTCCTCATATCTTTTTTAAATCGTCTCTTCTCTTCTCTTCTCTTCTCTTCTCTTCTCTTCTCTTCTCTTCTCTTCTCTTCTCTCATCTTCTCTCTTCTCATCTCTCATCTTCTCTCCTCTTCTCTCTCTTCTCTCCTCTCATCTTCTCTCCTCTTCTCTCCTCTCATCTTCTCTCCTCTTCTCTTCTCTTCTCTCCTCTCATCTTCTCTCCTCTTCTCTCCTCTTCTCTCTCTCCTCTTCTCTACAGGGCACCGGGGGTGAACCTGGGGATTTTGGACAAAGAGGAGACTCTGGTGAGCCTGGTGTTAAGGTATGCAAAGAGGATTTTAGATCAACAAATCCAAACAAATTAAGCAAAGCAAAGAAAACAATACTGTTCTGTTAAATAGTATAACTGTTTAATCTTTCCTTCTTTATTTCCAAAGGGTGACATAGGAAGAGAAGGATTCAGTTATCCTGGACCAAGAGGGACCACAGTATGTCTTTGTTTTGTTTTGTTTTAAGGAGAGTAGACTGTCCACTCCTTAGGATTTTCTTTCTTTCAATTTTGTATTTATTTATTTATTTATTTATTTATTTATTTATTTATTTATTTATTTATTTATTTATTTATTTATTTATTTATTTATTTATTTATTTATTTATTTATCTATTTATCTGAGACAGAGACAAAGTATGGGTAGACACAGCAGAGAAGGTTCTAGCAGGGTTTGGTCCTAGGCTAGCAGGGTTTGGTTCTAGGCTAGCAGGGTTTGGTTCTAGGCTAGCATGGTTTGGTTCTAGGCTAGCAGGGTTTGGTTCTAGGCTAGCAGGGTTTGGTTCTAGGCTAGCAGGGTTTTGTCCTAGGCTAGCAGGGTTTGGTCCTAGGCTAGCAGGGTTTGGTTCTAGGCTAGCAGGGTTTGGTTCTAGGCTAGCAGGGTTTGGTCCTAGGCTAGCAGGGTTTGGTCCTAGGCTAGCAGGGGGGGAAACAATGGTTCCAGAGGTAGGACTCTTAAAGGTCCTGTGTCTTATAAATGGCCTGTTCCAGTGTTTAGCATTGTTTTCTAGCAATGTGGGGTTGTATCAATGGGGTCTGTGTCTCTAATTCTCATTTTGGCTCATCAGTCCAGTCTCGAGTTTACGAGATCCTCCCTCACTGAACTAAGCTATTCTGATTTGACTGTTTTGCTGACGTGAATAAGGCACTGGTTGTAGTCACCGCCCACAATCAACAATTCGCTCAACAACAGAGCGAGTGGAAATACTGACACTTCCTCAAACGGGTTGACTTGGCGCGGGAGAGAGCAGAGAACAAGCGAGCGAGGGAGAGAGAGAGAGAGAGAGACACGGATCATTTACACACACACTCCCGACCGCGCACGTGTGGGAAAACACACACACACGCAGTCGGGAGCACTCGCATATCACTGATTCACTGTCAACCTGCTGCAAAATATCATTGCGCACGCTCCCACGCGCGCGCCCGTATTCCGATCCGTGTAATAATATTCACAGGGGTATATATTGTCATTTGAAACAAGTTACCAATGCATTGTCCTGGGGTATATGTTAACACTATGATCGCCGATGACGAGTTAAGACGTCATTCCTAGCCATGCTCATTCTGCCGAAGACGCCGTAACTCGTCTTTGATGTCAATATTTCAAAAATCTGTCATCGAAATCATATTTCCTTTCCGGAGCCCTGAGATGTACTGGTGAGCTCCACTCAACTGTCTAACGGTTCGAGAGAGCCATCTGGTGGCCGATCGGCAGATCGGCCAAGAGGGGGGGGCGCGCCAAACAGGAAGTGCTCATCCATATGTGCTCCGGGCACTCGCGATCGGTAGCCGGACTCCATCTCAACACACTGGATGATCAATCGCTCGCCCTAACTCAATAAACAACGTTATTTGGACGTATATAGTATTATACAACCTGGAAATGGTTCATCAGGATCAACATCCCATAATCGAAAACGGTCTACTCCACGCTGATCATCCAACGGCGCGAGGAACATACGGTAAGATTCAGCGTTATTTTCTAACGTATTCCATATAAACTGCTATGATGAACATATGACCCACTCTGGATGAATCATCTAACGCTGCCCACGGAATTATAAACGATCCCCCGCCCATCCGGTCATCATCAGATCATACGTAGATCATTCTAGAAGTACGTCCAGTTGAAATATTTCATCTCGCACAGATTCCTACCAAACTGTATCTGATCATCAATATAATGCATTTAGTGCTATAAATCACGTTCTGAAGAAAGCTGCAGAAAACGATAAAAACATACTTATATTTTAGACCATATTTTAGTATGAATATGTGAATGAAAAAGTTTAACGTTGCTACACCCTGAACAATACATATAGGACATTGAATGGGCCATAATAATGGCAATGTAGCAATATAATTTAAAAAGTTATAGCCCTGCAAAGAAGGGGAACTTCTCCATAGACAAATAGAGCTGGCGAGGGATGGTAAATTATGAATTTAACCCATGGCGATCAAAGTGTTAATTAGTATCCCCCTCAATCTCTCTATGTCTCTCTGTCTGCCAGTGCAGACTGTGGGTGACTGTCACTCAAAGCGCTTATGGGCAGAGCCCAGCCCAAAACAGCTTGAAATCTTGAAGTGGAAAAATGCTGCTTTAGAGTACGTACTTGATTAGAAATACAAAACAATGATTTTTTTTTTGTTTAACTTTACAGATGTGTTCCATAGACTCACAGGAATTGTGTAAAGTTGCCCAAATAGTGAAAGGAATAGCAAGACACGGGACCTTTAACCACCACACCATCTTTGGCCACAGTATTACATTCCTATTTTGTTTAAATATTTATTTGATTTTCTGTGGTCAAATTAAGCTATATGATAAGATAAGATACGATATTCCTTTACTGATCCCCTTGGAGAAATGTGGGTGGCATAGCAGCATGGGGGAGGTACAGGCATTAGTACCTTGGTTTAAGAAACATTGGTTTAAACCATCTCTGTTTCTCCCAGGGAGACAGGGGGGATCCTGGAGGTATAGGACCCAGAGGGAGCAGGGGACACTGTGGCGCCAAAGGAGCGCCTGGAGGCAAAGGACCGCCTGGAGAGTCTGTAAGTTCTGATTAACCCTTTCACTACCACACTACAAAGGGTTAACCTTTCACTACCACACTACAAAGGGTTAACCTTACACTACCACGCTACAGAAGGTTAACCCTTTCACCACCACACTAGACAGTTAACCTTCTTGTAATTTAGACTGTCCATAGTAATATCACAACGTGACGATGTGGGTGACTTTCACTTTAACATTTAACCCTTTCACTACCACACTACCAAATGGTTAACCATTTCACTGCGACAATACAGGAGGTTAACCCTTTCACTGCCACACAACAAAGGGTTAGCCCTTTCACGACCACACTACAGAAGGTTAACCCTTTCACTACCACACTACAGACGGTTAAAAGAAAGGGTTAAAAGCACAATCCATGATTGCAGCATGGTCCACTACTGGCATTCTCTTCACTCTGAAGTGTGTTGTCCGAGCCTTTGAGCCAAGTCAGAACTGACAGCATGCCAAGCTAAACACAAGTTACACATACGTTTTGAAGAAAGGTCTGTTTACATAGATAGTGATTGTAAACGTTGGAGTAAAATACCTGATATATACTGTATATTTATATAAAGACCTGATATATACAGTGTATATTTATATATATTTATTTGAGATATGATGGACTAAGAATGTTCTAAAAATGTCCCATTTACAAGCCAAACTATTCAAGAACATAATGTGATGAATATACCAAATGTTAACAGTTATATTGATAATATCTTTATGTAGACTAATGATAAAACATCCACAGAGCTTTTAGAAAGGTGTGGAATAAAAGTACTGCTTTCCCCACCAAAATAAATATTATGATTGATTGGGAATTAATTCAGTTGGGTCCAAAATGTATGTTGTGTTTACCTCTATCTGTCCAAACTGAATTCTGCATGTCGCACATTTTTCATGTTATGATCTCTGAAGCCAGAAGTCTGTACATCATGTTCTGATTTTTCAAACTGGAAGTCTGCACATCATGTTATGACTTCTGAAACTATTTTTATGTCTTTATATTATACTATTTCTGAATCTATGGTGACTGAAACACTAGCCGACTGTCATGTACAATTAACGCTGATTTCAATGGTGAAATCTGTTTACTAATCAGTCGCTCAGTTGTTGAGAAAATTGTGAAAATAGCGTCCGTTTCTCAAAGCGGAAGTCTCAAACACGTGGTCTCGTTCACTCTCATTTGCTGAACGTCATCTATAGCAGGGGTTCTCAACCTTTCTGCTGCCAAGGCACCCCTGTGTTCAATAAAATATTCCAGGGCACCCCTACATACGATAAAGACTTTCCCGGTCCTGTCTTTTTTGCTACAATGATGATACAATGACTCTTTATTTGCCGTGCTGTCGTTGAGATGTTTTGTTGTTTGTTTGTCTTTGTTGCTTGTTGGTGAATCTGCAAATATGAATTGCCCCACGCGGGATCAATAAAGTTGTCTGAATCTGATGACAAACGTTTTTTTTTTAAATACAGAAAAGGATCACTAAAGTGCTATCTGTTGCAGCTGCACTGTTCTCCATAAAAATAGCATATTTGGATAAGTTTGAGAATTTCTCAAAAACAGAAAATCATGTATTTTTTTTAAATACAGAAAAGGATTACCAAGTTACCATTTCTCAAAAAATATAAATAAATACAGAAAATAAGCACTTGTTCACTCAGTGGACATTTCTAGCTCAATGCGAGGTCCGCTGCTGCTGGCTAATAATACGGTCAATACGTGGGGAGATCTTTGACAAGGCAACACGCATGTCATCATCAAGGCTCAACTTGGCCCTATATTTTGTTTTCAGAGCTGTCATGGATGAAAAGCCAGCTTCACACAGATATGTGGGGCTGAATGGTATCAACACCTTAACTGCAGCATCATGAGATACTTGGTACTCAGCACCACACTCTGAAACTAGCTCTCCAGGTGGTATCAGATGAGATTTCAATGAGTTCTTCCAAGAGTTTGGATGGAGATGTGTCAGGAAGCTTTGTCTCAATGTTGTCTGTAAAGTTTTTTTTTATCCAGAGTAACTTGGTGATACTTTTCTGTGTTTTATTAAATAATGATTTTCAGATTTTTAGAAATGGTCAAACTTATCCAAATATGGTATTTTCATGGAAAACAGTGCAGCTGCAACAGATAGCACTTTAGGGATAATTTTCTGTAATCCAAAAATAATTTGGATTCACTATAAAGTGCCTGTTCACTATAAAGTGCCACGTTTTGATATATTGAGCTTTAAACTTTAAGTAAATGTTTTGGAACACGCAACCTAAAACACCTTCCTCTCCCAAACCGTTCCTGCAATTGTTTTATGTTGCATGATGATCATGGATACATTTATTATGTATTGTATTTTTTATGTTTAAATATCAACATAATCTGTCTGTCCACCCTCAGTACATTTACTATCAATATAATATAGTAGTCTGACTTCATCATCTTTTCAAACGCACACAAATAGAGGGAGAATGCACCCCCCCCCACCCCCCCCAGTCATCCTTCCAACTAAGTCCCCACCCTGCTGTTCTAAGATAAGATAAGATAAGATATTCCTTTATTGATCCCCTTGGGGAAATTCCAAATATAACTCCGGCCACGGTTCTGTCTTTGGATGCCATGAAGGCATTCAATAGACAAGAATGGTCATATCTTTGGACGGTACTGGAGGCTATGGGACTTGGAAAGGAATTTATACACATGATTAAAGTGCTCTATGCCCAGTGGTGCAGTGGTCATGGGACGGGGTTGCACGCCGTTCCATCTGCTTTTTGAGCAGAAGGACGCGCACGCTCAAGCTCATACGCTCAAATGTGTTACATTCCATTCCTAGAGGCAATTAGGCTCTGTCGCTCTGAACAGGGCTTTTAGCTTGTTGTTAGCTTATGGTAACGGGACATTAATTCCGGTCTTAAACACAACATGGTCATAAAGGAATGGCAAGGATTGCAAAGCATGTTATATGCATTTGACCCGTTGCGGAATAAAACAGCAGGGATTTGTTTTGGGTCGCAAAAACACTACCCTTGCAGCTGCTGTGTTTCAATGTCCGCGTTCCAGATCCAGACGCTATTACTGCTGAGCTGAGAGACACTACTGCTCAGCCTGCTGTGTGGAGATGCATCCTATTGGCTGTGTGCTGGAGCGGATATGAGTCACGACACCACAGATTTTCAAAATAAGAGTATCATAATGACCTTAATGTTGCTAGCTTTCGGAGCCTAGTTATTATAGCTGGAGCTGCGCGTGGGCATAAATGAGACCCGCTATAGGATTTTCAAAATAAGACGGTTGTCATTCTATATTTTTAAAGAACATTGCCAGGCATCTCGCGGAACCCCTGACAGCTCTCCGCGGAACCCCTGTGTGCCGCGGAACCCCTGTTGAGAACCGCTGATCTATAGCACCTTTAAAATGGTCAAATAAAATCAGGGATTGCTTTGCGCAAATCTATCTTTAATATGTTTTATAATGAGATACTATAATAAAAATACTAACCTTCGTACTGTCTTTTACTATTATGCACTCTGCTACTAAGGAATCTACCTTGCCTATATTATTACCTACTATGCTAACATGCACTCAAGACTGTGGCACTCAAGTTCAACACTGTTTTACGAAATGTTACTGACCCTTAGCTGCCTGAGTTGTACCCCTCCTGCTGACTTTGTACTGAACATGTAAGTCACTTTGGATAAAAGCATCAGCTAAATGTAAATGGTACAAGACATAAAAAGCATGTCAAAAATAATGTTCTATTAGGATGTAGTCACAGTGTTCTCAAGACGTTATGTCTTTTGTACCAAATACCACGCAATGCCATCGACACAGCATACATGCTTTTCATTTAACACCTTTCATTTGATTAAAATCACCTGCTGTTCGTTTACCAAGACGTCTTCAGATGATGATGATGTAGTGGACTGAGGATTAGGAGCTGACCGTGGGTCACACTGGTTTCATTAAAAACAGTATTATAGAGAGAGACCAACGTGCCGACAGTGATCTTATCTAGAGAAGTTAGTCATTTCCACTGAGAAGCGTTGTGTTTTCTCTCCCCCAGGGAGATGCTGGTCCTTGGGGCGTGCCGGGGAAGAGAGGCCCCCGCGGAGAAGCTGGTTCTGATGTAAGTCTGCCAAAGCAATCAGAGAATCATTTCATCTCTGGAGTTAGATTTTTAGATCAAATGTCATCCCACTTTGCTTTTGATCTTCTCTCCAGGGTGACGCCGGACCCCCAGGAGATCCTGCACTCTCAGTGAGTAACGTTTAAACACAAAGCTGTTGAAGGTCAAAGGTGTTTTAGATCCTTTTTTCCGCCCTCTGGGAAAAAGGAATCTCAACCCTTGCGTGACATAAGAGCAAAATGGCCACCGTGTGAATATGATCAATAGCTGTGACATTACTGCTCTGCTTTCCTTTTAACATAGGAGTGTGATGTCATGACTTACATCAGAGAGGCATGTGGTTGTTGTGGTGAGTGACGGCCATTTCCATCATCTGACAAAGTTTCATTTAATTTCAAACCTTTATTTAAACTCAAAAGGCAAATGAGGTTTGCCAAAGGTTGGAGATCAAGGTTTTAAACTCTGCAACAGAGGGGATATAGCATATAGCAGCCTTCACGCACCTCATTTCCTTCTGACGAGCTAAAGATACATAACCAGCTTTAGAAAGCGCTGCTTCGTCTTATCCATAGTATATTTCTTCAGACGAGCTAAAGATACATAACAGGCTTTAGAAAGCGCTGCTTCGTCTTATCCAAGACACACAAGGATTTAACAAATTACATCCTGAACTCGCTCTACGGTTCCTGCCAACAAGCTTGTCCTACTGGTTTCATCCGTCAGACTGTGAGAAACGCTGTGGACCCCTGGACATTGTGTTCATCATCGACAGCTCTGAGAGCGTTGGGCTGACGAACTTCACCCTGGAGAAAAACTTTGTCATCAACACCATCAGCAGGTTGGGCTCCATGGCCAACGACCCCGGGTCCCTGACAGGTGCAGTATACCACACAAACACAACAAAGAGGAAATGCTGCTACTGTAGGAATCCATCTTCTCTTGGGAGAGGCTGCGGTCAAATATAAACCGTCGCCACAAAACAATTTTGAAGGTTGATGATGGTTCGATTAGTAACGCTCCACCTTTCCTCGACAACGGCCACTGAAGTTGCCCTTGCGAAAGGCAACTTAACCGGCAACCGCTTCAGTGGAGCTGTCAACCGTGTCAGACTTTGTTGTTCTGGCAGCTCTGGGGTGTGAATGTGTAACATTGTACGAGTGTAAAGCAGGATGTTTCTGAGAAAGAGCAGACATGCCCATGCTCACAAATAAGAAAAATAATAATAATGGTACATTGTCCTTCAGACCAATTGGGGTTTCACTCACTCAATCTGCTGTGAGCTCCAAATGTAACTATTATTTATTTTCATGTTTTGGCTCCGTACTTTTAAAATGTGAAATGAGCCAATCAATCTGAGGTTAAAGTACAGAATATACACTTTAATTGAGTTTATTTTAAACCATGAGATGGACAGACATTTGAACCCCATAGACACTGCTTTATTTCACATCCAATGTAATCAGGATACAGAGTCAAACCATGAAGAAAGTCCAAGTATTGTTGGAGCCGAGTCGGCCGACTGCGTGTTATTTATCTCTCAGCATCCTGGCAACGTGTGTTTAAACATCCCCGCTAACATCCTGATCTTCCCCAGGCACCAGAGTCGGCGTCGTGCAATACAGTCACAACGGGACATTTGAGGCCATCCGTCTGGACGACCACGGCATCAACTCCATGTCGGCCTTCAAGATGGCCGTGAAGAACCTGCAGTGGATCGCCGGTGGCACCTTCACGCCCTCGGCTCTCAAGTTCGCCTACGACCACCTCATCCGGGACGGTCGCAGGGCCCGGGCCAAGGTGTCCGTGGTGGTGATCACGGACGGGCGCTTCGACCCGCGGGACGACGACACGCTGCTCCGTTACCTCTGTGACGACGCCAGCGTGGCGGTGAACGCCATCGGGGTCGGGGACATGTTCGGGAAGTCAGAGGACGACGAGGTCCTGGAGTCCATAACGTGCCGACAGAAGGGCCGCGTGACGCCCATGAGGCGCTTCGCCGACCTGGTGGCCGAGGACTTCATAGATAAGATGGAGACCGTTCTCTGTCCTGGTGAGCACCTGACTGTACATCTGCAATCATCTCAACACCTCTGACACAATGTTCATCTCAACACGTGACACAATGTTCATCTCAACACGTATACCCCCGACACAATGTTCATCTCACGCTTGCTGGTTTGTGCATCTCTTTTAGATCCGGAAACCGTCTGTCCTGACCTCCCCTGTCAAACAGGTATATTTCATGCGCGGTTATTAGTGTGTAGTGCGTACAGTATCGCTGTACACATAAAATGAGTGATCTGTTGACTGTTATTCCAGAGCCCGATGTGGCGACGTGTGCCCAGCGGCCGGTGGACATAGTGTTCCTCCTAGACGGCTCGGAGCGTCTCGGCCTGGAGAACTTCCGCCACGTTCGTGGGTTTTTGCAGAAGACCGCAGAGACCCTGATCCTGGCGCGGGTTAAGAGCGACCCAATGCGAGCCCGTTTGGCGCTGCTCCAGTACGGCAAGGCCGACGAGCACCTGGTGGCGTTCAATCTCACGCACGACCCGGCTCTCATCTCCGGTGGCGTGGCGCGCATGGGTTACCTGGACTCCTCCTCCAGCGTGGGGCCCGCCATCCTCTACGCCGTCAACAACCTCCTGAGTCAAACCAGACGCAACACGGAGATCTCCTTCATCTTCATCACGGACGGCGTCACCGACAGCGGCGCCCTGGAGGAGGCGGTTGCCACCATGCGAAGGGCACAGGTCGTCTCCACGGTGATTACCACAGGAAGCGATGTCGACCGGGATGTGTTGATCAAGCTGGCCATGGGCAACCAGGATGCCATCTTCAACTCTAAAGACTTTTCTGACCTGTCCAAGTCTGGTTTCTTTGAACGTTTCATTCGGTGGGTGTGTTAGGGCAGTGGTTCCCAAAGTCGGGGTCGCGACCCAAAGGTGGGCCGCGAGCAGCCACGGGTGGGCCGCGAGATGATTTAAAAAAAAAAAAAAAAAAAAAAAAAAAAAAAATTTATTTTTATTTTTTTTGTCAGGCCACTGAACTTAGAAGCAGGCCAGGACAGTGTTTCTAGTTGTATTCTAAAATGTGACTATATGGTTTTATATTAACTTAATAAATAAACAAAAACGAAAAATCTACTTATTTCAACGAACATTTCAAACTAAATAACAGATTATGCACATAAAACGCTGAAAACAACCGAAGCAACAATAGTATTTTAATGAGGCTATTATTATTATCATTATTATTTTGCAACAAGTTAGCCCTCTCATAAATAACACATATAAATGAATAACTAACTTGAACTAACTTAATAGGATTGAAGTGATATTTGGCTTAAAAAATCGGTCGCCTGGCAAAAAAAAAAAAAAAAAAAAACCCGACGATGTGCATTGGGCCGCGGCTCTCTGACGCCTTATTTTCTGGGCCCCGGCCTGAAAAGTTTGGGAACCCCTGTGTTAGGGAGGGACCGCCGTTAGCTGGACATGAACATTGAACTGAACATTATATATATTATAGTGTGCTACTGGTGCTACCGTCACATCTAGCATTTAAAAAAATTTGGCTAAAAAATGTCCAGCCAAGGAATCTGATTAGTCAAAGAGACCCGGTAATTCCCATGGATGGGGGGGGGGGGGGGGGGTAACTAGGTTTGTTACCAACCAGAGAGCGATTTTTTTTTTCTTTTCTTATACTTAAGATAAGATGAGATGAGGGCGGCTAGGTGGTGCAGTGGGCAAGGCGCTCACCACCAATGCAGGAGACGCTGGGTTCGAGCCCAGCTCTCCGCATTGCTATCAGCTTGGCTGGTCGTTCATACTAATACAATTGGCAGTATTAGGGGGTGGGAAGCTGATGGGTGGGGATCGGACGTTGTGGACAGCGAATCCTACAGGTCGGTTAGTGCGCCTGCGCAGCAGAATCAGGAAGCGACAGGGGCGGCGTGTCCCTCCCACGCAGACCCTCGACGCTGAGAGATCGCGCTGTGCAGGTGAAAAGATGCGACGGCTGCTTCCTCGAGTACCGGAATGGACACGTGATGTAAGGCTTCGTCCACATTGTAGCCGGCTTGTGGGAGGCATGGCCTAACAGCGTTCGAGACAGGGGAGGGTAGAATTGGACAATACGAAATTGGGATGGGAGAAAAATACAAAATGGGAGAAAAAGTAGATTAAAAAAAAAGATAAGATGAAATATTCCTTTATTGATCCCCTTGGGTAAATTCTGGGAAAAACCTGCTTTATTCTTATCAATGTATAACATTTAGAACATTTCATTTTTTTAGACAATACACAATGCATTGGAAGCAATTAGATACAAGCCATACAGCCATCACATGTGGGTACTGAGGTAAATGTTTTACCCCTCAGTCGTCCCCTGGAGGGGTCGATAGGAATTTACACGTTGCCCTTTGACCCTCCAGGTACGGGATGGTCTCTCTAAATGTCAGGCCGCTCGGCTACCCTGAAGGTACTTACAGATTGTGGTACCCGTAATTACAGTATGCCTTCTCAGATATCACTGCTATCTTAAAGGAACACTCCCACCAAAAAAATAAAGCTAATCTATTATGCCCACAATCATACACATATCCCCAAACTATAAACGTGTCTTTTTTGGAGTGGGAGTTATTGAGTTAAAGGTTTAGAATGTGTGATGTCATTATGACATGTTGTTCCAGGGAGTAATAAAGCTCTTCTCAGTGAAGTTATGTGAAACATCAAGGCCTTAGTGAATGATCAACAGAACCTGAACAGGCAGTGGTGGAAGAAGTACACAGTTAATTTACTTAGAACTACCCAGATAAATGAGTACTCTCAATGTATTCAATTTCAATATCTAAAGCAAAAGTATGCATTCTACATTATGTTTGTGTACTCCAGTGCTTGGGAGCATTCAACCATCAAACCACTGACCTCTAAAGGTTATGTTAAAGTAGTCTGTGGTCCAGTTATGCTGCTCTGATTAAAGGTTATGTTAAAGTAGTCTGTGGTCCAGTTATGCTGCTTTGATTAAAGGTTATGTTAAAGTGGTATGTGGTCCAGTTATGCTGCTCTGATTAAAGGTTATGTTAAAGTGGTATGTGGTCCAGTTATGCTGCTCTGATTAAAGGTTATGTTAAAGTGGTATGTGGTCCAGTTATGCTGCTCTGATTAAAGGTTATGTTAAAGTGGTATGTGGTCCAGTTATGCTGCTCTGATTAAAGGTTATGTTAAAGTGGTATGTGGTCCAGTTATGCTGCTCTGATTAAAGGTTATGTTAAAGTGGTATGTGGTCCAGTTATGCTGCTCTGATTACGTCCTCTTGAAGTTGACAGGCTTCAAATGTGATGTGAAAGTGGGGGGCGTGGCTAGGCAAGAAATGGAGTAATACGCTTTTTGTTCTCGCTCCCGTCGAGTCTCTACTTTTTGTTGTTTTATCTTAATTTAATAAGCTTACGGATTTACAAAACGTAGTGAATCTTACTCCGGGTACATTTGTTTAAACCGTTGGTAATTTTTTTCACGGACAGATGGCATCAAACCTTCGCAAATACGGATACGTCCCGACTACAAGTAGGCCTGAAAAAGCCTCGGGTTCCGCCTCTGGGCCACCACCGACCACACCGTCAAAGATGGCCGGCGTGGATACCACAGCCTTAAAGGCGGAGATTCTCCTCGCGCTGAAATCCGAAATCGCAGAGATAATACAATCAGAATTGAAAGGTGCACTTTCCAAAGAGTTCGACCTTATCAGAAATGATTTGAAAGCGATAAAGGATGAAATGCGAAGCTGTGTAGCGACACTGCGTGTAGACATGAACAAAATGGAGGTTGCGGTTAAGGACGTGGAGGGTGGTCTCTCGAGGTGGTCGGACGAGGTGGTAACGCTACAAGCCACAGTCGAAGACCTAAAGACGGAGGTGACTGGTCTCAGGGGAAAGTGTGACGACATGGAAGGAAGGATGAGGAGGTGTAACGTGAGGATAATTGGAGTGGCTGAGACGGACGGCTCAAGTTACACTGCATCGGTCTCAAAGCTACTGAAAGGCGTGCTGCAAATGGATGATGAAGTGCTGGTAGACCGCTCGCATAGAGCACTGGGGCCGAAGAGGCCAGACGGGAAGCCCCGTGCTATCGTGGCTAAACTCCACTATTACCAGGATTGTGTCGAGGTGTTGAGACGGGCGCGCGCTGAGGCTCCATTACAGGTCAACGGAATGTCTATTGCAATCTTCCCTGACTATGCCAAGGGCGTCGCGAAGGCCAGGGCTGCGTTTACAGAGGTGAGGAAGATATTATGCGGCTGTGAAGGCATCCGATACGGCATTCTTTTTCCAGCCCGACTTCGCATCACGCACGGGGGAAAAGAGAAAGAGTTCACCGATGCAGGGGAAGCAATGAGCTACGTCAGAAAGAACATTGTGCACGCAGCAGCGGGTGAGACCACATAGAAAGAGGGATGTATCGGTGTGTACGTGCTGCTTATGATATGCAGGCGATGTGAACAATGTATCATATTAACTACAACAGGACAATATATATATAGAGGCTACTGTAATGTCTACTGTGTGATCATTTATGTGTAGCATTGTCTGCCTAGCATTGAGAGGACGCCACTGGACACCATTTACCAAGCTAAGTGACTCACCAACCTCCAGCAAATTCGTTGCCCTATACTTATGATGTACAGACGATGTGAACAGTGTATAATTTTGGCCCCAATAGGACAATGTGTGTATAGTTACACATACAGACATATAAATATGTACACACATGCTCACACCTAAGATGGCGCACGCGCTCGCATACCTAATGGATGCACTATCTAGAGATTCTAGGCGTACTACACACACGTGGGCGCGTACTACGTGCATGCACAGACACACATTAAGACATTATACAGACACGGGGGCACGGACCCACACACTCACGCCTACACACCCATACGTTTACACCTTGGCTGTGTCCGATACATCCATACACACACATACATAGGATCACGTGCACGCAAATGCACGAACACTGAAGGGCATATGCCCAGGTACACACCCATTTGTAGACGCATGGACACACGCACACTCCCACACCTCTTCCAATTTATTTTATTCTACAACACCCAATCAGGCACCATTTTTTGTGTTTAACGGGGCATGTTGGTTGCCCTTGCTCGGGAGTAAGATGTTTTGCCTTATTTCAGGGCCTGCTTGATGTGAGGTTGTTAATGTTAATGTATTATTGTTATGCTTACCGTTCACCGCTGCCACCTATATTACCCTACCTGGTTGGGTGTATCCCACTGGACAGCTGAAGACCTTATATAATACCAAGATCCGAGTACGTTTTTTTTTTTTTAACTCTTATTTTTCTTTTCTTTCTCTTTATTATTTTCTTTTACCTAAGGGGCTCGACGGGGGCCTGAGTGGCTGGCTCCATAGGTAGAACACCTCCAACATAAGCACATTATGTGTGGATTAGGTTCTGAAGGGTATTTTGGGCACCTTGTTTTTTATAGGTGTCAGGGGGGGGGGGTTACCGGACTTGTACATTCAACATGCTTAACTGATCAGATGTCTGTTTTGCTTTTCACCTGCAGTTGTGCTGAGCTCTCTATAGGTTCCAGATGCATGGCCTCTCTCATCTACTATGATCGACACGGGTGATACCATGGGGCTGGAAGGGTGCTCTCAGAGTCGGCGCCAGAGCGAATTTAACGGGGGGGCATATGGTAATTTCGGGGGGGCATAAAATATAGGCTTCAGAAAACGAATTTCCCGCAAACCAACATGCATTTCAAAACATGAGTGCGCATAAGAGATAAGACAGTCTCTCTCTCTCTCTCTTTCTCTCTCACGTCACAACAAACGCACTGTACTGTACCCATTCTGCAATCTGTTAATAAAGTTTTCAATCAATCAATCAACTCGCGTCTTGCGCACACACACAAATTAAACAGTATGAAATAAGCCAGAGGCTGGGCTTTACATTCATTAATAAGTGAAAGTAACTGTTAACGGTGCTCCTGGTTGAGAACACATTACTCACTGTCTGCCTGGTTATGTCTGTGCCAGCCAGTACTGTACAGCGGGGCAGGTCCATGGATCCTCTTACAACCACTACGCAACTCTCTAACTCTAAACCCGATCTCCGATTGACCCCCACCGCCCACCCCCTCCCCTCGCATATAATAATCAATAACTACACGCAAGCTTATCATGCAACGAAATAAGATTGGAGAGGGGGGCGAGACTGTTTGCTGTTTTTTATAAACTGGGATCAACACTGCTCAAAACGGCATTATTTCCGTATTTGGCTGCCTGCTGCGCCTGCGCTGTGATCACAGCGCATGCGCATCATGCACCTAACGCTGGAAATAATGCCGTTTTGACCAGTTTATAAAAGATATTTAAAATGTTTATTAGCAACGCAGAGCTTTCTAACCCTCCCGTATCTCTGTCCAAGACCCTCGTGCAACTGTGAGTATCTTTGAAATTTCTCTCTGATACTTGTATAACGAACCGTTCGACCAGAACCAGTCCTTCATGGTAAATCTAGGTTGGTTTCCTATTGAGGAGCAAGTGACTGTGGATTCACTCGGTGCATCAGTCACGAAAGGGGCTACGTGCGATCAAACATACACTTCTTTTAAGACTTTTTTTGTTTAATTTCGTTTAATAATAGGCCAAATAGCCTATTTATAAAGGAAAACATCTGACTTTTACTATAATAAAAAGAATTAAATGTTTAATTATTAAATTTTTTTATAATAATTGCCTATGATGTTTTGGAGGGGCACAGTGCGTCATCTGGGGGGGCATGGCCCGCGAATGCCCTCCCATGGCGCCGACACTGGGTGCTCGTGAGTTGGAATGTTAAATCACTCAACCACCCAGTAAAGCGTAAGAAGGTACTTACACATTTAAAACAACTCAATGCAGACATAGCGTTTTTACAGGAGACGCATTTAAAAACTGCGGACCATGCTCGACTGGGGGGAGGATGGGTGGGACAGATGTATCACTCCAACTTCCACACAAAGGCCAGAGGAGCAGCCATTTTGCTAGATAAAAACACGCCATTTACTATGTCAAGTGTAGAGGCCGACCCTGCAGGGCGCTAGCCTATAGTGGTGGGGAAACTGCATTCATTTCCGGTCATTTTGGCTAATATCTACACACCAAACTGCGACAACCCTACGTTCTTCACTAGCCTTTTTTCTCGCCTACCGGATATGACCTCGCACCATCTCATCCTTGGCGGCGACATGAATTGTGCACTCTCCCCGGTGCTGGACCGTAGCTCGCCTAGGAAGGCCCCCCAGTCTAGCTCGTCCCGTGCAATCCGGCGCTTTCTTAAATCATATGGGGTAGCTGACGTGTGGCGGTTTCGTAATCCTACATCCAGAGGATACTCATTTTTTCCCCCGGTCCATAATACCTTCTCGCGCATAGACAGCTTTCTCCTGGATAAGAGACTCCTTCCCCTCGTAACCAAATGCGAATACGGAGCGATATAGTTATCTCAGACCATGGTCCCTTAGTTATGAAAACGAGTATCCCGAATACACGGCTCGGCCACCGCCAGTGGAGACTCAACCCGTTGCTTCTGTCGGAGGAAGCCTTCATAAGCTTCATCACCTCGGAAATTACATTATTTCTCGACATTAATAAGACTCCGGGAATGTCTTCTTTAACCATTTGGGAATCACTGAAGGCGTACTTAAGGGGACAGGTGATTTCATATTGCGCCAACCAAAAGAAGATAAACACGGCACGCCTTAAGCAACTGACGGACGAGATTTTGGAGCTAGATAGACTACATAGCCACTCGCCATCAACCGACACGTTGAAAAAACGTATATCGCTGCGAACTGAGTTTGACCTCCTGTCAACGCACAACCCCAAACGAGTCTTCCTCGGTTGATGACCCTACTTGCGGACTTCGGCAAAATATCCGGCTACAAAATCAACATTCAAAAAAGCGAACTGATGCCCGTCGGCACCTCGGCGGATCGGATACCTCTGAGCACATTCCCGTTTAAGATTAGCCCTAAAAAGTTCAAGTACCTCGGGATATGGATCACGCATGAACATAAGGACCTATATATGGCTAACTATCAACCCTTACTGTCCAACCTGGCGAGAGATATTGAACGTTGAGACCCCCTGTCGCTATCCCTGGGTGGGAGAATCAACACAATAACGGCAAATCCGGAGCGGAAGAAAATGCCCCCAGCAGGTAAACTAGATCGAAGGACGATAATCATCCTTTATCTACTCCTTGCGGGAGATATTAAATTAAACCCGGGCCCGACTACACGACTACAACAGAAAGTGATGAATCAGAGGCTCCCACAAATAGTGACGGCTACCGTCGCGATCAACAATAATAACAACAACATCCCTTTCAACGACACCAACATCCTAACACCGGCGTCGGGTGCATACATTCCACCCGTCACCGGAGCAGTGATGACTGCCGTCGCGATCAACAACGACAACATTGTCAACCCCGGACCCAGCCAAGTCAGGACCCCCGTCAGGACGCGAACCCAGACGCGACGACTGGGTCTGGCACTACAGGATGCAACGATGGCTTCGGATGCCTACTTTCCACCCGAGGCCGGAGCAATCAACACGCACGGCGCCGCCGCAAAGGAACACACGGGAGGACGAGACGTCTCCACAGCAGGGAGCCGGCGGGATGGAATCAACACAGCCCCTGGATCATGCCCCCTCCCCACGGAATTCCACCACCAGGCGGCGCCAGCAGATGAACAGGACAAAGAATCTCACACCCCCCCCCCCCCCCACACACGGTCCAAATAATAACAACACAGCCCCACCCCCCTCCCGTCGCGGGACACCCACCTTGATCAAAGGATCCCCCACCCCCCCTCCTTTCACCAGCAGAGGACAAAGGATCATCCCCACCCCCCCTCCTAACATCAATGAACACAGGACCCCATCCCTACCGCCACAAGATCAACCACACGGACTAGGATCCCCCACCCCCCCTCCGGACATCACAGAGCCCCCCCCCCTTCCCACAGAAGAAGAATCCTACCTTCATCTCAATGATATAGACGACACAGCAGATAAAAACGGACTACATATCTTTCATCTTAATGTAAATAGCCTCAGGCACAAACTGGCAGAAATAAGAAATCATTTCAGTAGCGGAAAGGTAAACATACTATGTTTCTCAGAAACCAAACTGGACCCATCAGTAACAGACCCGGAAATTGAATTAGAGAACTATTCTTTAGTCCGCAATGACAGGAACAGGCATGGAGGAGGTGTCTGTATGTACATCCATCAAGACACCAAATTTATTAACCGTACAGACCTAGATCATGAGGCTATTGAAACTGTTTTTGTAGAAATTCTATTTGAAAGGGCTAAATCTGTTCTAGTCGGCACAATTTACAGACCGCCAGACCAAAATGGCTTTTATGACGTGTTGGATGAGTGCTTAGCTGGAGTTGAGGATACAGAAATGATTCTTATTGGGGATTGGAACACGGATATGCAACAAAAAGATGCACCCGTCTTCAAATCCTACAATAGGTTTTGTGATCTGCACGGCCTCAGCCAACTAATCACACAACCCACACGTGTGTGTGAGTCAACTCAGACTACCATTGACCTCATCCTGACCTCTGACAAGTCCAAGATCGCCAATAAAGGGGTTATAGCATGCGGGTTAAGTGATCATTATATGATATTCTGTACCCGCAAAAAGCTAAAACAAAAGGCTGGCTGTCACAAAACAGTCACATCTAGAGACCTAAAAACCTACTCTAGCGAGGCCTTTAACCTTGAACTGGAGGGTCTGGACTGGTCAGATGAGCTCAATGGTACACTGGTTGAAGAAACATGGCTTGGCTTCAAAACCAAATTTTCAACGATACTAAACAACATGGCCCCCCTAAGAACCACCAGGGTAAAAAATCGCGCTGAGCCGTGGATGCACGCTGAAATACTGACCGCTATGAAAACCAGAGACAAAAAATGCTCTGAGTTTCGTAAAAGTCAGTCAAAGCTTAACATAAGCACGAGCAGTGAACTCCAAGCCCACGTGACTGAACTCAAACTGCAAAGAAACAGACTAAGAAATGATGTAAACTCCATGATCAAAACAGCAAAGAAAAAATTCATCAATGACAAAACCGAGGAAAACAAAAACAAACCGCGTGAACTTTGGAAATTACTCAATAACCAACTAGGCTGCAGTAAAAAACTTAAAACCAGATTCTCAAACATAAACATAAAGACGGACAACACGCTCATCACAGAAAAGCTGGATGTAGCCAATTACTTAAATAGTTTCTTCACAAACATAGCCACAACACTGGTAAACAAACTACCCTCCCACTCAGGGCATTATGGGGTAGAACACATAGTAGCTTACTACAAAAACCTAGGGGTCCACAAAGACGACTTCAAACTGGAAATGGTAACAACAGATGAGGTACTCAAAAAACTGAGCGCCCTCCAACCTAACAAGGCCACTGGCCATGACAACATCCCCTCCAAATTCCTCAGAGACTCAGCAGCCGCCATCACCCCAGTCATCACACACATAATAAACCTCTCTATAAAACAGGGACACGTCCCCAAGGACTTCAAAATAGCGAGAGTGACCCCTCTGCACAAAAAAGGCAGTAAATTAGACCCAGGCAACTACCGCCCTGTTTCTATCCTTACCTCCATCTCGAAAGTCATGGAAAAAATTGTATACGAACAGGTCGAAAAATACCTTGCGGAAAAAAATCTAATCTACGAATTCCAATCTGGCTTCAGAACATCCCACTCCACTGACACATGCCTTCTCTATTTAAACGACCACATCAAACAAGAGGTGGACGCGGGCAAATACTGCGGCATGGTCATGCTGGACCTACAAAAGGCCTTCGACACTGTCAATCACACCATTCTGATTGACAAGCTAAAAGCAATTGGTTTTGATAGTCTATCAGTGAGCTGGATGCAATCCTACCTGGAGGGGAGAGAGCAGATGGTGGAGGTAAACGGTACCCTATCCCCCCCCCTCACAGTAAACTGTGGTGTTCCACAAGGAAGCATACTAGGTCCGCTACTGTTCCTAATTTATGCAAATGACATGTCGTCAGCTTGTGACTGCAACTTGTTCCTGTTTGCGGACGACTCAGCCCTGCTGGTCTCTGACAAGAACAAATTACAGGTTGAAAAAACCCTCAGCTCAGAACTAAGCAAAATCTGCATATGGCTCGCTGATAACAAACTATCATTACACATGGGCAAAACAGAGTCCATTCTCTTCGGTTCAAATAACAAACTCAGCAAGACCGACGGCTTCTCAGTTACAGTGGGTGACAATATTGTCACAAGGAAAGAAGATATTACCTACCTGGGTTCCATCCTAGAGGCAAATCTTTCCTGTGACAAAATGGCATCCAATGTAATAAAAAAAGTCAACCAACGAACTCGTTTCTTGTACCGGATCTCCTCACTGGTAAACAAGAATACCCTGAAGACTCTAGCAGGAGCACTCATTCAAGGGTACTACGACTATGCTTGCACCTCATGGTACCAAAGCACCTCAAAGGCGCTAAAAACAAAATTACAAACATCTCAAAACAAACTGGTCAGACTACTGCTTGACCTTACTCCTAGAACCCACCTCACCCCTGCCCACTTTGACAACCTAGGATGGCTTAGAGTAGACGACAGAGTACAGCAACTTGCAATGGGCCTGGTCTACAAGATACACTACACGACCAAGGTACCCATGTACATGACTAAATACTTCCCAAAGGTCAGTGAATACCACGATCACAACACCAGAGGGAGCTCCACAAATCATGTTAAACCCAGATTCGGCTCAAACAAGGGACTAAACACGTTTCGCAATTATGCCACATCAATGTGGAACGCCCTACCCAAAGCTGTAAAGGAATGTGAATCACTACCCACTTTCAAAAACACTCTCAAAAAACACCTAAGGGAGACTGCAACTCGAAACTGGCCCCTGTAAATGTCCGAACACAACCCCCGCCAACCCCCCCCCCCCCCCCACTCCTACCCCCCCCCCCCCCCCCCCCCCCCAACCACCTCCAATGTACAGTCCCACCCCCACCTACCCAATCCAATGTACAGTTTCTACGCCTAATGTATATACTCTTTTCTTTCTGGACTCTTTTTGTATCACAAATACAGTACTGTAATTGCAAATCTGGTATGTCATAAATGTATAGATGTAGCAGTACTGTCTATCTGTATGTCATGTATGTCATATATGTTACGATGAATTGGAAATGGGGGACCCTGGTGGAAACAAGACGAAAGTCTTTCTCTGGTCTGCATCCCCTTAACAATTGTATGTATTGAGCTGTACTGCACTGTACCCATTCTGCAATCTGTTAATAAAGTTTTCATTCATTCATTCATTCAATGTATTGCCGAAATTTCTATATGTATTTCAGAGTCTTCCAGTCTTTATGACCAAAACATTCTTCTCCAAGATAAACAACCAGATATCTTCCTTTATTTGGAACAAAAAAACGCCCCGGATCAAAAGATCTATGCTGCAGAGACCCCGTGTAATGGGTGGGATGGCGCTTCCAAACTTTATTTACTACTACTGGGCAGCAAACATAAGATCGTTATTATACTGGGTAAAGTGGGAGGACACAGCCCCCTGGTGGACAGTACTGGAGAGTGCGTCGGTTAAATCCACCTCCCTATCTGCCTTGTTATGTGCTAAGCTTGATTGATTGATTGAAAAGCTCCCGTTCACACAGCCCATATCTAGCTTTACCTCGAACCCAGTTGTCATCCACTCGATAAAAGTGTGGAACCAATTTAGAAGAACCTTCTCCCTCAGGGAACTATCACTGGCTGCTCCGATCACAAGAAATCACATGTTTGTCCCATCAACGATGGATAAGGCCTTTGACAGTTGGGTTGGGAGTGGAGTGATTACGCTGTCTGACCTCTATATAGACGGCAACTTTGCCTCCTTTGATCAGCTAGTACAGAAATACAAGATCCCTAGGTCACACTTCTATAGATACTTGCAACTCCGGAGCTTCGTAACTTCGAACTCGGACTGCTACCCAGTGTGCCCTCCGGCCTCCCTTTTAGACTCAATCTTGAACTGTAAACTGATCCAGAAACAGGCTATAAGCAGAATGTATGAACTACTTAATAGAAGCAACTCGACACCTTTAGACCTCCTCAGGGGCAGATGGGAGACTGACTTAGGTGAACCAATCACAGAGGTCACATGGGACAAGATAATACAGGGGATTTTCTCCTCTTCCATTTGCCTTAAACATGCGGTTATCCAATTTAAAATTGTACACCGACTGCATTGGTCTAAAGACAGGCTCTCTAAGATATATCCCGACATAGACCCTCTATGCGACCGCTGTACAGGCTCCAGCCACTCTGCTCCACATGTTCTGGACGTGCCCAAAGTTGCACACCTACTGGCAGACCATCTTTGACACCTTCTCTAAGATATTTGGAAAGGAAGTGGAGCCATCACCATATATTGCATTATTCGGAGTGGCCCCAGCGAACATCCACTTTAGATGGTGGGAATCTAGAATGTTGGCCTTCTGCTCACTTTTGGCCAGAAGGCTGATACTATTCAAATGGAAGGACCCGGGACCACCTGTCTTCGGCCACTGGATGAGAGGTCATGTATCATATTAAACTGGAGAAGATCAGGTATACTATCAGAGGTTGTACCGAAAAATTCCACAATATTTGGGATCCTTTCCTAACTTTCTTTGAGGGTATGGAAGCGGATAATGTGACAGAGGCGATCTGACTGGATTCCCTGGTCTCTCAGCTCGTTACTGTTTATTTTTCCTATTATGCTCTTACTTTTCTTCTTCTCTATCTGCAGAATACAAGGGATATGTGACTGCTGTCGGGTGATTTAAAAGCTAAAAGGAAAAACAATGATTAACAAACGATCTAAGATATTGTAGAATGATTTTGTCTGGTATAGGGGTGGGGGGAGGGAGGGCCTTATTTTATTTTTATTTTGGCCCATGTGGGACCACCTGTAAAAACAAAATCTCATAAAAAAAAAATGTGATGTGATGTGAAAGTATATAATCTTCTTCAAAATATTTTTCTTCAAAGTAACTAGTAACTGATGGGTTCAGATAAATGTGGAGTAAAAAGTACAATATTTCCTTTGAAATGTAGTGGAGTAAAAGTATACAATTCCCTAAAATGAAAAGACTCACATAAAGTACAAGTAGCTCAAAATGGTACTTAAGTACAGCACTTGAGTACAAATACTTAGTTACTTTCTACCCCTGTGAACAGGTATATTCAAAGGTCTTGATATGTATTTTTCACAATATTCACTGAGCTGTATTCATTACTTCCTTGAATAATATACATAATGACACCACACGTCTTAAAGGAACACGCCAACTTTGTGAGACATTTGCCATCTACCCTGGAGTTAGACAAGCAGATACATACCCTTTTCTTCTCTGTGCATGCATTAGGCTTAGGGAACAGCCCCACCGTTAGCCTAGCTTAGCGTCATTCACTGGAAGTAGGTGTGCCACTGTAGTTTTGAGAAAGAAATAGGGTGTGGCTGTTCCCTAAGCCTAATGCATGCAGAGAAGAAAAGGGTATGTATCGGCTTGTCTAACTCCAGGGTAGATGGCAAATAAGCGAATTTCCCAAAAAGTTGGTGTGTTCCTTTAACTTAACTCAATAACTCTCAAACCAAATTAATTTGCACAAGACGGTTATAGTTTTGGGACATCTGTGAGATAACATTTCATATTTTTTTGACATTTACATTTAGTCATTTAGCTGACGCTTTTATCCAAAGCGACTTACATGTTTTGTACGACAAGTCAGCAGGAAAGGTACAACTGAGTAACAATGTTCATCAAAGTGTTGAGTGACGTTCCTTTAACCCTTTCACTGCCGCACCGTCGGTTGTGTGATAGTAAAGGGTTAACCTTCTGTTGTGTGGCAGTGAAAGGGTTAAGAGCATTTGGTTTACTGTGGCTTCTGTGTTTAGTGTTCTACTGTGCACCTGAGGGCTGTGATCATTTACATTTAGTCATTTAGCTGACGCTTTTATCCAAAGCGACTTACAAGTTCTGTACGACAAGACAGCAAGAAAGGTACAACTCTATCAGCTGAGTAACAATGTTCATCAAGTGTTGCGTGTTACAGTGTAGGTTAGTTTATTAGGACAAGTGCATGACAGTAAGGTTAGTCAGGGTTAGATTATTTTTTTTTGAGAATAGGCGGCTTCTCTTTGATGACCCTCCGGGAGCTTGGATAGGAGTAGGTCTGAGGCGGCCAGAAGATGCAGAGCGTAGGGGTCTTGAGGGTGTGTAGTTAGAGACCATTGACCGGAGGTAGGCGGGAGCGGTTCCCTTTGCCGCACGGTATGCTAGGTCGAGGGCCTTGAAGCGGATACGTGCAGCAATGGGGAGCCAGTGCAGGTCCCTAAGAAGTGGGGTGACATGGGCCGACTTCGGTAGGTTTGAGATCAGGCGGGCCGCTGCGTTTTGAATGAGTTGAAGAGGCTTGGTGGCAGTGGCCGGGAGGCCAGCTAGCAGTGCGTTGCAGTAGTCGAGGCGGGAGATGACTGTTGATTGGACGAGGAGTTGGGTGGCTTCTTTTGTCAGGAAGGGGCGTATCCTTCTGACGTTGCTCAGGAGGAATCTGCAGGTTCTGGTTGTCGCTGCGATGTGAGCAGAGAAGTTCAACTGGTCGTCGAGGACAACACCAAGGTTCTTGGCGGTCGGGGACGCGGTCACAGCTGCATTCTCGACTGTGATGGAGAGGTCGGTCAGGGGGGAGGATTTGGCCGGCAGGTGGAGCAATTCTGTTTTGCTTAGGTTCAGTTTGAGGTGGTTGGTCGTCATCCAGGCGGAGATGTCGGACAGACAGGCCGAGATCCGCTCAGAGACGTGGATATCTGAGGGAGGGAAGGAGAGGAAGAGTTGAGTATCATCGGCATAACAATGATATGAGAAGCCATGAGACGTGATAATGTTACCCAGTGATTTAGTGTAGAGGGAGAAGAGAAGGGGTCCTAGGACCGAGCCCTGGGGGACACCCGTCCGGAGGGGGCGGGTGGCCGACAGAGTCCCTCTCCATGACACTTGGTAGGAGCGGTCGTTGAGGTATGATGTCAGCCATGTCAGCGCAGATCCAGCCACTCCCATTCCTGCGAGGGCCGCAAGGAGGATCTGATGGTTGACTGTGTCGAAGGCTGCAGATAGATCTAGGAGAATCAGGACAGAGGAGAGGCCTTTCGCTTTTGCTAAGTGAAGTGCCTCTGTGACCGCAATGAGGGCCGTTTCTGTGGAGTGGCCAGTCCGGAAGCCAGACTGATTGGGGTCTAGGAGGTCATTCTGTAAGAGATAAGCAGTAAGTTGGTTGGATACAGCACGTTCAAGTGTTTTAGAAAGAAAGGAGAGAAGAGAGACAGGACGATAGTTGGCTATGACGGTGGGGTTCAGGGTAGGTTTTTTTATGAGGGGCGTGACTCTGGCTTGTTTTAGGGAGGTGGGGACCACCTCTGAGTTGAGTGAGGAGTTGATGGTTGCAGTTAGGAATGGGAGGATGTCCGGTGCTATGGTCTGGAGGAGTGGGGAGGGTAGCTGGTCCAGCTGGCATGTAGTCGGACGGTTCAACGTTACCAGTGTCAGGGTCTCGGCTTCTGTAATGGGAGAGAAAGATGACAGAGTGAAGGATGAGGTTCTCGATTCAGCGTTTGGAATGGGTGGGGGTTGGGAGAAGGAGCTGCGGATGTTCTCCACTTTTTCCTCAAAGAAGATCGCAAAGTCTTCGGCAGAAAAAGATGAGGGAGGAGGGGGTGGGGGGGGGGGAGTGAGGAGGGAGGACATGGTAGCATGCAGTTTGCGAAGATTCTTGGCAGAGGCCTCGATCCTATGGTGAAAGAAAGAATCTTTGGCATTAGTAATGGTTTTGGAGAATGTTAACAAGAGGTTGTGATATGTGTCGATGTCAGCAGTGAGGCGTGACTTTCTATACTTCCTCTCAGCCGCTCTCAGGACCTGTCTTTGTTCTCTCACTGCATCCGTCAGCCATGGACTGGGTGGGGAACGGCGGGCAGGTTTCTCAACGAGGGGACAGAGCTTGTCAAAGGAGGTTGCAAGGGCTGAGAGGAGGGTGGAGGTTGCCATCTCTGTGGGGAGAGCAGAGAAGGTGTCACTCAAAGGTAGAGCAGATATTATGTCAGAGGAGAGGGTGGAGGGGGATAGGGAGGCCAGGTTACGTCTGAGTGAGACGGTTTGAGTTGGGGTGAAGACCTTTCGGTTAAGCATGAGAGTTAGTGAGAAGGATATGAAGGAATGGTCAGATACATGTAGGGGAGTTACCGTGGTGTTAATGATGCTGGAGTTACGGGAAAATATGAGATCCAAGGAGTTGCCTGCTTTGTGGGTGGGAGGCATGGCAGTGGGAGTCAGGTCAAATTGTTGTAGGAGGGAGACCACTGGGACCGACTGAGATGAGTCAGGCAGGTTGAAGTCGCCCAATAGAAGGAGCGGGGTACCATCTTCCGGTAAGGAGCTTAGAAGCATGTCCAGCTCATCTATGAAGTGATCGAGGGGACCTGGAGGGCGATAGAGTGTAACAATGGTGAGATTGAAAGGATTAGAGACAGATATTGCATGATATTCGAGGGAGGAGAGTGACAGTTCTGGGAGTTGTGTTAGGTTTGTAGCCCATGAAGGAGATGTCATGAGGCCAGTGCCTCCACCCCGTCTGGAGGGTCGAGGTGTGTGAGTGAAGTTATAGTTTGTAGATAATGCTGCAGGTGTTGATGAGTTATTGGGAGTTATCCAGGTCTCAGTTAGAGCCAGGAGCTGCAGATTTAGACTATGGGCGTAGGCAGTAATGAAGTCAGCTTTCTTGACTGCTGATTGACAATTCCATAAGCCTCCCCGTACTGTGACAGGTGTATTAGTGGCTGTAGGAGGGTAGGAGAGATTTGCCGGGTTGCTAGCAAACTGGCGTGGATGGGTAGAGTCAGTTCTGGAGGAGCAGATTGTGGATATAGGTATGAGGCACATTGTGGTGTCAAGAGTGGCAGGGAGAAGGTTGTAGGGAGGAAGCGAGATAGTAGGGAAATAGCAGAGTGGGAGGGAAATATAGGATTATGGTGTGCTTAGCACTGGATGGATCGGTGGATCCCTCAGCGGATAACTCCACGCTTCGCTGACGCTAAGCCAGCAAGTCCTTAAATCACTATCACTAATTACTGATGAGTGACACCTGCAGCAAAAGGCCACACCTCCAGTTTCTGTCAGCTGGGTGAAACTAATTACAAACTATTTCCACAACACAATTTAGTCACACACTTCAAAATGATGTACACAGTATTATTCAGTTAAAATATCCTACCCTCTCTGCTGTTGTCATCAGAATGATTCCAACAGAGAAAAAGCTGGTATTTAACCAAAAAAAGCTGTCACAAGTGCCCACTTAACTACAAAAGCCACATGCACAAAGGCCACACCTCCAGTTTCTGTCAGCTGGGTGAAACTAATTACAAACTATTTCCACAACACAATTTAGTCACACACAGTGATCATGTCACCTACTTTGCATTGTTTGCGTTTCACTGCATTTAGCAGTGGATTTTACCTCAAATATATTGTTTTACAAAAACACAGCACAATATGAGCACTTTTCATTGATCATAAAGCTTTATTGATTTAGTCATTTTCTGTTTAGTACCAAAGGGGGTTCAGGTGCACACATACAGGCTGTATCATAACATCATAGTGCATTTGTTACTAAATGTTTTAACCCACTCAGGAAAGCTATTAATAACTTGTTTCGACATTATCACACACTTCAACCGAACTGTGTGAACAGAGATAGCAGGTGAACTTCTTCACAAACACATTATTTACTTTTTTATAAAGTGTTATACCAGAGCAAACTACAGTCAAATCGAGCAATCCTCCTTTTCTTTACAGACACTTGATCTATCCCAACCTCTTTTCATGTTTCTCCAATCACAACTGTTGCCTTCCTTGTCCGAGGGAAGCAGCGCTTGTCATTGGAGGATCAGGAAAAGAGGGCAGTGTTTGAGATGGGTCAATATTGTCAAAAGAGTCACACTAAAGCGATACAGTGAAATCAAAACAAACCATCTTCCTATACAGCGAGTCTGCGACTGGTGACTCAGTGCTAACAGTCGTCATGCAGACTCAGTGACAGCAGTGTGATGATGTACCACAAGGTATCTGATCTCTCCAAGTGAGAGGCACAACAATGGAAGGCTGAGTGGGCTTTGGTCTGGATAGAAGGCCTGCATTCTTCTCATGTACATGTGTGTCCATGTGTGTGTGTGTGTGTGTGTGTTTCCGCCACAGGGGCCTCGCTCCACCCCCTCCTCACATCATGTCCAGCTGCACAGGAAGAGAGAAGGAAAAGGTTGCGACTTAAAACAGTTATGTCATGTCTCAGCGGCCAGAGACGCAGCCAGGGTGTACAATCACACTTCCTGCTAATTTAGCCTGATTGTGCGTCAGGCCTGCTGGACGTATTCCCACAATTCCCTTTAGTGTTTTGGTTTCCATCAGTGGAGACAGTGGGGAGGCTGAGGGGGAGACAGTAGGGAGGCTGAGAGGGAGACAGTAGGGAGGCTGAGGGGGAGACAGTAGGGAGGCTGAGGGGGAGACAGTATGGAGGCTGAGGGGAAGACAGTAGGGAGGCTGAGGGGGAGACAGTAGGGAGGCTGAGGGGGAGACAGTAGGGAGGCTGAGGGGGAGACAGTAGGGAGGCTGAGGGGGAGACAGTAGGGAGGCTGAGGGGGAGACAGTAGGGAGACTGAGGGGGAGACAGTAGGGAGGCTGAGAGGGAGACAGTAGGGAGGCTGAGGGGGAGACAGTAGGGAGGCTGAGGGGGAGACAGTAGGGAGGCTGAGAGGGAGACAGTAGGGAGGCTGAGGGGGAGACAGTAGGGAGGCTGAGGGGGAGACAGTAGGGAGGCTGAGAGGGAGACAGTAGGGAGGCTGAGAGGGAGACAGTAGGGAGGCTGAGGGGGAGACAGTAGGGAGGCTGAGAGGGAGACAGTAGGGAGGCTGAGGGGGAGACAGTAGGGAGGCTGAGGGGGAGACAGTAGGGAGGCTGAGAGGGAGACAGTAGGGAGACTGAGGGGGAGACAGTAGGGAGGCTGAGGGGGAGACAGTAGGGAGGCTGAGAGGGAGACAGTAGGGAGGCTGAGAGGGAGACAGTAGGGAGGCTGAGGGGGAGACAGTAGGGAGGCTGAGAGGGAGACAGTAGGGAGGCTGAGGGGGAGACAGTAGGGAGGCTGAGAGGGAGACAGTAGGGAGGCTGAGAGGGAGACAGTAGGGAGGCTGAGAGGGAGACAGTAGGGAGGCTGAGGGGGAGACAGTAGGGAGGCTGAGAGGGAGACAGTAGGGAGGCTGAGGGGGAGACAGTAGGGAGGCTGAGAGGGAGACAGTAGGGAGGCTGAGGGGGAGACAGTAGGGAGGCTGAGGGGGAGACAGTAGGGAGGCTGAGGGGGAGACAGTAGGGAGGCTGAGGGGGAGACAGTAGGGAGGCTGAGAGGGAGACAGTAGGGAGGCTGAGAGGGAGACAGTAGGGAGGCTGAGAGGGAGACAGTAGGGAGGCTAAGAGGGAGACAGTAGGGAGGCTGAGGGGGAGACAGTAGGGAGGCTAAGAGGGAGACAGTAGGGAGGCTGAGGGGGAGACAGTAGGGAGACTGAGGGGGAGACAGTAGGGAGGCTGAGAGGGAGACAGTAGGGAGGCTGAGAGGGAGACAGTAGGGAGGCTGAGGGGGAGACAGTAGGGAGGCTGAGAGGGAGACAGTAGGGAGGCTGAGAGGGAGACAGTAGGGAGGCTGAGGGGGAGACAGTAGGGAGACTGAGAGGGAGACAGTATGGAGGCTGAGAGGGAGACAGTAGGGAGGCTGAGGGGGAGACAGGCTGAGGGGGAGACAGTAGGGAGGCTGAGGGGGAGACAGTATGGAGGCTGAGAGGGAGACAGTAGGGAGGCTGAGGGGGAGACAGTAGGGAGACTGAGGGGGAGACAGTAGGGAGGCTGAGGGGGAGACAGTAGGGAGGCTGAGGGGGAGACAGTAGGGAGACTGAGAGGGAGACAGTAGGGAGGCTGAGGGGGAGACAGTAGGGAGGCTGAGGGGGAGACAGTAGGGAGGCTGAGAGGGAGACAGTAGGGAGGCTGAGGGGGAGACAGTAGGGAGGCTGAGGGGGAGACAGTAGGGAGGCTGAGAGGGAGACAGTAGGGAGGCTGAGAGGGAGACAGTAGGGAGGCTGAGAGGGAGACAGTAGGGAGGCTGAGGGGGAGACAGTAGGGAGACTGAGGGGGAGACAGTAGGGAGGCTGAGAGGGAGACAGTAGGGAGGCTGAGGGGGAGACAGTAGGGAGGCTGAGGGGGAGACAGGCTGAGGGGGAGACAGTAGGGAGGCTGAGGGGGAGACAGTAGGGAGACTGAGGGGGAGACAGTAGGGAGGCTGAGGGGGAGACAGTAGGGAGGCTGAGAGGGAGACAGTAGGGAGGCTGAGGGGGAGACAGTAGGGAGGCTGAGGGGGAGACAGTAGGGAGGCTGAGAGGGAGACAGTATGGAGGCTGAGGGGGAGACAGTAGGGAGGCTGAGAGGGAGACAGTAGGGAGGCTGAGGGGGAGACAGTAGGGAGGCTGAGAGGGAGACAGTATGGAGGCTGAGGGGGAGACAGTAGGGAGGCTGAGGGGGAGACAGTAGGGAGGCTGAGAGGGAGACAGTAGGGAGGCTGAGGGGGAGACAGTAGGGAGGCTGAGAGGGAGACAGTAGGGAGGCTGAGGGGGAGACAGTAGGGAGGCTGAGAGGGAGACAGTAGGGAGGCTGAGAGGGAGACAGTAGGGAGGCTGAGGGGGAGACAGTAGGGAGGCTGAGGGGGAGACAGTAGGGAGGCTGAGAGGGAGACAGTAGGGAGACTGAGGGGGAGACAGTAGGGAGGCTGAGGGGGAGACAGTAGGGAGGCTGAGGGGGAGACAGTAGGGAGGCTGAGAGGGAGACAGTAGGGAGGCTGAGGGGGAGACAGTAGGGAGGCTGAGAGGGAGACAGTAGGGAGGCTGAGAGGGAGACAGTAGGGAGGCTGAGGGGGAGACAGTAGGGAGACTGAGGGGGAGACAGTAGGGAGGCTGAGGGGGAGACAGGCTGAGGGGGAGACAGTAGGGAGGCTGAGGGGGAGACAGTAGGGAGGCTGAGGGGGAGACAGTAGGGAGACTGAGGGGGAGACAGTATGGAGGCTGAGGGGGAGACAGTAGGGAGGCTGAGGGGGAGACAGGCTGAGGGGGAGACAGTAGGGAGGCTGAGGGGGAGACAGGCTGAGGGGGAGACAGTAGGGAGGCTGAGAGGGAGACAGTAGGGAGGCTGAGGGGGAGACAGTAGGGAGACTGAGGGGGAGACAGTAGGGAGGCTGAGGGGGAGACAGTAGGGAGGCTGAGGGGGAGACAGTAGGGAGGCTGAGAGGGAGACAGTAGGGAGGCTGAGAGGGAGACAGTAGGGAGGCTGAGAGGGAGACAGTAGGGAGGCTGAGGGGGAGACAGTAGGGAGACTGAGGGGGAGACAGTAGGGAGGCTGAGGGGGAGACAGTAGGGAGGCTGAGGGGGAGACAGTAGGGAGGCTGAGAGGGAGACAGTAGGGAGGCTGAGGGGGAGACAGTAGGGAGGCTGAGAGGGAGACAGTAGGGAGGCTGAGAGGGAGACAGTAGGGAGGCTGAGGGGGAGACAGTAGGGAGGCTGAGGGGGAGACAGTAGGGAGACTGAGGGGGAGACAGTAGGGAGGCTGAGGGGGAGACAGTAGGGAGGCTGAGGGGGAGACAGTAGGGAGGCTGAGAGGGAGACAGTAGGGAGGCTGAGAGGGAGACAGTAGGGAGGCTGAGGGGGAGACAGTAGGGAGACTGAGGGGGAGACAGTAGGGAGGCTGAGAGGGAGACAGTAGGGAGGCTGAGAGGGAGACAGTAGGGAGGCTGAGAGGGAGACAGTAGGGAGGCTGAGGGGGAGACAGTAGGGAGGCTGAGGGGGAGACAGTAGGGAGGCTGAGGGGGAGACAGTAGGGAGGCTGAGGGGGAGACAGTAGGGAGGCTGAGAGGGAGACAGTAGGGAGACTGAGGGGGAGACAGTAGGGAGACTGAGGGGGAGACAGTAGGGAGGCTGAGAGGGAGACAGTAGGGAGGCTGAGAGGGAGACAGTAGGGAGGCTGAGAGGGAGACAGTAGGGAGGCTGAGGGGGAGACAGTAGGGAGGCTGAGGGGGAGACAGTAGGGAGGCTGAGAGGGAGACAGCAGGGAGGCTGAGGGGGAGACAGTAGGGAGGCTGAGAGGGAGACAGTAGGGAGGCTGAGGGGGAGACAGTAGGGAGGCTGAGAGGGAGACAGTAGGGAGGCTGAGGGGGAGACAGTAGGGAGGCTGAGAGGGAGACAGGCTGAGGGGGAGACAGTAGGGAGGCTGAGAGGGAGACAGTAGGGAGGCTGAGAGGGAGACAGTAGGGAGGCTGAGGGGGAGACAGTAGGGAGGCTGAGAGGGAGACAGTAGGGAGGCTGAGAGGGAGACAGTAGGGAGGCTGAGGGAGAGACAGTAGGGAGGCTGAGGGGGAGACAGTAGGGAGGCTGAGAGGGAGACAGTAGGGAGGCTGAGAGGGAGACAGTAGGGAGGCTGAGAGGGAGACAGTAGGGAGGCTGAGGGGGAGACAGTAGGGAGGCTGAGGGGGAGACAGTAGGGAGGCTGAGGGGGAGACAGTAGGGAGGCTGAGAGGGAGACAGTAGGGAGGCTGAGAGGGAGACAGTAGGGAGGCTGAGAGGGAGACAGTAGGGAGGCTGAGAGGGAGACAGTAGGGAGGCTGAGGGGGAGACAGTAGGGAGGCTGAGGGGGAGACAGTAGGGAGGCTGAGGGGGAGACAGTAGGGAGGCTGAGAGGGAGACAGTAGGGAGGCTGAGGGGGAGACAGTAGGGAGGCTGAGGGGGAGACAGTAGGGAGGCTGAGGGGGAGACAGTAGGGAGGCTGAGAGGGAGACAGTAGGGAGGCTGAGAGGGAGACAGTAGGGAGGCTGAGGGGGAGACAGTAGGGAGGCTGAGGGGGAGACAGTAGGGAGGCTGAGAGGGAGACAGCAGGGAGGCTGAGGGGGAGACAGTAGGGAGGCTGAGAGGGAGACAGTAGGGAGGCTGAGAGGGAGACAGGCTGAGGGGGAGACAGTAGGGAGGCTGAGGGGGAGACAGTATGGAGGCTGAGGGGGAGACAGTAGGGAGGCTGAGAGGGAGACAGTAGGGAGACTGAGGGGGAGACAGTAGGGAGGCTGAGGGGGAGACAGTAGGGAGACTGAGGGGGAGACAGTAGGGAGGCTGAGAGGGAGACAGTAGGGAGGCTGAGAGGGAGACAGGCTGAGGGGGAGACAGTAGGGAGACTGAGGGGGAGACAGTAGGGAGGCTGAGGGGGAGACAGTAGGGAGGCTGAGAGGGAGACAGTAGGGAGGCTGAGAGGGAGACAGTATGGAGGCTGAGGGGGAGACAGTAGGGAGGCTGAGGGGGAGACAGTAGGGAGGCTGAGGGGGAGACAGTAGGGAGGCTGAGGGGGAGACAGTAGGGAGGCTGAGAGGGAGACAGTAGGGAGGCTGAGAGGGAGACAGTAGGGAGGCTGAGGGGGAGACAGTAGGGAGGCTGAGGGGGAGACAGTATGGAGGCTGAGGGGGAGACAGTAGGGAGGCTGAGGGGGAGACAGTAGGGAGGCTGAGGGGGAGACAGTAGGGAGGCTGAGAGGGAGACAGTAGGGAGGCTGAGGGGGAGACAGTAGGGAGGCTGAGAGGGAGACAGTATGGAGGCTGAGGGGGAGACAGTAGGGAGGCTGAGGGGGAGACAGTAGGGAGGCTGAGGGGGAGACAGTAGGGAGGCTGAGAGGGAGACAGTAGGGAGGCTGAGAGGGAGACAGTAGGGAGGCTGAGAGGGAGACAGTAGGGAGACTGAGAGGGAGACAGTAGGGAGGCTGAGGGGGAGACAGTAGGGAGGCTGAGGGGGAGACAGTAGGGAGGCTGAGGGGGAGACAGTAGGGAGGCTGAGGGGGAGACAGTAGGGAGGCTGAGAGGGAGACAGTAGGGAGGCTGAGGGGGAGACAGTAGGGAGGCTGAGGGGGAGACAGTAGGGAGGCTGAGGGGGAGACAGTAGGGAGGCTGAGAGGGAGACAGTAGGGAGGCTGAGGGGGAGACAGTAGGGAGGCTGAGAGGGAGACAGTAGGGAGGCTGAGGGGGAGACAGTAGGGAGGCTGAGAGGGAGACAGTAGGGAGGCTGAGGGGGAGACAGTAGGGAGGCTGAGGGGGAGACGGTAGGGAGGCTGAGGGGGAGACAGTAGGGAGGCTGAGAGGGAGACAGTAGGGAGGCTGAGGGGGAGACAGTAGGGAGGCTGAGGGGGAGACAGGCTGAGGGGGAGACAGTAGGGAGGCTGAGGGGGAGACAGTAGGGAGGCTGAGAGGGAGACAGTAGGGAGGCTGAGGGGGAGACAGTAGGGAGGCTGAGGGGGAGACAGTAGGGAGGCTGAGAGGGAGACAGTAGGGAGGCTGAGGGGGAGACAGTAGGGAGGCTGAGAGGGAGACAGTAGGGAGGCTGAGAGGGAGACAGTAGGGAGGCTGAGAGGGAGACAGTAGGGAGGCTGAGGGGGAGACAGTAGGGAGGCTGAGAGGGAGACAGTATGGAGGCTGAGGGGGAGACAGTAGGGAGGCTGAGGGGGAGACAGTAGGGAGGCTGAGGGGGAGACAGTAGGGAGGCTGAGGGGGAGACAGTAGGGAGGCTGAGGGGGAGACAGTAGGGAGGCTGAGGGGGAGACAGTAGGGAGGCTGAGGGGGAGACAGTAGGGAGGCTGAGGGGGAGACAGTAGGGAGGCTGAGGGGGAGACAGTAGGGAGGCTGAGGGGGAGACAGTAGGGAGGCTGAGGGGGAGACAGTAGGGAGGCTGAGAGGGAGACAGTAGGGAGGCTGAGGGGGAGACAGTAGGGAGGCTGAGGGGGAGACAGTAGGGAGGCTGAGGGGGAGACAGTAGGGAGGCTGAGGGGGAGACAGTAGGGAGGCTGAGGGGGAGACAGTATGGAGGCTGAGGGGGAGACAGGCTGAGGGGGAGACAGTAGGGAGGCTGAGGGGGAGACAGTAGGGAGGCTGAGAGGGAGACAGTAGGGAGGCTGAGAGGGAGACAGTAGGGAGGCTGAGAGGGAGACAGTAGGGAGGCTGAGGGGGAGACAGTAGGGAGACTGAGGGGGAGACAGTAGGGAGGCTGAGAGGGAGACAGTAGGGAGGCTGAGGGAGACAGTAGGGAGGCTGAGGGAGACAGTAGGGAGGCTGAGAGGGAGACAGTAGGGAGGCTGAGGGGGAGACAGTAGGGAGGCTGAGAGGGAGACAGTAGGGAGGCTGAGGGGGAGACAGTAGGGAGGCTGAGGGGGAGACAGTAGGGAGGCTGAGGGGGAGACAGTAGGGAGGCTGAGAGGGAGACAGTAGGGAGGCTGAGGGGGAGACAGTAGGGAGGCTGAGAGGGAGACAGTAGGGAGGCTGAGGGGGAGACAGTAGGGAGGCTGAGAGGGAGACAGTAGGGAGGCTGAGAGGGAGACAGTAGGGAGGCTGAGGGGGAGACAGTAGGGAGGCTGAGAGGGAGACAGTAGGGAGGCTGAGGGGGAGACAGTAGGGAGGCTGAGGGGGAGACAGTAGGGAGGCTGAGGGGGAGACAGTAGGGAGGCTGAGGGGGAGACAGTATGGAGGCTGAGAGGGAGACAGTAGGGAGGCTGAGGGGGAGACAGTAGGGAGGCTGAGGGGGAGACAGTAGGGAGGCTGAGGGGGAGACAGTAGGGAGGCTGAGGGGGAGACAGTAGGGAGGCTGAGGGGGAGACAGTATGGAGGCTGAGAGGGAGACAGTAGGGAGGCTGAGGGGGAGACAGTAGGGAGGCTGAGAGGGAGACAGTAGGGAGGCTGAGAGGGAGACAGTAGGGAGGCTGAGAGGGAGACAGTAGGGAGGCTGAGGGGGAGACAGTAGGGAGGCTGAGAGGGAGACAGTAGGGAGGCTGAGGGGGAGACAGTAGGGAGGCTGAGAGGGAGACAGTAGGGAGGCTGAGGGGGAGACAGTAGGGAGGCTGAGAGGGAGACAGTAGGGAGGCTGAGGGGGAGACAGTATGGAGGCTGAGAGGGAGACAGTAGGGAGGCTGAGGGGGAGACAGTAGGGAGGCTGAGAGGGAGACAGTAGGGAGGCTGAGAGGGAGACAGTAGGGAGGCTGAGGGGGAGACAGTAGGGAGGCTGAGGGGGAGACAGTAGGGAGGCTGAGGGGGAGACAGTAGGGAGGCTGAGAGGGAGACAGTAGGGAGGCTGAGAGGGAGACAGTAGGGAGGCTGAGGGGGAGACAGTAGGGAGGCTGAGAGGGAGACAGTAGGGAGGCTGAGGGGGAGACAGTAGGGAGGCTGAGGGGGAGACAGTAGGGAGGCTGAGAGGGAGACAGTAGGGAGGCTGAGGGGGAGACAGTAGGGAGGCTGAGAGGGAGACAGTAGGGAGGCTGAGGGGGAGACAGTAGGGAGGCTGAGAGGGAGACAGTAGGGAGGCTGAGGGGGAGACAGGCTGAGGGGGAGACAGTAGGGAGGCTGAGAGGGAGACAGTAGGGAGACTGAGAGGGAGACAGTAGGGAGGCTGAGGGGGAGACAGTAGGGAGGCTGAGGGGGAGACAGTATGGAGGCTGAGAGGGAGACAGTAGGGAGGCTGAGGGGGAGACAGTAGGGAGGCTGAGAGGGAGACAGTAGGGAGGCTGAGAGGGAGACAGTAGGGAGGCTGAGAGGGAGACAGTAGGGAGGCTGAGAGGGAGACAGTATGGAGGCTGAGAGGGAGACAGTAGGGAGGCTGAGAGGGAGACAGTAGGGAGGCTGAGAGGGAGACAGTAGGGAGGCTGAGGGGGAGACAGTAGGGAGGCTGAGGGGGAGACAGTAGGGAGGCTGAGAGGGAGACAGTAGGGAGGCTGAGAGGGAGACAGTAGGGAGGCTGAGGGGGAGACAGTAGGGAGGCTGAGAGGGAGACAGTAGGGAGGCTGAGGGGGAGACAGTAGGGAGGCTGAGAGGGAGACAGTAGGGAGGCTGAGAGGGAGACAGTAGGGAGGCTGAGGGGGAGACAGTAGGGAGGCTGAGAGGGAGACAGTAGGGAGGCTGAGGGGGAGACAGTAGGGAGGCTGAGGGGGAGACAGGCTGAGGGGGAGACAGTAGGGAGGCTGAGGGGGAGACAGTAGGGAGGCTGAGGGGGAGACAGTAGGGAGGCTGAGGGGGAGACGGTGGAGTTTGTTGTACATGAGAAACAAAATTGAAGCCTCGTTATTTTTCATAATCTTTTACCCTAACTGAAATGTTCAGTAGCCAATTCACTGATGCCGTAGACTTCCAGTGGATCTGAAGATGCATCTCAAACACCAAAAAAAACACTTGTCTCAAGTGATACATGTTGCCTCTTAACAAATTACATGTGCTTGGTGGAGCAGATGTCTTTTCTCAGAGATAACACGTGTGTGTGTGTGTGTGTGTGTGTGTGTGTGTGTGTGTGTGTGTGTGTGTGTGTGTGTGTGTGTGTGTGTGTGTGTGTGTGTGTGTGTGTGTGTGTGTGTGTGTGTGTGTGTGTGTGTCTGTGTATATAAGCGAGTGTTGTGTGAGAGTAATGTGAACTTGTACCAAGTCGTCCACGTCTCCAGTATCCTCCACCACAGCAGCTGCTGCCTCCACTTTCTGCTCCTCTGTGACCAGGAACTGAGGACACAACATGCTTCAGTCAGCGCTCATTTCACGCTTTAACAGTTCATTCACTGGAAGTGGACACAACAAGACAACGTTTAAAGGGGAGATGAAGCATTGAACAATATGAGCCTAGTTTGTTTGTTGTGTACCTTGGGTAAGACATGGTCCTAAAATAAAATGTGAAATCCTGCTTATTTGTCTGAAAACTCAAATGTAATTTCCCTGTTTTTGCCATGGGCACCGGCATTTTTGATTTAGCTGGATGGTGACATCACGGTGATGGTTTGGGCTGGGTCCCGGTTTACAGTGCTGGTTAGATAGCTACGTAAATATGGAGTGTCGTGAAAGTCAGTCAGTAAATTGTCAACCAAATGTAACGTTACCTACAGAAAAAAGATATATTATATAATTATACTATTATCTGCGAGACATCACCACCATGCAACAAGTCAAAATGCTCCGCTATCTGCAAACAGCTCCACTGTCTGTGTGTGTATACTGTGCTTTGGTCAAATCACATTCAGCATGCCCTCAGCGTTTCTCTCCTCCCTCAATAATATTATGTTATTTATGTACGTTATCATTATGTAAACAAATGCACATATGGATTGTTTGCTGCAACGTTTCTGAATGAATTGAAGCATTAATAAATAAGCAGATAATTAAATTAGATGTCCATAACATTTGTGTTTTTCATTAGCATAGCCTAAATAAATATGAATTCAAGAAGTTAAATACTGAATTAACGACACATTTATTAACAGGCTGAATAACAGGCTGAAAAAAACAATTAGCCTATTTAATAGGCTAAACACTGCGTAAAATATAGGGTAAGCGGTGGTAAAAGGCAACTTTGGCTATAGCCTTCTAAAACAGGCTAAACTTCGTTTTGGCTTCTTGAGTTCACATTTCTTTGGTTTGCAGTGGTGCATCTGCGGGCCAATGTTCCGAGACATATTACATTTTATTTGTTAGGCTATTTGAATACACCAGCCCTAAATGGTGGATTCAAATAGCCTAACAATTATACAAATATGTAAATATGTCTCGGAACATTGGCTGTTGCGTTGTTGCAAACTGGGGAGGTGTGAATTAAAGAAGTTAAAACTAATAACAGGCTGAAAAAACAATTTTTTAATAGGCTAAACACAGCGCGTAAAATATAGGCTAAACAGTGCGTAAAAGTGCGATGTCTTTTATGCTGCGCTGTGACAGCACTCCATCGTGGACACTGGACAGCCAGCTGAAGCGTGTGGGCCATACATCCCAAACTTTGTAATCCTGCGTCTTTCATGCATTTGACCACGTTTCGGGCATTATCTCGGAGTATGACATGAATATTTTCTTTCGGAATATGCCACGTCTGGAACATATTCTCGAATGCTGTTGCCAGCGCTGCAGCCTGCAGCAGTATGGGAGCCGCAGAATGGAGGAATGCAGGACCGCTTTACGGAGTTGGAAGTCTGCGTCAATCCACTGAGCTGTCAAACTCAGCATTGACATGGGGCTGACATCAGAGCTCCAAATATCACTGGTAAAGCTAATTGAAGAAACGTCTTCGTTTCAGAAGGCTATCAATGTGCGAATACACTGCCTGGTAGAGCTCGGGTACAGGGCAATGTCTGAAAAATACGTGCAACCTGGGAGAGTGTAACGCGGTCGTCAAGCCCTATGAATCCATTACTTTTCATGTGATCACCTTAGCCTTCTGACTACCACCGTTATACGCACATGTGCCCTCTAACATGGTTTGCATTAGTGGCCGCATTGTTTCCTCTGACTTTTTTTGTGCCAATAATAACGAGTTGAGTTCAACATGTAGGCTGCACTTCATCTCGATATTCAGCCGAACGCATGAATGCTGAGTCTGGCATCAGTTTGCTTACATCAAACACAATGAATGGTTTTGTTACACACGTATTATTATTCTGCAGTGTTCTGGAGGTCCAGATTAATGGTTGGGGTTGGTTCAACGGAGGGGTATGGATTGGGCTATCACCTAAAGTCCACATTTATTATTTTCTATATATATATATATATATATATATATATATATATATATATTGTTTTATTTGTAAGATATATATTTACTGTTGATAGTGTTTTATTGTCCGCCCGTATATATGCTCCTTGTATCGCTGGTGCTTACAATGGAGACAAAGTTATACCGTTAGTTTTGTATACAGCCGAGCCACTCAACACATATTGAACGGAGAAAAAGATAACCGTTAGTTGGAGAATAAAAGTGAGGAGAGAGGTGTTTTGCTACAGCGCTGTGGTGGTAACGTTAGTGGCGTTATTAGTTGGAAACTGTGTTGTGGTGTTGCCAAGGGAGAGGAGGAATACCATACTCCCGCATCGATCTGCCGACGGCGACGGGCAGAGGATAACGGAGACAGAATAGACCTTTAGACTGAGTTCGGTTTAGGCTGAACTCATATAGCAACCAACAGACTTTAGGTGATAGCCTATACCTTTCTGTTGAACTAATTCTAATTATTAATCTGGACCTTCAGAACATGCAGTATTATTCATTTGCTTAAATGTTGTGGCCTCACAGTGCCAACTGCAGGTCTCGCCATCTCAGGTGCCAACTGCAGGTCTCGCCATCTCAAAGATGACAGAGCATACATATTAGGGATGGGTACCGAATTCGTTGTCGGTACTGTAAAAAAAAAATATATATATATATACCGGTATATATATATATTTTTTTTTACACTTATTATTATTATTATTATTATTTTTTCATGTCAACGTTCACACGCACAATATACGCTTACCTAGGATTTGACTTGATTCAACAACAAAGCAGTCGGGGCAATGGCAAGCCAAAAACGGTTGAAAGTGTGGTTATTTGAAGTTTGAATTTCTTTTTTTCACAACTGAGGTAGGTAGATTACATTTTTAGAGACTAAAGTACCGAAAAAGGTACCGTTGGGTACCGGTATCGATTCACCGTATCGGTTCAAATGTGAACGGTACCTGTAACTGAGGGGTACAATTCCCTGACTGTATTAATAAGTATGGTATCATTAAACCACTACCGTCTTATGTACATTACTACTGGCCATACAGTACACAGGTATCTTATGATGAACACTTCCCACAATGACTCGGTTCCACACAAAACTGGGTTCAAGTATTTATTAGCAGCAATGATAGTACATAATATACTTTACTTTGGATGCGCTTATAAGGCAAAGGAATGTGCGTAGGCAAATCAATAACGTATGTCCATTCTCATATTACGCAGGAGATAGAGAATACCACCTGTATCTTAGGAATTATATCTATGGTACAATAGCAATGCAGCGGGAGATACTAGTAGGGTTCCCACCGGTTGTAAGCCAGCAGGGGGAGGAAATGTTCGAATGCAAAGTCTGGATCAACGGGGACTCAATAAGCTCCTGCTATGGGAGGCGGTATATTACTCCCTTGATCTGGACGAAAGCAGCAGCTGTAATCCCAGTATGCGTGCAGCATAGGTGAAAGCCGGCCAGCCTCTCCAAGAGACGGGCTCGAGTGATGTTCCTCACGGGTAAATCCACACAGTAGTGGGGTGTAGACGATTCTCCTCCGCTCCAACAGCCTGGTCCAAAGCAATATAATAATAATAATCCAGCCGGAAAAGGGCTCTGCATTCACCGGGGTAGATTCTCCGGTGCGCGGTACTTCACATTAACTAGGTTGAACTTGACGTTATTCCACTAAGCTCTGACACTTTTACTGTCCTATTCGCACGCGGTTATAAGTGCTCTATTTAGACGCACGGTTGCTCACTTCACTTGGTCGTTGACTCGTGATGAAGGCTTTACTAGTAAGGAGCGAACGATACGTTGAACGAACGTATTAGGATAAGACAAGACTACTGCTGTATCCACCTGCGACGTATTTATACGTACGGTGAATAATCTAGTGCCAACCTTATTTCTGTCTCGTATTCCTGGGCAAAGCCGGGCATGTACAGACATGTCTTAGCGGTGACTTTGAACTCGACTCTGGGGGTATGGCAATGGCGCCTAAGAGACCGCTGTCCAATAGGAGAACGAAATATTATGGTCTGTACTAGGTTAAAGGGATATTCTGTGTATATGTACAAAGAATACACAAGGGATATCAGACGATATACAAATAGTATACATGGGATCTCAAGCAATAAATATATATATTCGGTTTAATCTGACCCTTTGTAACAGCCGCCTCCTAATTAGTCCCACCTAATTAGATAAGCAGAGACAGATTAACCGCACTGTCCACTACTCAATGTCCGTTGTGAGGGTAGGGCAGTTCACAAAGTCAGTGGGTCATGGTCGTCATTAAGAGAGTCGGGGAGCCTTGGCAACTCTATCAGCCTCGCCACGGGTCGGTTGTATGTCCGCCCTTGGACGAGCACTTCTGCCGCTCTGACCTTTCCGTCGGCACCAGTGATCACTTTGCTTACGCGGCCGGCCGGCCACGCAGCTCGGGGTAGGGACTGGTCTATGATCATGACGACTGGACGGGATGAAGGGGGGCTTAGGAGGAAGCGGGCCTGAGACTGCTTTGATCTGTGCTTGGCTGTGCCTCCTCCTCCTCCGTCTGTTTCTCTTGTTTGCTCTGTACCCCGTCTGAGGAGGGGCCGGTTCTGGCCGCCCCGTCAAGGAGTCGCTTGGGGTGCTAGGTTCGAGGTCAGCTACGTCTGGAGCGCAGCTGAGGGGGGTGGAGTTCCGAACTCCCTCTTGTGCCCACGGTTCTTTCACAGGCCTCTCGATTAATGTCAATAGCCTCTCAACGGGCTGTACGAGGGAGTGGCCGGTGTCGCTCGCCTTTGTGTGTAGGCAGCGTGTCGACGTGGGTTGACTGTCAAGTCCGTAGAGGGGGCCCTGGAGCGTCCATCCCAGTCGGGTCTGAACCGCGACTGGGCATCCTTTGGGTCCGATGTGGGCCGCCTCAATTGGGAGAATGAGGTCCGCGTGGTCGGAACCGATGAGCAGGGTCGGTGTGGCGCCGTCGATAAGCGGTATAGGTAGTTGACGTAGGTGCACATACTTCGCCATCAGCTGTGGGATGGGGTAGGTGTACTGAGACAGGCCTATGTCGTGGCTGGTGAAGACGTTGGTAATACTATACTGCTTCTCGGGCTGGTCCACCGCTGCTATCTTGAAGGAGACCTTTTCACCTTTTATGGTCTTCTGGTCCCTTCTGATGGTGCGTATTGTCATGGTACCTTTGGCACCCCGCAGGCCCAACTGGGCTGCGGCGGAAGCGAGGAGGAGAGTCTTTTCAGACCCATCGTCCAGGACGGCGTAAGTGTCCAGGACCTTGTCCTCGTAGCTCAGGAGCACTCTGACCACTTTGATGAGCACTCGGGGGGTTCCGCTATGCTGGTCAATGTGGAGCACTCCTGTTGGTCGGTTGCTTTGGATCGTCTGGGGTGGTGCCGACTCGCGGTCGTCCGAGTAGCACCGTGACTCCCAGTGTCTGCTGTAGCAGTCGGAACAGTAGGGAGCGGTCTGGTGGATCTTCGGTACTGGTGCCACCGCCTCGGCATGGTACATTACCGCGACGGGCCCACTCTGTTGTCCTGGCTGACGCTTGTTGATGTCATGCAGGACCTCCAAGTGGGTGCCGCCGCACCTGCCGCACTTCTTCTTCAGGCGGCACGCAGCTGCCATGCGGAAGCAGCGGCGGTGGTCCTTGATCCACTGACTCACCTCATCCGTGGTCAGCTTCTTGAAATCGTCGCATTGATACAGCCGATGTTCCCCTTCACAGTACTGGCATTCAATCTTCCACTCCTCTTTCGTCGAGGGGGTGTCGTGGTTCTTGTGCTGCGGTACTGATTCGGCTTGGTGCATAACGGTCACCGACCGGCGGTTATCATTTAATCCCCGAGGTCCTGGTCTTGGGCTTGGTCCACTCCATACGAACGTGTCCAGTCGTAAGCTGCTGACCTCCCTGGCGAGGAACTCAGACAGGTCTAGGAGGGATGCCTCTGGGCCGTTGGGGTCACGGTGGTCTCTCTGCCGCCGAAAACGCTCTTGTCGGGCGGGAGGGAGCTTCTCTAATATTCTCTCTACATTAGAGTTAGCGTACAGTTCGTGTATCCCTTTTTCCTTTTGGGACCCCAGCATCCCTACCAGGGACTGTACCTTGATAGAGAGGTCATCCAATGCTCTGTTGTCTCTGGCTGGGGGGAGACGGTCAATGTCTCTTATCTCCTGTATCACGTAGTCCCATATGCGTCCATAACGTTGGTCGAGGGCTACTAGAGCCGCGGTGTATGGGGTAGTAGAGTTGGAATATGCCAGCGCTATATTGTGCGCTCTGGGCACCTTCAGGTGCTTGAGTAGGATAGCATACTTGTACGTTTCATCCGGTACATCGGACATCATTGTCTCTAAGCACATTCGTAGCTCTGTGTACTGTGCTCTGTTCTCGTGTGTGAAGTCCGGGAACGTCGGTGTGCCAAGGTACGATGCCATGGATGGCTGGCACATCGGTGAGCGTTGGGGGAGAGGCCTCCTGGGCGAGTCTCCCTGTGCGTGTCGTCTTGGGCTGGTACTTGGTGGGTACCGAAGGTCGGGTACCCAGGTGCTGTTCCTCGGTGCTGACAGTGCGTCAAACTCACCCGTGAGTTGAGTCGGGGGTTTGTAGCGCAGTGCCTCGGGGCTGATGTCTGGGCTGTACTGGACCTCCTGGTCCAGAGTACGTTGCTGCTGGTCGGGGCTGTACTGGGCCTCCTGGTCCAGAGTACGTTGCTGCTGGTCGGGGCTGTACTGGGCCTCCTGGTCCAGAGTACGTTGCTGCTGGTCGGCTTGACATTCCTCCTCTTCCTCCTCCTCCTCCTCCGCCAGGTCCTGGAGTCTTCTGTTCAGTCTCTCGGCGTGGTCCGGTTCTTCCCGGTTGCTGGGTCTCGTATGGACCGGCCGGGGAGGGGGTTCGGAGCCGTGGACAGGATCCTCCTGTTGGCGGGGTCCCGGGTCGCTTGGTCGGGTAGGGGAATGTGTCCTAGACCCTTGTCTTGACGATCTCCGGGAGCTCCGTGCGGAGCGGGGGGGTGTCGCCATGGCCATCAATTGTTCTACCATCTTCGCCTGCTGCCGGTCGCGCTCTGCTTCACGCTGGGCATGGGCGGCGTCGCGCTCTGCTTCGCGGTGGGCATTGGCGGCGTCGCGCTGTGCATTGGCGCTGGCATGGGCGGCGTCGCGCTGTGCATTGGCGGCGTCGCGCTGTGCATTGGCGCTGGCATGGGCGGCGTGGAGCTGTGCATTTGCGGCGTCGCGCTGTGCGTTGGCGGCGGCGTGCTGTGCATCGGCGCGGCTTCTTTCAATGTTCTCTTCCGTCTGAAGGCGTCTGGTCTCCAGTCTTATGCGGTCGTCTTCACTCCTTTGTTGCGCCTGGAAGCGATCTCGCTCGGTTGCAGAATGTTCGCGTTCACGGAGGGCTTGCGCTTGGAGTTGCGCGTGAAAGCGCTCTCGTTGGTCTGCAGCTTGTTCGCGCTCGCTCGTCTGTTGCGCTTGAAGTCGATCGCATTCGGTGGAGGCTGCCAGGGTGGCGATGAGTGCCTGTGCCAGCATCTTGTCCGCTTCGCTGGGGGAAGACACAGGCGGAGGTGATCGGCTTCTGGCAGTGCTCGTTGGAGATCCGTTCTCCTGTCGCGTACCGAGGAGATCCATCTCCTGGGTGCGCGTCTCTTCTTGTGGTGGGTCGGGTTCCATCCCTGGAGGGCTTTCTTTATCCTGGAGCTCTCCGGGGACTACCTCGTCGACGTTGGCGGGGGGTAAAGTCATGTCGGGTCCCTCCTGGTCCCCACCGTGAGCTTGGTCAGTTACGTTAGAACCCACTAGGGTCTCTACTGGCGGGGTAGCCTGGTCGGTAGGGTTGGACATACTTTTACTATCCGCTTTAGTTATTTTATCCGCATTTAACCTCCTTTTAAAGCTAGGTATTGGACTGACAACGTAGTCCTCTAGGTGAAGCGGTGGCTGCCGTCTGCGCTCCGGGCGATCTAGCTTAGGAGAACCGTTTGTGGAGTGTTCATCATCGGCCATGTTAATATTAATATTATATTAATATTACGCTAATTCTTATCCGGGGCTCGAAGGACCAATTGTAACTGAGGGGTACAATTCCCTGACTGTATTAATAAGTATGGTATCATTAAACCACTACCGTTTTATGTACATTACTACTGGCCATACAGTACACAGGTATCTTATGATGAACACTTCCCACAATGACTCGGTTCCACACAAAACTGGGTTCAAGTATTTATTAGCAGCAATGATAGTACATAATATACTTTACTTTGGATGCGCTTATAAGGCAAAGGAATGTGCATAGGCAAATCAATAACGTATGTCCATTCTCATATTACGCAGGAGATAGAGAACACCACCTGTATCTTAGGAATTATATCTATGGTACAATAGCAATGCAGCGGGAGATACTAGTAGGGTTCCCACTGGTTGTAAGCCAGCAGGGGGAGGAAATGTTCGAATGCAAAGTCTGGATCAACGGGGACTCAATAAGCTCCTGCTATGGGAGGCGGTATATTACTCCCTTGATCTGGACGAAAGCAGCAGCTGTAATCCCAGTATGCGTGCAGCATAGGTGAAAGCCGGCCAGCCTCTCCAAGAGACGGGCTCGAGTGATGTTCCTCACGGGTAAATCCACACAGTAGTGGGGTGTAGACGATTCTCCTCCGCTCCAACAGCCTGGTCCAAAGCAATATAATAATAATAATCCAGCCGGAAAAGGGCTCTGCATTCACCGGGGTAGATTCTCCGGTGCGCGGTACTTCACATTAACTAGGTTGAACTTGACGTTATTCCACTAAGCTCTGACACTTTTACTGTCCTATTCGCACGCGGTTATAAGTGCTCTATTTAGACGCACGGTTGCTCACTTCACTTGGTCGTTGACTCGTGATGAAGGCTTTACTAGTAAGGAGCGAACGATACGTTGAACGAACGTATTAGGATAAGACAAGACTACTGCTGTATCCACCTGCGACGTATTTATACGTACAGTGAATAATCTAGTGCCAACCTTATTTCTGTCTCGTATTCCTGGGCAAAGCCGGGCATGTACAGACATGTCTTAGCGGTGACTTTGAACTCGACTCTGGGGGTATGGCAATGGCGCCTAAGAGACCGCTGTCCAATAGGAGAACGAAATATTATGGTCTGTACTAGGTTAAAGGGATATTCCGTGTATATGTACAAAGAATACACAAGGGATATCAGACGATATACAAATAGTATACATGGGATCTCAAGCAATAAATATATATATTCGGTTTAATCTGACCCTTTGTAACAGTACCCATCCCTAATACATATGCAGCATCCCCCTGTTGGGGTTGCTCAATGCTGTAAAATATTACATAAATGTTTTTTTTATGAATAACGATATTTGAGGAGCCTAATAATATTGCTACAGCATGCTGCAGGTAGTAGTAGTAGTAGCTAGTGTAAGATTCTGATCAAACTGGCCAGTATCACGTCTTCGTCTGTTTGGCTCTCCATCCAATTCCTCTGCGTTGTGTACTTTTAATGGTCCTGACGTCTCCGATACTGGTAGATAAGATCCTTATCTCCCCCCCGTTAGTGCAATCCGTAAACCATAATACTTCCCCACCTCCGTAAGAATTCGACACTTCGACAACGTGAAATACCTTACAAGGAAAAGCATGGTTTTATTTCTCTAAACAGAAACCTCAGCTCAGATGTTAACAGATTGTATTGTCCTTGAAGAGTATATTTCTAATGATCTTTCGGTGTGTTCATATTATCGTCCTTTTGCTGTTCAGTCCAATAGTGTTCAGGCCTGTTCGTTAGCCTAAAACCATCCTCGTGGTAGCCGAAGCTACTGGTGATGTGCCATTCTCCCCCCCCCCCCCCCCTCTCTCTCGTCGAGAGGAGAGAGTCTCTTCTGGTTTCTTCCCTCTTAGTCTCAGTCAGATTTTAGTCTGCTCTACCCGGAAACACCGTTCGACTTATAGGTCTTCGTCGTAGCAACGACGGCCCCCCGCCCCTCTCCTGGTTGTCATGCGACGTGCTGTCATGACGACTGCTAACCTTTCACACCATTAAACGTTTCATCCACTGTTGCATTAAAGAGGTCACCCCTCTCCTCCTGCTCTGGGCCTACACTCTAATCTCAGATGTTCTTCTAAGGAATTCATAACAAAACCCTCGCTGACGCGGCCTGTGCCTGTGAAATCACTGGTTCCACCACCGTCACCGTCTTCCATGCACATTTCAATCACCGTTTTAGCTGTGGTCATCTCTCCCCAATCTATACATCACATACATTGAAAAAGCACCGTTTTCTCTCACTAGGTACGTGGGAGGCTGCGGGCGAAACCATCTCCGTGACGTCAGCATTTAGCGTGAACAAAATGGCGGCACACATGTTGATAAATGCTACATAAATGGACATAACAAATCGTTTTTTCTTAGAAACGGCTTCTTTTTATAGCGTGATTTTTTTCTGTGGTTTATCTAAATACTAATTTGATGCTATGACTATGTTTATATCGCTATGCAACATCTCCCCTTTAAGAATGACTATTCTGATCATTCACTCTCCTCCGTTATCTCCCCACCAGTTAATGGAATTATTTTGAGTAAATCATACCGTATCTAACGACAGATATCTTATCAAATGGGGGTCCATGGCCCATGTATCAATTTGGGGGTCCAAATGTTTGAAAACTAGTCTAGTCTACTAATGGAGTTTCTTGCCACACAAGAGCTTAAAAACGCCACATCCTGCAGTGTATGTACAAGTGAAATGGCAACGAGGAAGATTGAATACTGTAACCTTCTTTTCTCACCTGATTAGCATCTTGTTTGGACACGGTGCATCCTTCAACCTCGTCTTTGCTGATCAGAGTTATGCCATCTGTTGATCAAAATACCAGAATAAAAGAAAGCGGTCATCGGTCCACTCCGCTTAATATTCAGTCTTTAGTGATACAGTGGTAAGGCTGAGAGAGAGAGTAGGAGGGACACAGGTGAGAGGGTTCTGGTGGGATTCCCCTCTGGGTACCACTAACTCTTTTAAACGTGCTATAGATATCATTTTTAAGTGGAGTAATCATTTTAAAATAATGATACCTCCACAGAGCTTTTAGAAAGGTGCAGAATACAAGTATTGCCTTTCCCCCGCAAAAAATATTGATTAATTAATTTATCATAAAAAGAAATGTACAGGTAACTTTCTTTTTGTTGTTTACATGTTGTGTGCATGTATCCCCTCCCTACTTCCCATTTCCCCACGTGGAATGCACCTGATTGCATAAATGACATGCTGGTGCTCTAGTGTGACATCTAGCGGCTGAATGTTGTCTATAGCACCTTTAACAGCTACTTGGCAATAAAGATTCAGGTCGTAGTTGGACTTTCAACTGCCGGCTCCTCCTTTCTATCTCATCTCCCGTTACCGCTGAGTGGAAACACATTGGGGAGAGAAACTTCATACTGTGCGATGTCATCCTTGGGCGTGTGAAACGTGTAAACGGGGTGATGACCTGCTGTCCCTAATAAGGAGGCTTATCATACCCTGGACCAGCAGGTCCCAGAAGTCTTGAAGGCCTCTGTCTGGAATGCTCCTCTTCAGTGACTGGAGGTAGCCGTTGTACAGATCAGCATTCTTCAGCTGCATGAACGAAGACACAGATGAACAAACCATTTATGATTCTACTCACACACAAAGGCTGACTTCAAATACACACACGCAACCGCAGACACTTGCGTGCACACACTTGTCTCCATGTGCACACACACACACACACACACACACACACACACACACACACACACACACACACACACACACACACACACACACACACACACACACACACACACACACACACACACACACACACACACACACACACACACACACACACACACACACACACACACACACACACACACACACACACACACACACAAGAACTGGCCCGAGTTCAAGTCATCATGAGAAGTTAAACATACACTCTCTCACAGTGTAATATTTTCAAATTATAATCATAATCCCCAGCGTGGCGAGACTATGCAATAGTCTGTAGTGACATCTCAAAGATTAGTGTACAAGGGTACAAGGGCCCCTACATGGCAGCGCCATCACATCTTCATCCACCAAGTGTTTGTTTACCTTAACGGATTGCTCTCTGAAGGTCTGGACACAGGTGATGCACTTCATGTAGTAGTGTGCATTCTTGTTGCTAAGCAACTGTTCTATCCTGCCAGTCAGCTGCTGACAGACTGGAGGGGGGAGGACACGGGGGGTCACCGCACATCAAAGAGACAAGAGACAAATGGAATTACTAGAGCTGAACAGTTATTCATAATACAATCAGACAGAATATTTCAGCAGGAAAGGTTGAATGTTCTGGTTTAGCCACTAAAACCTCGGTCTCACCTTCTCCAAATGGAAGAGTCTTCCGTTTGACCAGAGAACGGAAGTCTCTGGCTGGATCCACACTGCCCACCTGCTCGCCAATTGTTAGTGAAAAGTAAAGTCAAAGTTTAAAGCAAAAATTGAAGTAAAGATTTTAAATAAAAAGTCATTAAAATGAACAGGGTGGCGCAGCGGACAAGGCGCTCGTCACCAACGCAAGAGACACTGGTATCGAATCCAGCTGTCAGCGTTGCTTCCGGCTTGGCCGGCCGTCATACTGGCTCGATTGGCAGTCAGGGGGAGGGAAGCCGGTGGGTGGGTCTGGGTCGTTGTGGACAGCGACTCCTACAGTTCGGTCGGGGTGCCTGCACAGTGCACAGCGAGGGAAGGATCTGGGGGAGGTAGTGTGACCCTTCCACACGTTACACTCCCCCAGTGAGAGTCCGCGCTGCCAGGTGAAAAGAAGCGGTGGGCTGGGTACACATGTGTCGGAGGAAGCATGTGATAGTCTCCGCCCTCCCAGACCGACGGTAGGGGGTAGAGTGCGCAACGACCAGGAAGGGGATTGAGAGTTGGCATAACGACTAACATTGGGAGGGGAGAAAAACGGAAAAAGAAGGAGGACAAAGATAATAAATATATATATTTTTTTAAATGAACAGCAAAAGTAACAGCAAATCCTACTGAAATGTCAGTTTCTCAGACAGATCGATATAGATAGAGGGAAGTATAAAAGAAGGAAGGGTCATCACGTCACTGTGTAGCACATGAACACAGTGCCAAGTGTGGGAATTTTCAGTTTGGCCAACATTGAATTAAATGGTACCATCTCCTCATTTAAACAGGTTAATTATCTTGGATGTCAGAATCATCAGCAATTTGTTGCATAGTTAACTAGCTAGTTAACGTTTGATATATTGGTTGATGTACTGTATATTTCCTACGATAGCTGGTATATTTAGAATTTTAGGCTTCAATAGAACTGGCACCAAAGTCTCGACACCAAGCAGAGCATAGAACGCCGGTATTATGACGTGATGACTCTTCCTTCTTTTATAGTTACCTTGCATTTTGATCTGAGGTTCCAAACTGTTTTTATAAATGACCCCCCAGGTCAGAAAATTCCCAAAGACCCCAGTGTTAAAAAAAAAAAACTTAAAAACTAACATTTGGTGTTCACACACGTTCTGTCAAGAGGATAAACAACGTATCTTTCCTCAGGGTCCAGGAACCCTGCTCCTCTTGTCTACTGGTCAATGACAACTGTGTGTGTACAGATTAGCAAGGCTGCATGGCTCTCATAGTACCTTTCATCTACAAAACCATGATCAGATATTAGTACACAGATTATATATATTATATTATTACAGACAATTTAGTTTTAATAGTGGCATTTTCTAGGGACCCCATTTTAATAATAGGGGACTGACCCCACGGTTGGGGAAAGCCTGGTTTTAGTCCTCTGCTTCTCACCGAGCTGATGGAGCCTTCTGTGATGTCGGCCAGGTTGTATTCCTCCTCCTCCTCGTCCAACTTCACCTTCTTAGCGTCAGGCCCCTCGGAGCTGATGGTGGTTGAAAACGCTCAGTCAAGATTGTTGGTACAAGAAATACCTTACACAGCGTTACTGCTAGGACCCTCTGATGTAGTAGACTAGACTAAAGAGGAGCATGTTACCATGTACAGTACTGGCAGCAACAACAGCCCTTTTCACACAGAACTCACAGCATTATACCGCAATATGGATTCTCTTTTTTCCCCCAATCTGCCGGCTTTGGGTTGTTTCTACACTGAACCTAGCAAAGATGGTATAAGTGTGTGCGTTCAGACAGAATGCAGTGATGCCGTGTTCGTGAGTCAGATAGATGGAGACGCAGCACATTCTGAAATAGGTCACCAAAGGCACACGCACGCAATGAAAAATATGATTAAATTGACATGCATAACTCACGATGATTAGTTAAGACAAGATTTCTCTAGGCTTTTGAAAATGTAGGACAGACCTAGCTGGTAACAGGGCAGATAGGAGAGGAACCTCCAAATCGTGAGTTTGACTCATTACCTCTACCGGTGGCCCAGTTGTCACTTTCGTGTTTCCACCATAAAATATATAAAACAAAATATGAAAAGTCATTCCTTTAAAATATACTTTGCTGTCAGTTTACACAAGGCAATTGACCCACTTACTGTATTCCCTCCTAGTCACAGGTACAGACATTACCACACACGTCGTTTCTTCAGAGGTCTGAGTGTGTGAAACCCTCCCAGGCTCATCAAATAACATCCTCAATAAACTCCAATATGTCCAAATTCTGCTGCCTGCCCACATAATCACCTCCACCCGCCGCTCTGACCACATCACCCCTGTCCTCCACAACCTCCACCCGCCGCTCTGACCACATCACCCCTGTCCTCCACAACCTCCACCCGCCGCTCTGACCACATCACCCCTGTCCTCCACAACCTCCACCCACCACTATGACCACATCACCCCTGTCCTCCACAACCTCCACTATGACCACATCACCCCTGTCCTCCACAACCTCCACCCGCCGCTCTGACCACATCACCCCTGTCCTCCACAACCTCCACCCGCCGCTCTGACCACATCACCCCTGTCCTCCACAACCTCCACCCGCCGCTCTGACCACATCACCCCTGTCCTCCACAACCTCCACCCACCACTATGACCACATCACCCCTGTCCTCCACAACCTCCACCTGCCTCTCTGACCACATCACCCCTGTCCTCCACCTGCCGCTCTGACCACATCACCCCTGTCCTCCACCTGCCTCTCTGACCACATCACCCCTGTCCTCCACCTGCCTCTCTGACCACATCACCCCTGTCCTCCACCTGCCTCTCTGACCACATCACCCCTGTCCTCCACCTGCCTCTCTGACCACATCACCCCTGTCCTCCACCTGCCGCTCTGACCACATCACCCCTGTCCTCCACCTGCCTCTCTGACCACATCACCCCTGTCCTCCACCTGCCTCTCTGACCACATCACCCCTGTCCTCCACAACCTCCACCTGCCTCTCTGACCGCATCACCCCTGTCCTCCACCTGCCTCTCTGACCACATCACCCCTGTCCTCCACAACCTCCACCCACCACTATGACCACATCACCCCTGTCCTCCACAACCTCCACCTGCCGCTCTGACCACATCACCCCTGTCCTCCACAACCTCCACCTGCCTCTCTGACCACATCACCCCTGTCCTCCACAACCTCCACCCGCCGCTCTGACCACATCACCCCTGTCCTCCACAACCTCCACCTGCCTCTCTGACCACATCACCCCTGTCCTCCACAACCTCCACCTGCCTCTCTGACCACATCACCCCTGTCCTCCACAACCTCCACCTGCCTCTCTGACCACATCACCCCTGTCCTCCACAACCTGCCCGCCCCCCCCTACTTCTCTGACCTTCTTCACCACCACACCCCAAGTTTTTCTTTTTTATCCCACACTGTAAAGCGTCTTTGAGCACTGAGAACAGCTCTATATAAATCAAATATACTATTATTATTATTATTATTATTATTATTATTATTAGTGATGCACGATATATCGGCCGCCGATATGCCAGTTTTTTTTACCGATATAAAAAATGTATTTCTGAAAATAAGTTACAAAAGTACCAAAAAAAAGCTTTTTGGAAAATAGCTCTTTATTTGATTATCATAAAAAAGTGTTTTCTATACAGAGATATCGACATCGGTAAATATCGGTATCGGCCAGAACAGCAATATTAATATCGGTTATCGGTATCTGCCACAATTTTCACATCGGTGCGTCACTAATTATTATTATCATAACTCCAGATTTACCCCTTTCCAAATATCTGAGCGCTGGTCTTCAACTCCTTCTTCTTCTCCACCGTCTTCAGAGGGAACTTCCTCTTCAGCTCCTCCAGAGGGGCGCGGCAGCGGGTGCTGAGCGCAGCGGGGCGCTCCAGAGCGGCCTTCAGCCACGGCTCCATGCTGGGGAGAGGGGTGTCGGGGTTCACGGCCCTGTGGTGCAGACACTGAGGGAGACGACGGGGTGGCGGATGAAAAAGAATTTATTAAATAAGTGTCGGATTGAGAAGGAAGAAACAAAGTTTCTAGTTTAGGTAATAATATGTGAATATGTAACCCAACAATGAAAGACTTATTCATTATTGAGGTTATAAATGCATCTTTTGACCGAGTTGCAAAAGGTTGGGCTGCAACTAATGACTATTTTGGTAGTCGACTAATCTGTCGATTATTTTTTCTATTAGTCGACTAATCGAAAAACAATTATATAAAAAAATTAAAAAAATTAAAATTAAAAAAATATATAATTTTTTTTTCTTTTGCACTACCTATCTTTGTGAAAGTGGCTTCTCAGCTCTGGTCCAGCTGAAGACAGAGCAGAGGAACAGATTGGACATTGAGCATGACCTCAGAGTTGCTTTGCGACTCTTGTCAGGACCAAACAACATCCCCAGTTATCCCATTAGTTCCCCCAAACTTACTGTCGGTCTGTTATGTTAAAGGAAAACTCCACCATTTTGGGAAATTAGCTTATTTGCCATCTACCCTGGAGTTAGACAAGAAGAAACATACCTTTTTTCTTCTCTGTGCATGCAGTAGGAGTAGGAAGACGTTGGGAACTAGGCTAATGGAGGAACCTACTTCCAGTGACTGACGCTAAGCTAGGCTAACAGTGGGCGTCTTCCTACTCTTGTCTAACTCCAGGGTAGATGGCAAATAAGATAATTTCCCAAAATGTTGGAGTTTTCCTTTAAGCTAAGAAGTCTTCAGCTGGCTGGACCAGAGCTGAGAAGCCACTTTCACAAAGATAGGTAGTACAAAAAAAATTAAAAAGAAAAAAGAAATTATAATAAAAAAAAAAATGTAATGACTAATCGACGCAAGAATTCCTCGTCAACGATTTTTTATAATCGACGCCGTCGATTATGTCGACTAATCGTTGCAGCCCTAGTTGTGATGATGTGCTTGTTAATGGTTTTGCTGTGAAAATACTGTTCCCTGTAATTTTTCCAAAAGGATGTGAAGGTTCTTTCTTTACTGTATAAGTGCAGGAAGAGGTGAAAACTCACAATACTAATAAGGGATCAGATGATTTTTGCAAAAAGGTGTTAACCGTAAAAGTCCCACTTCCCATGGAGGGAACGACGGCCCCAAGACATGTCAAGAGACAACCTCACGGTACTAGTTTGACAACATCCCAACTCAGGAGGAAAGAGAAGTCTTCACTGTGACCTCTAACAATGGCAGCAAACAGAATTGACCTATCTCAAGCCTCACCCTCTTTTCTCGATCCATCACTTCCCTCTGACAAACTTTGTATGTCCAAGGGAGGTGCCGATTGTGATTAGAGAGGACAGGGCTTGGGATGGGTCAAGTGCAACTTGTGAAGAAGCTGGAAGTACCTGGAAGTGCCTCTGGAAGACTGGGTTGGGGATGTGATGGACCTACCTGGAAGTGCCTCTGGAAGACTGGGTTGGGGATGTGATGGACCTACCTGGAAGTGCCTCTGGAAGACGGGGTTGGGGATGTGATGGACCTTGAACAGATCCTCCTGCTCTCCATCCTCATTCTCCTCCACCAGCATCATGGTGTCTATCAGAGAGTCCACCGCAGACAGCTGAGCCTCTGGAGGAACCACAGCATCACAGACCACAGCATCACAAACCACAGCATCACAAACCACAATCACTTTATTCTGGATGGAACACAAGCGCAGGGGTTTCACTTGGTGAAGCCGACTCGTACATTTCAACTATTGAAAACAAACATACATAGTAGTGACAAGAGGACAACTCAGCAATACAACACACACACACATGGTACAGTGACAAGAGGACAACTCAGCAATAGAACACACACCCACACACACATGGTACAGTGACAAGAGGACAACTCAGCAATACAACACACACACATGGTACAGTGACAAGAGGACAACTCAGCAATAGAACACACACCCACACACACATGGTACAGTGACAAGAGGACAACTCAGCAATACAACACACACACATGGTACAGTGACAAGAGGACAACTCAGCAATAGAACACACACACATGGTACAGTGACAAGAGGAAAACTCAGCAATAGAACACACACATATAGTAGGGCTGCACGATTTTGGGAAATAATCTAATTGTGATTATTCTGACAGATATTGCGATTGCGATTTGCGATGCGATTATAAATTTTTTTTTATTTTTTTTACAAGAAGCATGTTGCTGCTTTCTGTAGTCGGGTCCCAACTGCAAAATTACTGTATTACCCTGTATTATACACTTTTACTAAGACTATTCTGCTTTGTGTTTACATGTGATGTATTGTATACATGCACATTTATTATGTTCTTGTGTGATGTATCGCACATTTTATTGCTGTGTGATGTATTGCAAATGTTATTGCTGTCATCTTGGCCAGGTCTCCCTTGCAAAGGAGATCTTGTATCTCAATGGGACTTCCTGGTTAAAAAAAAAAAAAAAAAAAAAAAAACGTTTATTTTTAATTTTTTTTAATTGCAGGCTTGGCGATTTAATAATTGCATCATTCCAAGTGACAAGAGGACAACTCAGCAATACAATACAACACACACACACACGGTAGTGACAAGAGGACAACTCAACAATACAACACACACACGGTACAGTGACAATAATGGATTAGTTGGGTCTATGTTGTACACCTGCTTGGCCTGTTGTTGAAGCCATTTGATGTACAGTATAGCAAAGCCTGTAAACACTTTTGCGTTTTATTATATTATTATTTAAACCGTTCAGCTCCTTTCAAACTGAAGACTTAAAAACAGAAGGAATAAAATAATAATATTTTACACTCTTGATGTATAGTGCTAGACTTTGTTGGTACTCTTCTGTTTAGAAGAAATAACCCCCTCCCCCACAATTACAGTTTTCCCAATCCAAAAGCCTTGGGTAGACAAATCCGTCTGCGAAGCTCTGAATGCACACACCTCAGCCTACAACGCCAGGCTTGTGACAGGCAACATGGACGAGCACAAGGCGGCGCACTATAATTTAAGGAGAACAGTGATAGAGGCAAAGGGGCGGTACAGGAATAAGGTGGAGCTTCAGTTTGAACAGGCTGATTCCAGGGGTATGTGGCAGGGCCTCAGAACGATGACAGACTACAAAGGCACCCCCCCATGCTGACCACTGATGTCTCCTTGGCAAATGAGCTAAATACTTTCTATGCACAGTTTGAGGCTGTAAATTCCAACAACAGCCTACAGGCCACTGCAATAGAGAGTAGAGACACTGCTGGTGGAGACTCTGTTTTTTTTTGCGATCTGAAATTATATTGCATCACGCGAGCCTACCCAAGGGCCGCCGGCGATCAGATGTGAAAAAAGCGCCCCCTATCGTCTCCCAGATGGTAAATGGTAAATGGAATGGACTCAATGAAAATGGATGGGGAAAAAAATATATTCCAGTCCACATTTTCCAGTCCACTGATGCAGCCGGGGTTACCAGAGTTCATTCTGGAGCCTCTGAGCCGCGGGGAATCATGTGTTCTACTGTACACACGTTAGATCTATACACATCGATTTTTTTGAATGGTGATCAGGAATTGGAATATACCATTTGGATACCATCTGATGTCAGGTAAGGAATCTATGTTATCAGTGTTAGGATAATCAGACTAGTTTTCGAGGAGATATAAGCTTTTTTCTGATATGTGCTCTATCGGTTTCACTGTAAAATCCATGAGGAAATGAAAACGGCTATTATCAGCGCGCGCCTCGAACGTGCGTGCGTGCGTGCACGTATACTATTGATCATCTAGCGTTTATTTGAAAACGATTCATAAATAGGCAGACAAATATCAACGTTCTGGAATATTCCAGTAAAAGGCGATTATCACAGAATGGGCTGTTTTTCACCTGAAAACGGGCGCTTTTCAAAATGCTCTCAAACGGAAATGAAGCGATAAAAAACCAATCTGCCTTGACAACACTGACTGGAAAATGATTCTTTGATAAACGACGGGCAGATTAGACACATAGCCATAATTTAAAACATAGATTAGGAGATATTAACGTTAACATTGGCGCCGATGGTGGCATTCAAGCACTAAGTCGTGCGCCCCCTGGTGGCACTGAAAGTGTTAACAGAGCATGATGTCGTGTTATTCCACAAGTATACACGTGAGTCCTCTCTGTGAGTGTCTTTATTCTGTTAGCTCCGTAGCTCCATCATACAGGTCTGTTATTATCTGCTCGTAGTGGCCCCACTTCCTGTCCATGACCCCAGTACGTGGCCTGTACTGAAAAAGTCCACTATTGTGCCTGTACCCCAAAGATCCACCCCTGCTTGCCTCAATGACTATCGCCCTGTAGCTCTCACCTCCATAGCCATGAAGTGCTTTGAGAAGCTAGTGAAAGGCTACATCTGTTCCTCCCTCCCCAACACCCTGGACCCCCTGCTATTTGCATACCGCCCCAACGGGTCCACGGAGGACGCCATAGTCCATGTGCTGCACATGGCAGCATCACACCTGGACAAGAGGCAGGGGAACTATGTGAGAATGCTATTTATTGACTACAGCTCAGCATTCAATACCATAGTCCTCTCCAAGCTCGTCGTCAAGCACAACAGCAACACAATCATCAAGTTTGCTGACGACACAGTAGTGGTGGGCCTGATCTCTGCAAACGACGAGAGGGCCTACCTGGGAGAGGTAAAGAACCTGGCGCTGTAGTGCCGGGAGAACAGCCTCTCCCTGAATGTCAGCAAAACTAAAGAGATGATTGTGGATTTTAGGAGGTCGGGGCTAGGGAATACAGCCCCCTCAGCATCTACGGGGCACCGGTCGAGAGAGTGAACCTCGGAGTCCACATATCCGAGGACTTGACATGGACCACACACATTGACAGTGTAGTAAAGAAGACACAGCAGCGCCTCTACTTCCTTAGGCGCCTAAGGAGTTCAAAGTGAGTCAGAGTTAAGAACTTGTTAGAAGAAAATACACTCACTTTAGAGTTTAGACTCTTTAACACTACATCATATTTATGTATTAAAGAAATGTGCACTACATCCATACCGCATTTGCATTTTGCACCTTGCCTTTAAAAAAAAAAGGTTTTGTACCTCATTGTCTGCATTTTTACTTCATTGTACTTAGGTTGTACTTTAGTTTGTATATTGTTATTCCTCTTTTACTTACTTTTTACTGTAAGAAGCACATACTCAGGGGCTGATACAGAACCAAGCATTTCACTGTAATGTACATGTACTTTATACGTGACAAATAAAAGCAAATTTGAAACTTGAAACTATAGCAATTTGCAAGTTGTTTGAAAGAGCATCATACAAAACAAGGAATAATGTTGTTAGTTGCAGCCCTACAATACAGTGCATAGGGATGTAGACAGGCGGACAGTCTATTAGAACACAAAGATGACAAGAGAGGAGAAACATTCATCATGGCAGCCTACACAGCTGGCACCGCAGACCAGACCACACAAAGTTCAAATCAGACAGACGTCATCATTTTCCCCTCCTTTGCCCCCAGAGGCAAACTAATTTCTCCCTCAACTATGATGTGTAGCTCGTCTTGAGCTGGCTCTCAAAAGGATCACTAGGCAACTTTTTTGAGTAACATGATAGGGCAATGTGCTTGCCAACAGGGAATGATTTGAGACATAGGGAAATAGAATTGATCAGTACAAACGTGTTGAGAGATATCCACTTGTCTGACGTTGCCCAAAAGGTTGCCCAGTGTATCACCAGCATTAGGATAAACCACAGTTTCTATGTCTGACCACTAGGTGTGTCTGGCTCTTAACCATCAAAACCTGCACGGACTACAACGTATGACGTATATCATGCCAGCTAGGGTACAAACCCTCACCTGCACCTTGTGTAAACTGTTTATTGTTTACAGTGTTTATTTTTCCTCATATTTAGATTACATTTTAGTGCTATATTTATGTCTTTCTTCTATTACCCTCCCCATACTGCTATGATGCTCGAATTTCCCCAAGAGGATCAATAAAGGAATATCGTGTTGTGTCGTTGACCATGTAATAGATGTGTAATCAAATTACGGTGATATTAATGTGAAAATCCAGCTGCATCCATCTGTAAAATTGATCATCGACATGAATCAATATTAAATCAAATGTTAAATAGATTTATTCATAAACATAACAATGTGAACTAATAACTTGGTGTGAGGTTTTTAAAGCATATATTAAATGATTGCCAACTGAATGAGCCCTGACACATTTTCATACTCATCGCATTCCTGATGAAGTATATAAAAATGTATCATATCAAACTGTGGAACACACATTTTGTCAATCACACCCATACATTCTGTCTATGTCCTAGGCTGAGTGTATTCTGGAGAGAGGTATTCGATGCCTTCAAAGAGACCCCACGGTGGTAGTATTATTTGGGCGTAATACCTGAAGATATGGATGAGAGGACCAAGAAATATAATTATTTAAAAATAATTTAAATATACCGTATTATATATACCTTGAAGTGTAGAACGAGAAATTCACGAGAAATAAATTGGCTTACACTCATTTACAAAACCCTCCTTGGTCTGACCCCTCCTTATTTTATACACTTTTCAAATTCTACTCCCTATAACACCAGAGCAGCTCACCATCAGAACACTATATGTTCCCCGTGTTAACACTTCCTTTGGTCAATTCTCCTTCCACCTTGCTGCTCCCAGCAGTTGGAACGAGATGCAAAAGACTTTGAAAATGGACAAATGTATCCCCCTTGCTACTTTTAAGGAATCAATCGCAGAGTTGTTTACACACACCTGCAACTGTCACCCAGGCTTTTGACTGTAATTTGTCTATTCTGCTTCATGTATCGCACACTTTGTCATTTTATTTGGTTATTTGTTTGATGTGTTTTAATTATTACCCTTAACTCTGTGATAAATGTATCGTCTGTCTCTTTTCTATTATTATAGTTTTTTGTCCCCTTTCCCTGTTACCCTTCGAGAGGTTCTTTTTGTCCTCTCGCCAGGCCATCATTGTAAATAAGAATGTGTTCTTAATTTACCTGCCTGGTTAAATAAAGGCTCAATAAAAACGAAATAAAATAACCATTAGATGGCTGAAACCAGACCCTCCCCCATACAATACATGGATCCAAAAGGTATGGGGTCGTCATCAGATGGAGCAGATGTCATCCTCATTGAGAATCCAGGAATCTGTTCAACGATGGAGCCCTTTCATGGCTTTCTTGGTGCAACAAGGTTGTGCATGGGTGCTTAGCTCCTCCGCTTGACTTTCTGATCTGTTTGCTTACGTGTGTATACATTTTGGAGTGGATATATTTTTTGGGGGGTGCTATTTTGTTTCATATTTGAATTTGGCTATATACAGCTGGAAGGGGAAACAGAAAGTAATTGTATGAAAAGTAATATGTTTTACTTGATGCATTGAATCATTGCCTATTTAACTGATTTGTAACCAAATCTAGTTGGATTGAATCACACACCCCTAAATCAAATACTTATTTGTTACAACCACATGAGCCGTTGGTTCGGAAAACAGCGACAGTACCTGAGGGGGTGAATTTCTTGTTGTTTTCCAGAGAAGGAAAATTAAACAGCCTGAGGTCCTCCATGAAAGGCAGCTGAACGTACATCAGACACTGGAACACAAGACACAGTATAAGGCAGCTGAACGTACAGCAGACACTGGAACACAAGACACAGTATAAGGCAGCTGAACGTACAGCAGACACTGGAACACAAGACACTAGGGGTGGGACGGTTCACGGTTTTCGGTTCGGTATAGTTTTTTATAAAAAAAATAAAAAATTACTCCAAAAATACCAGAATCAGCATAAAATATATATAGCCTATAAATAATCCAACTTTTCAGTTATTCTCAAGGACGTAGTCATGCAAAAACTGAAAGAATGAGGCAGGAAGTGTTTACAGCCTTAAATAATGTTTGGCACACAAAGACCGAACTGAAATACATCAAACTAACACACACACACTACTGTTTAAAAACAACACTGCTCTGTTCATTCTATTTTTTAAATACGTACATTATTTGTCTACATTTATTTAGACTAACATTATTTAAATATTGAGTGCAACGTAATTCGGTGAGTTGGAACTATCTATGGGTTGGCGTGGGTCCCCACGGACATTTTAGCGTGTGGGACCATATACGTATATATGTATACTTTCCGCAACAGAGTTCGGTTTCCGGGTTCCTCCGATTGGCCGCGACCCCCACGTGACCCGCCCCCCTTATCGCTGCCGCTCGCCGCTGTGTTGCAGCGCAGAGCGCTCGCTTCCTGAATCGTGAAACGCGCCACTCTGCTGTCAAGAAACGCGCTGTTGGTAACTCATCTTAATGTGCTGCTTATGCAGTTATCAGCTGTTCAAGAAACGCAGTCATCTTAATATGCTGCTTATGCACCACATCAAAACATGTAAAATATTTAAACAACCATTAAGCAGTGTTGGGCGCATTACTCAGGAAGTATAGGAGTTGTGGAAAGCAGGATGAGAGAGCGTAGATTTCAGTGTGTATCATTTAATCATTTATCATTTAACATTTGAAAGGCATACATTGTTGTCATACAGAAGTACAGAATACTTTTATACAAAATGCTTCTTACTGTTACGCTCCAGAGACTGTGCTAGACAAGATAAGTATGAAATAAAATAGTATAGCATGTAAAATAGAAGTAAAAATAGAGGTCACAGTGTTCAGTATAGACATATGTACAATGTTCGATGCAGAATAGAAGTAACTGAGTTACCATACAATATACAATATACTATGCAATGTACTAATATACAATACTATATAGTGCAAAGCAGAAATGGGATGAGGTACAATTTAGGTACAATTTACAGTAAGGTGTACGAGTTGTAGTGCAAATCCTTTACCAATAAATATAAAGTGTGTTTAGGTGATCTAAAGTGTGGAGAGTGGGTGCTGCAGTGTGTTTTTTGTTTCATTCTGATTTAATTACTGGACTGTCATTATTGTTATTATTATTTCTGTTATTGTCCTGTGATTCATCATTGATTATTGCGCATCCCGTGAGCCGTACAATACACAGACGCCCCGAACCGTGGAGGTCGTGCCGAACGGTACACGGTTCGGTTTCATACAGTCTCACCCCTACAAGACACAGTATAAGGCAGCTGAACGTACATCAGACACTGGAACACAAGACACAGTATAAGGCAGCTGAACGTACATCAGACACTGGAGCACAAGACACAGTATAAGGCAGCTGAACGTACATCAGACACTGGAACACAAGACACAGTATAACAGTTAGCTCTGTGCTAATTAACATGGTTTCATTTAATACTGTTGCTGACAGCAAATATACAAGATGGCACTGTGCTGTTCGGCTGCCTCTCTGTAGGCTCTGTCGAGATTGTGCTTATTTTGGTTAATTTGTATAGTTTTACTCGTTTCTTTAATGCACCAACTGCTAGTGCTTTATTCTTTTACTTTTTTACTGTATGAAGCACAATCTCAGGGGGGTCATACAGAACCAAGTATCTCACTATAATATACATGTTATGTGACAAATAAAACAAAACTCGAACTTGAACTTGAAATACACAGAGGGCCAACAGAATACTTCTGAAAAGGTCTACAGAATCTAATAGAAACAGTGTTGTGTTGTGTCCAGTAGTAGAAAAGGCGGCGTGTTGTTTGGCTAATTATTTCACCTCATACTTCTGCTTGATGCAAGGGAATGCTGCTCCTACTTGGGGGTTACTACTGCGATTGTAGGCATAACGGACAATGGCCACCATCTTGAGTGCATCCATGGCTCGGATGAGAGCAGACAGCGCCACTCCTGCAGGCTGCTCACACACACAAAGAAGACAGATGTCTCTGTTCAGATGTCAATATTGAACTGTGTTCAAATCACTATATTGATATGAAGTGGGGATGCACGGTACAATCAATTGGATTGTTACTCAGTACTTATAGACCGTAGAACTCTGACCATTAGTTTGGGTCACATGACAAGGAGTATTGAGATAATTTTATTGAATAATCTTTTATTCATTTATTTAAATGTTTTATCTCACCTGCTTTCAAAAATGCAGAACATTAAAAGGAACATGCCAATATTATGAGAAATGCGCTTACTGTCTTCTCCAGTGAGACAATATGACAGATACCAATTTCCTCTCTGTGCTTTCAGTAGAAAGCTATACGGCTGCAAGCTAGCCTAGCTTTGCACAAATGAATGGAAGCGGATAAGGACCATCAGCCAAGCTTAACACTCTGGGAGAGGTGTTTTTGGCCAACATCTAGGCTAGCTGGTTTGTATCTGCTTCAATTAATTTGTGCTAAGCTAGGCTAGCTTGCAGCCGGATAGTTTTCTACGGAGCACACTATCCACATCCCTATCTTCTTGTTTGACCCGGGAGAAGACAATAAGCACATTTCCCATAATGTTGGTGTGTTCATTTTGATCGGCTAATGATCTAAGTCTATATGGTTAATACAGTAACGGTACTGGATCGGATCAGAACTCAATATCTACCAATGCTTAACCCTTTCACTGCCACACTACAGAAGGTTAACCCTTTACTATCACACTACCGATGGTTAAGTGTGGCAGTGAAAGGGTTAACATGCTGTCGTGTGGCAGTGAAAGGGTTAACCTTCTGTGTATTGTCGCAGTGAAAGGGTTAACCGTTGGGTAGTGCGGCAGTGAAAGGGTTAAAGGCTTATGAAGTCAAAATAGATGTGTTCTTTATGTTCTTTTATCACGTATGTCTTGCACTGATTGTCACTTATAAGCCAGTATCTGTCCCAACAATGAATTTTTTATGTATTGAATATACATATGAATTTCCTGGAAAACAATAAAAGAAAATGTTGAGTCATCCTGCACATGGGGGCGTATACTCATTTAGCACAGGGGCTGCAGCACCCCCACCTGGCAGGGAGTGTAACTGCAACTGCAAGGTTGTTTTGGCTTTTATTCCATTGTAATACAGAGGCTACTCAATGTCACAGACAGAGCGGCACTGCAGATTTACCCTACTCTTGGAATTCATTACCGGCCAGATCCTCATAGGGGCACTGTCTCGATAATGCAGTGTTATTAAAGCAGCGTGTAGCGGAAGCATGAACCGGTTAGGCTTCGAATAGACGCGGCCTGGAAGCGTCAACGCGGAACTGGAAATCCGTTGGTAAAAAAATAGACGCGGCCTGGAATAGTTTTTGGGACGCTGAATGGATGGCGAACAAGCCAGCAGAACTATCCGAGCCCCCGGGAGGGTGGTCGAAGACCTTTTGCATGTCGGCGATGTATGCGGGGAACGAATTGCAGAGGGAGGACTGACTGAAGTGGAGAGCTGTCGCCCATTCTAACGCAGGACCCTTGAGCAGACCCGACAGGTAAGCGATTTTAGATGTATCACTTTGGAAGGTGTGCGGCTGTTGTCCGAATACTAGTGAACATTGAAAAATAAAGGCACAACATTTAGAGATGTCCCGTCGTAGCGTTCTGGTGCGGGGACATGGGGCTCCCTGTACGGGGGCGCGACAGGTGGGGTAGGCTGGGCAGAGATGTATGCATCAAAACGGTTACATTGTTTGTCGCTCCGCAGAGCTGAGCGTGAGAGCGCGGAGTGAGTGGTAAACCTATGACGTTATTATATCACTTATCTCAGCACCCCCAATGCTGACTGAGTTCCCGCGGCCCTGATTTAGCATCCAATGAAATGCATTCTAGAATGACATTTACAACACATTCTAACTAAGCTAGCAGTCAGCCTCTTTAACTACGAGAAACATTAATATCTTTGGAACCGTTTGTGTTCAATTGTATCGCAATCGGAAGATGATCTTCTCTCTGTCACAATTTAAAGTGTATTTCTCCGTAGCATAACTGGCTGGCAGTCGCATAGAATAATCTACTCCAGTACGTGCTCCGCAAGTCTGTAAGCTTGCACATAACAGAGTATAGAGAGCTAGCAGGGGTCCCCAACCGTGGATCATTTGGTACCGGGCCGCAAAGAAAGAATAAAGTTGTTTAACACTTTGCATGCCACGCCCGAGATTATTCGGGTTATTACCCCCCAGGTTGAATGCCCAATCACGAGAATATTCGTTTGTTCTCTTTTTCTTTTTTGCGATCTGAAATCATATTTCATCAACCGTGTCTACCGTTGGAAATTCAGCTACCTCAGGCGCTCAGATGTGAAAAAAGCGCCCCCTATCATCTCCCAGATGGTAATTCACCCTTTTGGATTGAACTCAATGAAAATGAATAAGAAAAAAAAACCTGCACTCCACATTTTACTTCTCACTCATGCAACCGGCATCTACCAGCTTCATGCTGGACTATCGGAGCAGCGGGGAATATGTGTTTTACAGTATACACGATGGATCACTAAAAGGAGCGATTTTTTTCGAATGGCGATCAGGAATTGGAATAATCCATTTGGATACCATCTGATCTCAGGTAAGGAATCTATGTTACCAGTCTAAGGATAATCAGACCCGTTTTCACGGATATATAAGCTTTTATGTGATTATGTGATATCGCTGTTTGACTGTACGCGCCGTCAGGAAATAGGAGACTCGATTTTCGGCTCGCCGCAAGAGCGTGCATGCGTACACATATACTATCGATAATCTAGCGTTTATTTGAAAACGATTCATAAATAGGCCGAAAAATGACAACGTTCTAGAATATTCCAGGAAAAGGCGATTATCAGGGAATCTCTTCTTTTTTCCGTGAAACAGAGTGCTTTTCAGAATGGTAGAAAACGGAAATGAACCGATAAAAAAACAATCTGCTACGACAATGTTGACTGGAAAATGAGTCTTTGATAAGCGACGGGCAGATTAGACACATAGCCATAATTTAAAACATAGATTAGGCGATATTAACGCTAACATTGAAGTGGTGCTGGGCATTCAAGGGACTAATAAGGAATTAAACTTGGGCAGTCAAAGTGTTAAAAGGAAATGTATTTTATTTCCGGGTATTTTACTTTGAAAAATTGCCACTTCCACTCACGCCTCAATCTTTTTCGTAAAATAAGTATCCTGCCATAATGCTCCCCATCGCGTAATTCACTCACAGCTCGGGCTGTGGTTGTGGTAGAGACATGATCATAATCAGGTTTTTATGCACCCGAGTCTCCCGAACACATAGAGACAGTGTACATATGCTTAGCTATGGTAACTTTCGCGCATCTACCCTCTACCAGTGAATGCCTCTCACCTGGAAAAGGTGTTAGGTGGGGGAGCGGTTAGGTGGCAAAGGCCAGTGGGTATTTGTAGTTCTGCATGCATCTCTTAAGAGAACAGCCAACAGCCCCTTTGAAGCTCTGTAGCTCAAAACGGTTTATTGTGTTATCATCTTTATTAATAAGACATAGATTTAAATGTATCCACCAGATTTGTACAAGTGATGGCTTATTTTGAAGGTAAGAACCTGTATTTTCATATAATGTAAACAAAATTAATTAAGACTGCTCAACATGACCCTAATCTTCATGTCTGGTCACATATATGGTTAATTATGGGCAGTTCTGTGTGCAAATACTTAGAATCGTGCACGAGCGAAGACGGTAAGAACAATTGGTATTTATCAACACGGAGTACTTGCATGTGAGGTGTACGACCTGGGTACGCATGTTAGATAAATACTGTGCTTAGAGACATTTAAAATGATGTGTGTAGGAGAAAAAATAGAACACTTTCTACGCAATATTGATAAATGAGGGCCCAGGACTCCGAATCGACAAGAGAGACATCGGTGAACAGCTAATTCCGAATAAAAAGTCACCAACAGCCATTTCTCACCTCATCGTCCCTCAGAGCAAACACCTTGAGCACCTGGTTTCCCATGAAGCGGTGCCTCGGTACCTGCAAGAGATCAAAATATGACACAGTAATTACAAACGCAACGGGAACAGTTGTACTCGCAGCTAAAAAGAAAAATAATAATAATCTCCAAACGACTCTTCCCAAATTGTGAAGAAATTTCAACATTTATCCTTCCGTTTTCTTACAATAGTATGCAAGCTAACTGCTAATAGTGTCCCTAGAGAATGTTAAAGGTGCTATAATGATTACAGATCAAATTCTGAATATTATTCTGAGAATCTGTTCAATAATATTAATTTGGAGGGTTTTTCAATCATACACTTCAATAGCAGAAGCCTATATACAAACTTTGTCCAAATTAAAGACTACTTAAACTCATTAAACCATACATTTCAAGTCATTGCAATAAGTGAGACGTGGCTAACAAATGAAAAGGATGCTGATTTTATGTTAGAAGGTTATGATCATTTCTGTGTAAACCGGATAAACAAAAGGGGTGGTGGTGTTGCATTTTATGTACAGAATGATTTTCAATGTAGAGTCATTGATACTACAATTGTTAATGATAGCATGGAGAGTTTGACAATTGAAATTCACTCTGCTAAAGTTAAGAGTATATTTTTGAGTTGCATATATAGAACGCCTGGTTCTTGCATTGATCAATTTATGAATACCATAGGTGATATTTTTGAGAAGGTATGTGATCAAAAATCTTTTTTTGTTTGTGGTGACTTTAATATTGATCTCTTAAAATGTAATGAACATAAACTAACGACAGACTTCTGTAATGCAATGTTTAGTTTTGGTATCTGGCCCCTTATAAACAAACCCAGTAGGATAACTAAAGATAGTGCCACACTTATTGATAACATCTTTACGAATGTTCATGGCCAAGCAACAAGTGGTTTGTTTTTAAGTGATATCAGTGATCATCTTCCTATTTTTGTGATATTACATAATTTAAAGGTAAAATGTTCAGTTGATGTAAGTGAACCTTCTTGTAAATTTGTAAGAATTAGGACACCAGAAAGAATGGAGGCCTTAAAGATGGACCTTACAAACTACAACTGGGATGAGGTGTATGTTGACGATCCAAATCAGGCATATGATGCATTTTTGTTGACATTCACAGAGCTATACAACAAACACTGTCCTATTAGAAAGAGCTGGGTGAAGGATAAATATAAAGGAAAGCCATGGATGACTAAAGCTATGCAAAGGGCGTGCAAAAAGAAAAACTTAGTACTTACTTTACAAGAAATATTTACAACTGAGAACCAGTAAAAGCGAAGAAAAATATAAGCTGTATAAGAATAAACTGACTTCCCTTATGAGAGTACAGAAGAAGGAATACTACAATAAAATATTAGAGGACAGTGCAAATAATATACAAAGGACCTGGAAAATAATCAATCATATTATTCGGAATAGAGGTTATAAATCTGAATTTCCAAGTTCTTTTCTAAATAGCTCTGATGCTAAAGTGGACAATGTAAAAAGCATCGTTGAAAATTTCAATGACTACTTTGTGGGTGTTAGAACTACTTTGGCCAGCAAAATTGTTGTGCCTGAGGATAAAAAAGATATGTTTAATAATCTGATTAACACATTGAGTGCCACGGACGCGTTTTGTCGTTAGTTCATGCCGACCGTTGAGTGCCCCCGACGCTATATAGCATTTGTTTGGCGTTTTTTTTATTTATTGGCGATTTGAATTCATATTTCATCAATCGAGCCTCGGGTTTGTGCTGCAGAGTCTCTCTGAGCTCAATTGGGAAGATACCGCCCCCTATCGTCTCTCCCTGTGGTACTGCACCCTATTACTTTACACTGATGCAGGGGGGGTGGCCAGTTTCCTCATTTTACTTTTCCGTCAAGGCCAACTGAAGGATCGATTGTGCTCGCCGGCCCGGAAAACGCGTGGATTATGTATTTACAGTACCCAACACTGTAATCAATAAGCGTGATCGATATTTGGAATTGGAATAATCTTTTTGGATAACATCTGATCTCAGGTAAGGAATTTATTTTACCAGTCTTAGGATAATCAGAGCTGTTTTCACCTATATCTCAGCGTTTGCCCTATGCGTGTGTGTGTGTGGCTGTGATCGCTGATGAGGAAATGAGAGAATCGATTTTTCAGCCCGCCTCTATAGCGTGCATAAGTACACATATACTATCGATAATCTAGCGTTTATTTGAAAACGATTCATAAATAGGCCGAAAAATTTCAACGTTTTTGTGTATGCTCGAATATTCCAGTAAATGCCCTTTATCACGGAATCTATATATTTTCCTGAAAAACCAGGGCTTTTCAAAATGCTATAAAACGAAAATGAACCGATTAAAAAACAATCCGTCGACAATGTTGACTGCAAACAAGTCCTTGATAAACGACGGGCAGATTAGACACATAATTTAAGACAGAGATTATGCGATCACAACGCTATCATTGAAGTGGGTGGTGGCATTCAACCATGCTTTATCATGTTAATAGCTGGCACTCAAACTGTTAATGGTAATATCAGTTCTATGTTCATTGTGGGGTAAATGAAATTGATATAATTTAAATTGTAAGTAAATTCAAAAACATAACATCAACTGATATAAACTCCATTGACATGGTAATTATTAAAAAAGTAATTGAGTTGTGGGCGGTTAGGTGGCCGAGCGGAGATTGCGTTCGTCACCAACCCCGGAGCTGTGAGCTGGATTCGCCTGTTCAGCTCCGGGGTTGTCACCAGCTTGGCTGGCCGTTCACACTAATACAATTGGCTGTATTAGAGGGTGGGAGAAGCTGGCGGGGTGGGTCCGGGTCGTTGTAAACAGCGACTCCTACAGTTCGGTCGGGGCGCCTGCTAAGCGCGGATAGGACCCGAGGGGGATAGTGTGATCCTCCCACACGCTACGCCCTCTCAATGAGAATCCGTGCTGCCAGGTGAAAAGAAGCGGTGATTGGCTGGACGTGTGTCGGAGGAAGCACGTGGTAGCCTCCACTCTCCCAAATGATCTGACTGTGGGGGGTAAGTGCGCAGCGACCAGGAAGGGATTGGGAATTGGCATACGACTAACATTGGGATGGGAGAAAATCGGAGGAAAATGGAGGGGGGAAAAGATAAGAAAAAGAAAAAAAAATGATTGAGTCTATTGTAAAACCTTTGACCTATGTGTAACGGATGGTATCGTGAAGCGCAGTCAAGAAGGGCTGGGGTGAGTAGCGGTGCTATGGGTTAAACTCACTCTCACATCCTCAAAAGACGCATAGACCCAGCACTTAGAAGTGAATTCACCTCTTGGTATAGCGGTCTGTGTTGTTGCCTGCAACGTGGGAGACCGGGGTTCGACTCCCACTCGGGGCATCGAAGTTTTAGGTGACGTTGTCACAACCGTTACATATGCAATCTGTCTTTTCAAAGAGGTGTTTTTCCTAATAATATGAAATCAGCAAAGGTAATACCAATATTTAAAAATGGAGATAAACATCAAATGGACAATTATAGACCAGTTTCTCTACTTCCTCAATTTTCAAAAATATTAGAGAAATTATTTGTGAAACAACTGGATCTTTTCATTGGCAAATATTAAATATTGAGTGAACACCAGTATGGGTTTAGGGAAAATAGAACTATTACATAATGCAGTGATGGAGATGGTAGAAGAAATAACTAAAGCAGTTGAAAATGACAAGTGTTCTATTGGTATTTATATTGACCTACAGAAGGCTTTTGATACAATAGATCACAGCATATTAGGAAGTATGGGATACAAGGTATAGCTAACTCTTGGCTGAAGAGCTACTTGGAAAACAGACAGCAATGTGTGCAAATTAATGACACGGTGTCAGGATTTAGGAAGGTCACCTGTGGAGTACCCCAGGGATCTGTGATAGGTCCAAAACGTGTTATACTTCATATTAATGATATGTGCAATGTTGCTGAACTTTTGTTTGATATTGAAAGAGAGCTTGAAATTCTCAAAACTTGGTTTGATGTTAATAAATTGTCTCTCAATATTAACACTTTCAGTGCCAGCAGGGGGCGCACGATTTAGTGCTTGAATGCCCACCATCCACTTCAATGTTAGCGTTAATAATGCCTAATCTATGTTTTAAATTATGGCTATGTGTCTAATCTGCCCGTTGCTTATCAATGACTCGTTTTCCAGTCAACATTGTCGAAGCGGATTGTTTTTTTATCGGTTCATTTTCGTTTTATAGCATTTTGAAAAGCCCTCGTTTTCAAGGAAAATAAAAAGATTCCATGATAAACGCCCTGTACTGGAATATTCTAGAATACACAAAAACGTTGTAATTTTTTGGCCTATTTATGAATCGTTTTCAAATAAACGCTAGATTATCGATAGTATATGTGTACGTATGCGCGCTGGGGCCGCGAGCTGAAAATCGATTACCTCATTTCCTCAACATCACACACACACACACATGGGGGACACATTGATATCTCAGCGAATACAACTCTGATTATCCCAAAACTGGTCAAATAGATTCCTTACCTCAGATCAGATGTTCTCCAAAAAGATCATTCCAATTCCTGATCGCCATTCCAAAAATCGATCACTACTGTCTACTATCGATTGGCTACTGTGAATATATATTACAGGCTGATTCCCGTCCCGCGATCACTTCCATGTTGAGCAGACGGCTTGCCTGCTCACGGAGCCAGCTAGCCCCGCCTCTACATATCACTGATCCCAGGTCAGTCTAAGCGACTGACGTGCAGTTTTCAGGGATAGACGATAGGGGGCGCTTTTTTCCATTCTGAGCTGCTGATGGGGCTGGTGTACCAACGGGAGACTCGGTTGATGAAATATGAATTCAGATCGCTAATAAAAAAATAAAACGATAATTAGCGTCGTGGGCATTCAGGGGGGGGGCTGATAAAATGTCATATCACGTCGTGGTCACTGAAAGTGTTAAGAAAACTAAATTTATGGTTTTTGGTCATCGAAAAGAAATAGAGGGGGATAGAGTTAAAAATATATGATGTAAAAATAGAAAGAGTTTCTGAGATAAAATTTCTAGGGGTAGTTATTGACCAGAAATTAACATGGAAACAACATGTCAGTAGCAATATTGTATAAATGTAAGGATATATTAAACTACCTTGCACATAATTTACTGCTCACTTATACTTCCTTACATATCTTACTGTGTGGAAGTATGGGGGTCGACATTTAAAAAGACAGAAAATCCAATAGTCTTACTATAAAAGCAGGCCATTCGGAACCTTTTCAAGGCTGGTTACTATGAACAAACAAATCCATTGTTTATAAAGTCTCATATTATGAAATTTAATGATTTGGTTTATTATAAAACTATGTAAATAATGTACAGAGCTAAAGCAAAGTTACTCCCAGACGGGGTGCAAAGGTTTTTTTCAATACATGAAAGAAAATATGATTTGAGAGATATTTGTAAATTTACTGTTCAAAAAGCTAAGAAAGGGATTAAAAGGAGGTGTATTTCTATTATTGGGGTTAACTTGTGGAACAATGCTGATATACAGTTAAGAATGAGTAATTCGCTTTTGATTTTTAAGAAAATAGTTTGTAAAGCTATTTTTGAAAACTACAAAGGTGAATACGGTAATACTGTTTTTTTTTGTGCTATTTTCTTTTAGAATACTGTTGGGAGTCTTAATTTTGTTAAGAATATAGGACAGGCATTGTGACAGAGTGGGTCTGTCACTGACGCCGGGGCAGCACGCACGCACACATACACACAACATTCACTCATCATATACATTCATACATAATCAAACATGCATACATATCCATTAATCTAAGCATACATGCATTTATACATACATTCATATATCCATTCATACATATATTTATTTAGACGAATAGATAGAATAGATCTTTATTTGTCATTGTTGGTACAACGAAATTTGTTAGGAACATCACCACTGGCATACAACATAAGATATAACATGTGCAAAATAATAATGTCAATAATAATAGTAATATAGTAATAAAGTAATAAAGTATCAGTGTCCCAATGTCCCAATATATAACATACCATCATTGTCCCAAGTGCATTTAGTGCTTGTGCAAATAAATTAATAAATATAAATATTTCAGTCCAGTGAGTTGATGGAAGGAGGGGGGGGGGGGCGTTGACTTGCAAAGGATGAAGTATTGTATAGTGCAGCAATGCAAGTCCGGTTCACAGTTATTGTTGTAATGTGGGAGTGGGAGTTATGTCACCGGGGGTGGGATGCGGGGGGGGGCAAGTTGATGTTCGTCGTTGAGCAGCCTGACAGCCCGTGGGTAGAGGCTGTTGGTCAGTCTGCTGGTTCCGGACTGGATGGATCTGTACCTTCGACCAGAGGGCAGCAGTTGAAAGAGATGGTTTGCTGGGTGGTACTGGTCTAGTAAGATGTTATTTATACGCCGTAGGCAGCGGGAGGTAAAGACTGTGGAGATATCTGGGAGGCTAGCTCCAGTGATCCTCCTCGCAGCCTTGACCACTCTGTGGAGGGCCTCCTTCTCTGCCCTGGTGCAGCCAGTAAACCACACCAGTAGTCCGTACGTGAGCACACTCTCTACTGCGCAGTGGTAGAAGTTGGCCATCAGTCCCTGTGGGAGTTTAGCCCATTTAAGCTTCCTAAGATAGAAAAGGCGCTGCTGTGCTTTGCCCACAGCAGAGGCAATGCTGACCCCCCAGGACAGGTCATCAGACATTGTCACGCCCAGAAACTTAAATTTTGAAACCCTCTCCACCTCCTCATTCCCGATGAGGAGTGGAGAGTGGCTGAGGTCACCAGTCCTGCGGAAATCGATGATCATCTCCTTGGTCTTCGTGGGGTTGAGAGCAAGGTTATGACCATCGCACCACTCCACTAGTTGCTCAACCTCCCTCCTGTATGAGGTCTCATCATTCCCTCTGATGAGGCCAAGCACTGTTGTGTCGTCTGCAAATTTTACTATGAGGTTAGATGGAGAGGAGGAACAACAGTCGTGTGTGAAAAGTGTGTAGAGAAGTGGGCTGAGTACACACCCCTGAGGGGCCCCGGTGCTAATGGGCAGGGTGGGGGATGTGTGCTTGCCAATCCTGACATGTTGTGTGCGATTTGTGAGAAAGTCCAAGATCCAGTTGCATAGTGTGGTGTTCAGTCCGAGTTTGTGCAGTTTACTGTGAAGCTTGTTGGGTAGAATGGTGTTGAAAGCTGAACTGAAGTCAACAAAAAGGAGTCTACCATATGTGTGCCTGTGCTCTAGATGTTCCAGCAGAGTGTGCAACACAATGGCAATAGCATCCTCTGTTGACCTGTTCTTCCTGTAGGCAAACTGGTTGTGGTCTAATGATGGCGGTATGGAGGCTTTTATGTGTTTCATGACCAGTCTCTCAAAGCATTTTGCGACGATGGGGGTGAGTGCCACAGGCCACAGGTAATACTGTTTTTTTTTGTGCTATTTTCTTTTAGAATACTGTTGGGAGTCTTAATTTTGTTAAGAATATAGGACAGGCATTGTGACAGAGTGGGTCTGTCACTGACGCCGGGGCAGCACGCACGCACACATACACACAACATTCACTCATCATATACATTCATACATAATCAAACATGCATACATATCCATTAATCTAAGCATACATGCATTTATACATACATTCATATATCCATTCATACATATATTTATTTATTTATTGTGTTGTGTATATGTATTTATTTATTGGGTTGTGAGGGTATTTGGTGTTGGAGGTTGTTTTTAGATAATGTGTGTATAGGAAACTGTAATTCAATTGATGTGTAGCACCTGTTTAGTCTTGTTAATTAATTATGTGTGGCACTAGGGCGGCTACGTGGCGTAGTGGGAAAGGCGCTCGCCACGAATGCGGAGACGTTGGGCTCGCCTGTTCGAGCCCAGCGCTCCACATTGCTTTGCTTTCAGTTTAGCTGGTCGTTCATACTAATACATATTGGCCGTATTAGGGGGTGGGAAACTGATGGGTGGGGATCGGGCGTTGTGGACAGCGACTCCTACAGGTCGGTTGGTGCGCTTGCGCAGTAGAATCAGGAAGTGTCGGGGGCAGCGTGAGGCTCCCACGCGTTACTCCTCGCCACTGAGAGATCGAGCTGCGCAGGTGAAAAGATGCGACTGCTGTTACCTCAAGTACCGGAGGGGACTTGTGCTATGTATGACTTAGTCCACATTGCAGCCGGCTTGTGGGAGGCAAGAAACAGCGTTCGTGACAGGGGAGGGTTGAATTGGATGATACGAAATTGGGATGGGAGAAAATATAGAAAATGGGAGAAAAAGTGGACCAAAAAAATAATAATAATAATTATGCGTGGCACCTGTGGAGGGGGAGGAGTTCTGGGTTCTTGCCCTGCACCAGTTACACTGTAGGTGACTGAGGGAAGTGCCATATGTGTATTGTTAGTCTGTTTGTCTCTGTGGTGGTGCTTCACCAGATAACGGTTGCAAAATGGGTAACTAGGGAAGCGCCACCCAGTAGGTGTTTTGTCTATCAGATGCCGTTATTGTGGAACGCATCTGATAGATTGCAGAGGTAGTATAGTTTAGTTATTTATTTAGTTTATGTCACTTGTTATGAAATGTCACCTCTGCACCTTGAAGGCTGGGAAATAAAAACAACACCAAGACCATTTTTCCGACTACGCCATTGTTTGTGGGAGTTTTTTGAGGAGTCTAGAAAGAACCCCGTCATTATGCTTCAGTCTGTACCTTTTCAGTCACTGTAAAATCAAATATTGTTAAATGATTGTGTATATTGTATTGTGTGAGATGATGACTGAATAAACTACTACTACTACTACTACTACTACTACTACTACTACTACTACTACTACTACTATAGATAAACCTTTTATGTCATTTAAAAAAAAAAAATTATTAGTATTGCTGTACTATTTCTGTATGAGGTTTATGAAATGGCTGACCATCTATCAAGCCCATTACCTGACTCTGTTTGGCAAAGCCCAGTACATCAAAGCATTTCCCATCATGCTTGTATTTCATCTGGTCCTGGTCGACCTTAGAGAAGGGAACAATGTCGCTGCCATAACGGAAGCCTGAGGAAGCAGAGAAGATAAGAGCTGGTTCATAACGGAAGCAGAGGAGATAAGAGCTGCTTCATAACAGAAGCCTGAGGAAGCAGAGGAGATAAGAGCTGCATTCTGACACTGCTGTAATTTCACCTGCTTGATTTCTATCTATCAACACTCACACACAGACAGACAAGACACAGATACAGACACACACACACACAGATAGACACAGACAATCAACACACAGACAATCACACGGACAAGACAGACACACAGACACACACACACACACTAGGGATGGGTACCTTTCACATTTGAACCGATACGGTACCGGTACCGGTGAATCGATACCGGTACCCAACGGTACCTTTTTTCGGTACTTTAGTCTCAAGACATTTTATTTACCTACCTCAGTCGTAAAAAAAAAATCCAAACTTCAAATAACTACAATTTCGACAGTTTTCGGCTTGCCATTGCTCCGACTGCTTTGTTGTTGAATCAAGTCAAATCCTAGGTAAGGATATATTGTGCGTGTGAACGTTGACACAAAAAAAAGGTAAAAAAAAATTTAAAAAAAAATAATAAAAAATAAATAATAATAATTAAAAAAAAATCGGTATCTCACTTGAATCGATACTCGGTAGTACCGACGTGTTTCGGTTCGGTACCTCAAAAGTACCGAATTCGGTACCCATCCCTAACACACACACACACACACACACACACACACACACACACACACACACACACACACACACACACACACACACACACATACACACACACACACACACACACACACACCTGTGAAACCTCATGGGCTCACTGTAGTGACTGTAGTCAACACCCTGACAACTGTAGAACCACCCAACCATGAAGACCACAAGCAAACCAGCAGCCTGGGAGACCCTGTGTGTCTGTGGGGAATGGGAGGTGGTTCTCAGCGTGGGGTCCTTGAGGAAGTTTACAGGAAAACTGAATAGTTGAATTTCACTATTTAATTCACTAGAAGTTATCTCAATAAAAGAGAGTAGCATTTCTCCACTCATGGCAATATAGGCATTTATGGATTTAACAACAAATATCTTCCCAGACGGGGGTCCCTGAGACCAACTGTTTGCAGCCTCATGTGTATCAATGTGGGGGTCTACACAACACTAGGTTGAGAAACACCGGTATAATGAATATGAAGGTACACCGTCATGCTACGGACATTTACTATATTGCCGTCTATGATATACACATATTGTAAAAGAAATATACATTTTCAAGTTAATCAAAAACTATTCCTTGCAGCAGTATAAAATATTTGTTAATGAAATAGCACCATGATGTATTACAAGATAAAGACATACAAATGTTATATCACATTGTCATTTGTACTGGAAAACTAAATATGATCATATACCATTATACCATAAAATTTAAGAAGAACATTGTGATCCGATATTTTGGCCAAGCCTAACGTGTGTCTATGTGTGTGTGTGTGTGTGTGTGTGTGTGTGTGTGTATGTGTATGTGTATGTGTATGTGTGTGTGTGTGTGTGTGTGTGTGTGTGTAGGTGTGTGTGTGTGTGTGTGTGTCTGTGTGTATGTGTGTGTGTAGGTGTGTGTGTGTGTGTGTGTGTATGTGTGTGTGTGTATGTGTGTGTGTAGGTGTGTGTGTGTAGGTGTGTGTATGTGTGTGTGTGTATGTGTGTGTGTAGGTGTGTGTGTGTAGGTGTGTGTAGGTGTGTGTGTGTGTGTAGGTGTGTGTGTGTATGTGTGTGTGTAGGTGTGTGTGTGTAGGTGTGTGTGTAGGTGTGTGTGTGTAGGTGTGTGTGTGTGTGTATGTGTGTGTGTGTGTATGTGTGTGTAGGTGTGTGTGTAGGTGTGTGTGGTGCAGAAGGACATCCCCCTCACCCTGGATGGTGTCCTCCAGCTGAACCTCCGTCTCGTTGTCGTCGTCCAGACAGTAGACGGTCTCTTTCTTCACGTCGTCCTTCCGGTTCGTCTGGGCGTCCACCACCGTCCACGTCTTCTTCAGCTTCTCGTCCGTCACCTGTAGACCACGTCATTGGACACGCCCACATTCGACACAGACAATGCATTCAAATACATGCCTGGGATCTTTTGTTTCCCCACGTTTCTTCTCCGTCTCTCTAGCATGACGACACGTAGAATGACCCGATACCAAGTACAAGTGCTTACCTTTCGGTACTTGCTGATACAGAGTACGGATATGAGCACTTAATAATACCATCATGATTTACAGTGTACTGTGTGTGTATTTGTATAATGCAATAATAACATGAAAGAAAATCTGAATACCTAAATCTGCACAATGCTACTATGAATATTGATTAGGGGTGGGAATCACCAGTTTCATCACGATACGATATCGATTATTTGGACAACGATACGATATTTGCCGATATCACAAAGTCTGCCACGATACGATACGATTCGATTCAGGTGCCTGCGATCGATATGAGGCGATATTATGTGCCCATTTAACACAATCAGTCACATTTAGATCAACTAAAAAAAGGCTACGGAAATATCAATTGATGTTTTTATTTTTGAGCTCTTCCAGACATTTAAATGAAAAACAATCTATTGTTTTTAATACAAATAGACCTCCTGTTCACTTTTTATATATTATATATATAAAATATAATATATTTTTATTAGAGCTGGGCCGTTAACGGCGTTAACGTGCTGCGTGTCGCGCGATAATATAATTGACGCAGTTAATCTAATTTTTTTTTTTACTTTTTTCTTTTTTTCTTCTTTTTTTTTTTACATTTATTTACCCAGGGTAGGTTCGCCAAGCACAGATGCTCTTTTTCAGGAACGCCCTGCTTCACATTCACACAGTTCCATTCACACCTGGGAGCTGCCCAGTACAACCACAGTTGACACCATTGGCCACTGAGCAACTCCACTGGAGCAGTTGATTTGCATTGGCAGGGTTTGGCCCTGTCTGGCACCCAATGGGAAAAATATTATAGGCACTATAAGTAGACACCGCTACATAAAACAAGCTGGTCAGGGGAGCTCCAGTAGCTCACCGCGTACCTCGAACGCTATTTCGGCGTCGGGGACAACCGTGCTCGTCACGGATCTGAGGTAGCAAGTTCGACTCCCGGACAAAGCCGTAACTTTCTCAGAGTGTCTTTCCCCCCATCTGTACCCCCATTCAACCTGTTTCTGTCGGTCATACTTGACCAGAGAAAATGCGATAAACGCAAAAAAGAACCAGCGGAATGGTCAAAGTTAAAAAATAAATAAATAAAAAAACAAGCTGGTCTGCCTGAGTGACTGGTGGAAGAAGGAGAAATAGAGATTGAACTGATTGAGTCAAGCCATGTCACATAGTTCAAGTTTGAAATGCTTCTTTCTGTTTTGCTCCTGAGGGTGTGCTAGATACTGTACTGTACTGGTAATATTATTTATTTGTGTTAACTTCTGAATAAAACAACTTATTAAACACAAGTACATCTTATTGAACATTATTTTGATATTTCATTACCAATTATCATAGCAAAACAGCTTTTTCAAACAGTCTGTAATGCATTTTGGAAACGGGAGATGGGCTCATGGTGTAATGGGCCACCTGGCCTGAGAAACAAAAGGAGGAAAGAAAAAGTAAGGACTTACTTCTGGTCATTATTTTGGTAGAACACACATATTTTGAATGCCTTTTTGAGCCATTTTAATCTAGATTAATCTAGATTAAATCCAGGATTGCAGATAGATTAATCTAGATTAAAAAAAATTTATCTATGCCCACCTCTAATTTTTATATATATATTACTTTAAGTAAAATGTTTTGGAACTCACAACACGCAAGCTAAAACCCCTTCCTCTCCCAAACTTCCTACAATTGTTTTATGTTGCATGATGATCATGAATACATTTATTATGTATTCATGTTTAAATATCAACATTATCTTTACATTACCTGGGGTCTGCCAGTCAGGAAGTCCAAGACCCACTGGCAGAGGTCATAGCCCAAGCCCAGGTCCCTGAGCTTGGCTATGAGTATGGAGGGGACTATGGTATTGAATGCCGAGCTGTAGTCGATGAATAGCATTCTCACATAGTTCCCCTGCCTCTTGTCCAGGTGTGATGCTGCTGTGTGCAGCACATGGGATATGGCGTCCTCCGTGGACCTGTTGGGGCGGTATGCAAATTGCAGGGGGTCCATGTTGATGGGGAGGGAGGAGCAGATGTAGCCCTTTACTAGCTTCTCGAAGCACTTCATGGCTATGGAGGTGAGAGCTACAGGGCGGTAGTCGTTGAGGCAAGCAGGCTTGGATTTTTTGGGTACAGGGATAATAGTGGACTTCTTCAGGCAGGTGGGGATGACAGCCTGTTCTAAGGACAGGTTAAATATGTCAGTGAATACTGGGGCCAGTTGGTCGGCACAGACTTTTAGGACGCGGCCGGGGATGCCGTCTGGACCTGCTGCCTTCCTGATATTCACTTTTTTAAACCCCCAGGTGGTGAGAGCAGGCAACTGCACCTCCTCATCCATCACCCTCAACATAGGGGCCCCCCAGGGCTGTGTTCTGAGTCCCCTCCTCTACTCCCTGTACACACACGACTGTGTGGCTCAGCGGAGTAGCAATACAATCGTCAAATTTGCTGACGACACAGTGGTGGTGGGCCTGATCTCTGCCAACGACGAGAGGGCCTACCTGGAAGAGGTCAAGGTCCTGGCGGGATGGTGCCAGGAAAACAGCCTCTCCCTGAACGTCAGCAAAACAAAGGAGATGATTGTGGACTTCAGGAGGTCGGGGGTCAAGGACTACAGCCCCCTCAGCATCGACGGGGCACCGGTTGAGAGAGTCAACAGCTTTAAGTACCTCGGAGCCTACATATCCGAGGACTTGACATGGACCACACACATTAACAGTGTTGTGAAGAAGGCACGACAACGCCTCTACTTCCTCAGGCGCCTAAGGAAGTTCCAAGTCAGCCAGAAGATCCTTAAGAACTTCTACTCATGTACAATAGAGAGCATCTTGACCGGCAACATCACCTCCTGGTTTGGGAATAGCACTGCACAAGACCAAAGCAGACTACAAAGAGTGACACGTTCAGCCGAACGCACAATTGGAGGGGGGCTCCCCACCCTCCAGAACATTTACTACAAGCGTTGCAAGGGCAAGGCTAAGAGAATCATTAAAGACTCCAGTCACCCGAACAACTGCCTCTTTGAACTGCTGCCGTCAGGCAAGCGATACAGGAGTCTCAAGGCGAGCACAGAAAGACTCAGAAGAAGCTTCTATCCCCAGGCCATCAGGCTGCTAAACGAACAATGAATGAACACTACACAACAACAACCACCAAACGCACATAGCACACACATCCACACGCACACACTCACTTTAAACAAACACACTGTAGCACCCACTCCACACACTTATAGCACACACCCACTTTAAACAAACACACTGTAGCACCCACTCCCCACACTTTATATTTATGGATGAAGGATTGCACTACAACTCGTACACCTTACTGTAAATTGTACCTAAAATTGTACCTCATCCCATTTCTGCTTTGCACTAGATAGTACTGTACATTAGTACACTGCATAGTATTGTGTATTGTATATTATATGGTAACTCAGAACATTGTACATATGTCTATACCGAACACTGTGACCTCATTTTCTTCTTCTAAATTCATGCTATATTATGTTATTATGTTATTTGATACTATCTTGTCTAGCACAGTCTCTGGAGCGTAACAGTAAGAAGCATTTTGTATGAAAGTATTCTGTACTTCTGTATGACAACTATTAAAGAACTTGAACTTGAACTTGAACTATCTGTCCATCCTCAGTAACACACACACACACACACACACACACAGAGAATGCCCCTCCCCCAGTCCCCCACAGAAAGGTAGACTGCCCTTCTCCTTCCTCTCTGTTCTCTCCTGTTCTCTCTCACGGTTAGCTGCTTAGCTTAAGCATTCATTTAGATATTTAACGCGACATGGGCATAAAGGAATGGCGACAATGCAATGCATGTTGGATACATTTGACCCGTTGCAGGGAAAAAACTGCACAGACTTATATCGGGTCGCAAAATAGACGCTCTGTAGTGCTTTACAGGAGACGCAAACACTGCTGTAATGTCTACACAGAGTTTCACAATACTGGGCGCCGGCGGATATGACTTGCGGGATTTTCAAAATAAGAGTATCGCAATATGAATCGATCTTTTTACGTTGCATCGATCCTATTTTATTATTCATAATAGATCGATATATCGATCTGAATCAATGTATCGTCCCACCCCTAATATTGATACGTCCATAATCGAGTACCTCGTTACTTTCTTGTGCTGTAGCACATTCACACTCCCAGGGGATTTGGATTTACTTTTATGATGGCATATACATACGTGGGCTGTCCAAACGTGGGAGTTATATGGTTGTTCAGTGCAAGGGTTCAGTTACACACACAGTACACATTGTACACACGGTACACATAGTACACATAGTACTATGGCATGGTGGTGAAGGAGGCAATTTCCACCCTACATTGTGGGGAGCATTTTGAGTGTCTAGAAAAGCGCTATATAAATGTAATAAATTATTATTATTATTATTATTACACATGGTACACATGGTACATAGTACACACAGTACACATAGTACACATGGTACACACAGTACACATAGTACACACATGGTACACATAGAACACAGTACACACGGTACACATGGTACACACAGTACACACAGTACACATAGTACACATGGTACACACAGTACACACATGGTACACATAGAACACAGTACACACAGTACACATGGTACACACAGTACACACAGTACACATGGTACACAGTACACATTCACTTACCGCTTTGTATCCAACTATTCGGATGGCCAGAGCGTTGCCGATGGTCATCAGACATGGCCAGGCCATGGGCCTCCTGTCCATGCGCTTAAACATGGACAGCTTCTCCATGGAATCACTCCAGGAAGAGACATGAATAACATTACAAAAAGATCATCATCATCATCATGACAGTGTCAACCAAATATATATATATATATATATATATATCCATATTTGTCTGAATATACCTGCATATAATCCTTCTATATACATACATATACACCTGCATATAACCCATAACTCTGTATGATAGTATTTACAATAATGCTGTATATACCGTATATTAGGGGTGTAACGATACACCAAAACCACAGTACGGTACAGGTTTTCGGTACAGTGGGGGAAAGTTTGGCTTTCCATGTTCCATTCAGGGGTGATGTAGTGTGCAGTAACTAATTGTACTTGTAGGGCTGTCAACGAATATTCTATATTGAAATTAATAATCGACTTGTAAAAAAATAAAAAATAAATAATAATAATTATAGATTGTGAAAAAAACAGCATGCTGTTTTATCCACACCTGTCTGTACTTACCTGCTGTAGATACTATATCTATATCTGTACATATCCCTTACCTACTCTTACTAGTTATGCTGTTGGCCATACTGTCTTTATACCTGTATCACTGTACATATTATATTACAACTCTGTGCGTACTGTACATCCAGTAGTACTAATTTATATATTTTATACCCAGTTTAATCACCTGAACATTATATATTACTATTGCACTTTATTGTTACATTTGCACTCTGGTTGGATGCCAAACTTCTTTTCATTGTGCTGTACTTGTACTGTATAATAACAATACATTTTAAAGGTCCCATGTCTTATAAATTGCCTTTTCCAATGTTTAGCATTGTTTTCTAGCAATGTGGGGTTGTATCAATGGGGTCTGTGTCTCTAATTCTCATTTTGGCAGTCCAGTCTCGATGTCACGAGATCCTCCCCCACTGAACTAAGCCATTCTGATTTGACTGTTTTGCTGACGTGAATAAGGCACTGATCTGCATATCTCAGCCCCTGGTTGTAGTCACCGCCCACAATCAACAATTCGCTCAAAACACACACATGCAGTCGGGACGCATCTCTCCTCTTTCTCTCTCCCTCGAGTCGTCTCGGAGCATTTACACACATTCCGACTGCATGTGTGTGTGTGTGTGGGGAAACACACGCGCTTCTCTGAGCATCTCTCCTCTCCCTCTCTCTGTCAGTCTGTCTCTGTCTCTCTCTCCCTCTCTCGTTCTCTGCTCTCTCTGTCTGCACTCGTGTCACGTCAACCTGTTGCAAAATATCATAGCGCACACGCCCACGCGTATTCCGATCCGTGCAATAATATTCACAGGGTATATATTGTCATTTGAAACAAGTTACCAATGCATTGTGCCGTGGGATTATGCCCCCCCTGCGGCGTAATTTATTAGTCTCTCTCTGTCTGCCAGTGCAGACTGTGGGTGACTGTCACTCAAAGCGCCCAAAACAGCTTGAAATCTTGAAGTGGAAAAATTCTGCTTTAGAGTACTTGATTAGAAATACAAAACAATGCATTTTTTTTTTCAAACCTTACAGATGTGTTCCATAGACTCACAGGAATTGTGTAAAATTGCCCAAATAGTGAAAGGAATAGCAAAACATGGGACCTTTAATCGAATCTAATATGTTTGTTTTTCTTGTCATTGACCATATTCACACGTCTGGGCCATTTTGCTCAGGTTGGGTGGAAAGGAACCACCATGTTAATATGGGTCAATGGATGTAAAACATTTGGATTGAGAGACAACACAGTCCAGACGATTCTGAGGTGAGACTGAAGCAAATACTTATGAGGGATAATGCTTTCAGGAAAGAAAAAGGTCATCCTCCAACCTGAAGGTATAAACTTCATCCAGGCCGTCGTCCTCGTCCAGGGCCAGCATGATCTGTTTGACCATCTCCAGGCCCTGCTTCTGCTCTGCGGACAGGCCTTTCCCTCTGCCTGGCCGTCCGGACCCTCTTCCCTCCCCATTTCCACCTCCCTTCTCCTCTTCCTCCTCTTCCACAGGGAAAGGCAAGCTGGAAAGGTCAAGGTTTAGGGTCAAAAGGTGTGGGCGCTGCTATAGGGTGAAAACCTTGGATGTCCATTTCCATGACATCTGAGACTCTAGGACCCATGAAATCAATCATAACTCAATTTATCACCTCAGAAATTAGTGTTAAGGATATCTAACAGAGTTATTTTTCAGCTCGCTTTTGTTTATATTCACATATAGTTGTTGTTCTATAATCTAGAAGCTGAATACATTTCCGACCTCATATAACATTTGCAAAGTGAATTTTCACAATTTTCTTTGCTCTCACGATCTTTCTATCTGTGTTAAGTTTCACTTTCGGTTTTGGCAAAGTTATAATGAGTCTGGCTTCCTTTGATTGACAGGCAGTTAGCTTGTTACATTCTGCAGAATAATCTATATAGACCAATCAAATTGAAGCACACGCGCATGTTTACACGCCTCCAGTGCACCCACGTGCTCGTGGTGTGCATGTGCATCCTCATGCGCATGCTGGAAGAACATGTGACACACAATTCCCAGGGACCAGTTTTCTCATACTGTGCTCTATAGTGCCCATTTCACCCACTAGTGATGAAAAACTCCATCGGACACCTTTTTTCTTCATTCCTGAGGGGTTGACCCTTAGATACAAGATTTTTGTCCAACCGTAACAATGCATTCCCTTCTCTTCGTTGATTAGGCATCTACTCTGTTGTTAGGGTCCTAATTCACATTTTGATTCGTTGTTTTGTATGTTTGTTCTCTAATGCAGAGCGAGTTACTCCCTGTAAAATGACCAGCACATCTCTGCTATCACTATAATAAACACAAATATGCTTTGGTCTTTAATAAGCACTAGATCTGTCTCTCTAAAGACCAACTATCTAAACCCCCCAGGACCAGGCTCCGTACCATGGGAGATCAGGCTTTCTGCTCGGTTGCTCCCAGTCTGTGGAACACTCTCCCCGACCACTGTGAGGACACCACAGACTGTGGCTGCTTTTAAACTAAGCTTAGAAACCCACTTTTTTAGTAGAGCATATGTGGCTGATATGCTTCTATTTTATCTGTTGTTCTAAATGTTTTTTTTTATCTGTAGCACTTTGAGATGCCAAATATAAAGTGCAATATAAATAAAATGTATTATTATAAAAATTATTATAGATTCTTAGAAATTATGCCATTCTGCAGAAGTCAGAAGGACAATAATGTGGGAGGTTTGTTGATTAAATTGACTTTTCAATTAGCTGACAAGGTTACATGACTATAATTCATTCGTTTATTTAACTGAGGCCCAGTCTCACTCTCTCAATCATTTGTACTTTCTATATCCCATATTCCACAGTCTAATTGCACTGTAATTATGCAGGAGCTGTAATAAAGAATGTCTTGTCAGTCAAAGATACTCGCTTCACAAGGACACAAAACTGGCATAGATGCAAAGAAAAGTGTTTTGCACCGTCGACAAATACAATGCAAAAAGAGACTGAGGCTGATTGTTTTTCAATTAGAGAGCAGCTAATAGGGACAGAGAGGCTAATAGGGACAGAGTGGCTGATCGGGACAGAGCAGCTAATAGGGACAGAGCAGCTAATAGGGACAGAGTGGCTGATCAAGACAGAGCAGCTAATAGGGACAGAGCAGCTAATAGGGACAGAGAGGCTAATAGGGACAGAGCGGCTAATAGGGACAGAGCAGCGAATAGGGACAGAGCGACTAATAGGGACAGAGCGGCTAATAGGGACAGAGCAGCTAATAGGGACAGAGCAGCTGATCAAGACAGAGCAGCTAATAGGGACAGAGCGGCTAATAGGGACAGAGCAGCGAATAGGGACAGAGAGGCTAATAGGGACAGAGAGGCTAATAGGGACAGAGCAGCGAATAGGGACAGAGCAGCTAATAGGGACAGAGCGGCTAATAGGGACAGAGCAGCGAATAGGGACAGAGAGGCTAATAGGGACAGAGAGGCTAATAGGGACAGAGCGGCTAATAGGGACAGAGAGGCTAATAGGGACAGAGCAGCGAATAGGGACAGAGAGGCTAATAGGGACAGAGCGGCTAATAGGGACAGAGAGGCTAATAGGGACAGAGCAGCTAATAGGGACAGAGCAGCGAATAGGGACAGAGAGGCTAATAGGGACAGAGCGGCTAATAGGGACAGAGAGGCTAATAGGGACAGAGAGGCTAATAGGGACAGAGAGGCTAATAGGGACAGAGCAGCTAATAGGGACAGAGCAGCTAATAGGGACAGAACACTGTGTAGTGTTCATTCATTGTTCGTTTAGCAGCCTGATGGCCTGGGGATAGAAGCTTCTTCTGAGTCTTTCTGTGCTCGCCTTGAGACTCCGGTATCGCTTGCCTGACCGCAGCAGTTCAAAGAGGCAGTTGTTCGGGTGACTGGAGTCTTTAATGATTCTCTTAGCCTTGCCCTTGCAACGCTTGTTGTAAATGTTCTGGAGGGTGGGGAGCCCCCCTCCAATTGTGCGTTCGGCTGAACGTGTCACTCTTTGTAGTCTGCTTCGGTCTTGTGCAGTGCTATTCCCAAACCAGGAGGTGATGTTGCCGGTCAAGATGCTCTCTATTGTACATGAGTAGAAGTTCTTAAGGATCTTCTGACTGACTTGGAACTTCCTTAGGCGCCTGAGGAAGTAGAGGCGTTGTCGTGCCTTCTTCACAACACTGTCAATGTGTGTGGTCCATGTCAAGTCCTCGGATATGTGGGCTCCGAGGTACTTAAAGCTGTTGACTCTCTCAACCGGTGCCCCGTCGATGCTGAGGGGGCTGTAGTCCTTGACCCCCGACCTCCTGAAGTCCACAATCATCTCCTTTGTTTTGCTGACGTTCAGGGAGAGGCTGTTTTCCTGGCACCATCCCGCCAGGCCCTTGACCTCTTCCAGGTAGGCCCTCTCGTCGTTGGCAGAGATCAGGCCCACCACCACTGTGTCGTCAGCAAATTTGATGATTGTATTGCTACTCCGCTGAGCCACACAGTCGTGTGTGTACAGGGAGTAGAGGAGGGGACTCAGAACACAGCCCTGGGGGGCCCCTATGTTGAGGGTGATGGATGAGGAGGTGCAGAGCGGCTAATAGGGACAGAGCAGCTAATAGGGACAGAGCAGCGAATAGGGACAGAGCAGCTAATAGGGACAGAGAGGCTAATAGGGACAGAGAGGCTAATAGGGACAGAGCAGCTAATAGGGACAGAGCAGCTAATAGGGACAGAGAGGCTAATAGGGACAGAGAGGCTAATAGGGACAGAGCAGCTAATAGGGACAGAGCAGCTAATAGGGACAGAACACTGTGTAGTGTTCATTCATTGTTCGTTTAGCAGCCTGATGGCCTGGGGATAGAAGCTTCTTCTGAGTCTTTCTGTGCTCGCCTTGAGACTCCGGTATCGCTTGCCTGACCGCAGCAGTTCAAAGAGGCAGTTGTTCGGGTGACTGGAGTCTTTAATGATTCTCTTAGCCTTGCCCTTGCAACGCTTGTTGTAAATGTTCTGGAGGGTGGGGAGCCCCCCTCCAATTGTGCGTTCGGCTGAACGTGTCACTCTTTGTAGTCTGCTTCGGTCTTGTGCAGTGCTATTCCCAAACCAGGAGGTGATGTTGCCGGTCAAGATGCTCTCTATTGTACATGAGTAGAAGTTCTTAAGGATCTTCTGACTGACTTGGAACTTCCTTAGGCGCCTGAGGAAGTAGAGGCGTTGTCGTGCCTTCTTCACAACACTGTCAATGTGTGTGGTCCATGTCAAGTCCTCGGATATGTGGGCTCCGAGGTACTTAAAGCTGTTGACTCTCTCAACCGGTGCCCCGTCGATGCTGAGGGGGCTGTAGTCCTTGACCCCCGACCTCCTGAAGTCCACAATCATCTCCTTTGTTTTGCTGACGTTCAGGGAGAGGCTGTTTTCCTGGCACCATCCCGCCAGGACCTTGACCTCTTCCAGGTAGGCCCTCTCGTCGTTGGCAGAGATCAGGCCCACCACCACTGTGTCGTCAGCAAATTTGATGATTGTATTGCTACTCCGCTGAGCCACACAGTCGTGTGTGTACAGGGAGTAGAGGAGGGGACTCAGAACACAGCCCTGGGGGGCCCCTATGTTGAGGGTGATGGATGAGGAGGTGCAGAGCGGCTAATAGGGACAGAGCAGCTAATAGGGACAGAGCAGCGAATAGGGACAGAGCAGCTAATAGGGACAGAGAGGCTAATAGGGACAGAGAGGCTAATAGGGACAGAGCAGCTAATAGGGACAGAGCAGCTAATAGACCACTACACTTCCGCGTTACATTGAAATCGGGGAGGAGATTGCGGGGGGGTCAAATGAATGGATGTGGACGAGAGCCGTGATGTAAGTGGTTGCCGATACGGCTGTGGGGGTGCTAGAGACATGATCGAATAGACGTTTATGCGCCTCGCTCTCCTGAACACGGCGTGACCCATAACTAATCGATCAGAACTAAATCGGCAGAGAAAAAGCCCATTTTAAAGCACCTATTCCGCATGGACATGCGCAGAGTGCCCATGGAGTCTGGACGACGCGAGATGACGCTCGAATGAATGTGGACTGTTCTATCAGAGGGGGGAGCTTCGGTGGCCAATGTCCTTTCAGCCGAACAGGATAATGAAAAAATGATCCCACTAAATGGCCAGACGCGTCTTATGGCAACATCTACAATTACCTCATTGAGTCTCCAGGTAGACTAATATTTATATTTAAGTGCAGCGGTCTGTAGCCACTTACATGACCATCGAAGCTCCCCCCTCTGATGGAACAGTCCACATTCATTCGAGCGTCATCTCACGTCGTCCAGACTCCATGGGCACTCTGCGCATGTCCATGCGGAATAGGTGCTTTAAAACGGGCTTTTTCTCTGCCGATTTAGTTCTGATCGATTAGTTATGGGTCACGCCGTGTTCAGGAGAGCGAGGCGCATAAACGTCTATTCGATCATGTCTCTAGCACCCCCACAGCCGTATCGGCAACCACTTACATCACGGCTCTCGTCCACATTCATTCATTTGACCCCCCCGCAATCTCCTCCCTGATTTCAGAATCCCGGAAGTGTTACGGTGGTCTATAGGGACAGAGCAGCTAATAGGGACAGAGCAGCTAATAGGGACAGAGCAGCTAATAGGGACAGAGCGGCTAATAGGGACAGAGCAGCGAATAGGGACAGAGAGGCTAATAGGGACAGAGCAGCTAATAGGGACAGAGAGGCTAATAGGGACAGAGAGGCTAATAGGGATAGAGCGACTAATAGGGACAGAGAGGCTAATAGGGACAGAGCAGCTAATAGGGATAGAGCGACTAATAGGGACAGAGAGGCTAATAGGGACAGAGAGGCTAATAGGGACAGAGAGGCTAATAGGGACAGAGAGGCTAATAGGGACAGAGAGGCTAATAGGGACAGAGAGGCTAATAGGGACAGAGAGGCTAATAGGGACAGAGCAGCTAATAGGGACAGAGCAGCTAATAGGGACAGAGCAGCTAATAGGGACAGAGCAGCGAATAGGGACAGATCGAGTAATAGGGACAGAGCGACTAATCAGGAGTGAAAGAGTGGGTTAGTGACACTGTGGGTGTGTGTATGATTTTTTTTTAATGACACATGACGTATGCCTAGTGCGTCTGAACCTCACAAGAACTGCAGGGTGATGCCGGCTCTCTTCAGGTTCCCGATGATGATGTCCAGCTGGTCGGGGCTGGCCTGGATGTTGAGGTCAGACAGGAGGGCAATGTTGAGACGGTCGTACTTCTTCCCTCTGACAACAAAAACACACAACACGTGCTATCATGGAAAAATCTTATTGATCAGCCTCTTAAATTCTTTGTACCCTTCAAGCAATCCTCCAAGCAATATTTATTGTACTATTCCTTTACTTCATTTTATAAATCAGCTTACTACGAGTGAACGCTCTCTCGTACAGAACAACTCTAATAACCAACTCTCATAACAAAATATTATGGACTCAGGTCCTGCTAGCCAGATGCAGCTTATCAGTATTCATCCCACACTGTTATCTTACAAGAACTGCCTGCATTTTTTTTGTATCTCTGTATCGAACTGAGACTCTGTGCACAGAATAAACCATCCACTCATCACAGTGTTTTCCTTCCAAAGAGCACAAAAAATATAGTCGGTTCTGAGACACAGTTGAGGGAAATAAAAACGTACAGTGTTTCTTTTTGGATGAGATCCATGCAGACAACAATAGCATCCAGCCCTGATGGATCATTAGTTAAGGAGATGACAGGGAGCTGGGAGTTAGTCGGTCAGCATCGCAAACCAAAGAGGCGGGTCCTTACACCACGTGTCAGCGTCAGGCAGGAGGAGACTCGACTCAAACACACACGTTGTAAAACAGCAGGAACAAGATGCTTTGTTAAAAACAACTTTCTCTTCGTCTGAGGGAAGCAGCGGTTGTGATTGGAGGATCGAGAAAAGTGTTTGAGATGGACATACATACAGAAATAATTATAAATAAAGCATATAAAATCACACAGCACAGCATAGACAAAAGTAGGGCCCTATGAAATCCGTTTTATCTTTTCGGCTCTGAATTGTCCCATTTCGGATTTCTCGGTTTCTAATTTTCCTGTTTTCAGATTTCTCGCCTCAAACAGCTCTGCTCCAGTACGTCACACAGCCTCAAACAGCTTTGCTACCAAATCAGTTTGAAAGAAAATGCGACAATAACAAATGCATGTGTATGTAGGAGTGGGCAGTATAACGACTGAACCGGTATACCGGTAGAAATCTGTGCCATGGTAGAGATGTACTTACTGGTAGAAGACTACTTTTAGGCTCTTTGGATGTACAAATTTGACATGGCTACTAAAAAATGATGCATGGTGAAATGAGCAGAAAAGGAATCACAACGCAAGTTCTGAATCGACTGTGTTCTGTGTACTAAATCGTTCCCAATGTGCTAACAGGAGAGTTATTGGCGAAAGGATACAATCGGCTTGTTGACTTCCGGGATGGATCTGACTGTGAATTTCCTCCAGCAGTTCAAAGTCGGGTATCATCAAATGGCGATGCACTGTGATGTTCTGGTACTGGCCGTCTTTGTCCAGTGGGTTTTTGGTTGTGTCCGAACCAAAAAGAACCAAAGCCAATTCATCCTTGGTCTCTGCAAACACCTGTCATTTTAAATAAAAATGTAAATAAAAGAAAGAAAGAAAAGGGAAAGAAAAGTATTTTCAATGTGAATGTGGTTCTCAAAGTGGGCTCCGGGGACCCCCAGGGGTCCTTGATGGGATTCCAGGGGGACCCCAGCAGAATGGGGAATAGTTTCATTGCACTAATATTTTCTTCACTAGAAGTTATCACAGTGAGAGAGTGTGAGTGACAATTCTATGCTCTCTCCTCATACTCTTATCAAATGGGGGTCCTTGGCCAATTACATATCAATTTGTGGGTCCTTGATGTGAAAGAGTTTGAGAAGCACTGCTCTAGCAAAGCATGCTAGGTTTTAGCCTACCTGACGTTGCACAAACTTCTGGATGACTTTCTTGGCTTGGTCAAAGGGAGGTTCTTGTCCCGGGGCAGAGTTAGACATGGAGAAACCCACATCCATACACAGCACCAACGCAGACTACATGAGAGGAAAGAGAGGTTTGTTTTCTGTCTCGTCCAGGAATCATTCAGCCGAGCGTACCACGTGTATTGCACTACCACCCCTGCAGGTCCTATACAACAAGAGGTGCAAATCCAGAGCCTGCAGAATAATGAAAGACCCTCACCACCCCAACAACAGCCTGTTCAAGCTGCTGCGGTCAGGGCCGTCAGGCAAACGCCTGCGAACACCAGCAACTAGGACAGAGAGACTTCGGCTCAGCTTCTTCCCCCAGGCCATCAGAGCCTTGAACACTGAACTCTCCACACACAAGCACACATGAGCACACACCAGGGTTAGAAATTAACATTTTTTTTCAAGGGCTTTTTTTGCCCCCCTTAATTGATTTTCGGGGGCTTTTTATTTTATTTCGGGGGCACTGAATTTTTATGATAAACGGTAGGGGTGGGACGGTTCACAAAATGGACGGTTCGGTTCGTATCACGGTTTTGGGGTCACGGTTTTCAGTTCGGTTCGATATACGTAAATTTTTATAAAAGAAAATGTAACACTCAAATCTAAACATGCTTCTCATTTATTAAAAAAAAATAAAAAAGTTTACAGTGTTACAGTGTTTACAGCCTTAAATAATGTTTGGCACACAAAGACCGAACTGACTGAAAAATATAGGCTACATTTGTAGTATTAACTTAGTGCAAACAAACAATATGCTCAGCCAGCACTAGACTTTCCTTTCTTTAATATAAACACAAAAAAACAAATTTCATGGTGCAGTGGATTTTTGACGTCTCTAGGGATGGTTAAATGAAATACAGAGACAAGAGATTGGCCTTAAATCAGAGTGCAAACCACCAGGTTCTCCACGGACATCCAGCAGCCTAAAACAGTGTCACACTGCGAATTAGATATTCTGAAATAATAAAACAGGAGCAGAAAGAGACTCACGTTAAATGAATACAGTACAGGTTTATTGGAAAAGAAAATATATACAGTACGCCCATACGGACGGACTTTCAGTCTGTCAGAGTGCATATTCACAGGTCTGTCAGAGTGAAAGTGAAGACAAAGCAATATTGTAATGGCTTAACACAGTGAGATAGAGACGCCTCTGTCTCTGATTGGGTTGGCTTTATATGGTCATTTGGGGAGTCGGATGGGATGGGCCCTTGCGGAGGGCTTGCTGCGGCCTTGGATGCAAGCGTTATCTGGCCTGCTCTGAATACAATGAATGGATAGTGTTTTAACAGTTTTTGAGAGAAGGATAACATGACTTCACGATCAACCCTGTTGTGGGGCCCTAGAGGGTTAAGAATGTGAAATTACCCTTCACATTTAAACAGAAATCCTGACCTCACAAATAGAGGAGGGGGGGGGGGGAGGAGGAGGAGGGAAGGAGGAGGAGGAGGGGATGTGAAATTACCCTTCACAGCTCCCACAGATAGGGACAGCACATGTTAATGAACATCAAGTACAAAATACAAAATGTAAACATGCAGGGTTGTAGCAAGAGCTAATTTACACACATGCACGCACAGTACAAATATACATTTATAAAAAATAAAAACTATGTTACTTGAAATATTTTCACTGTGCTCCTAAATATTTTTGTGTGCTCCTAAATTTCTTTGTGTGCTCCTAAATTTTTTCATTTAGGAGCACATGTGCTCCTTGGGAAAAAGGTTAGCATAGAGCCCTGTGTCCGTCTTTATGTTTGAGAATCTGGTTAAGTTTTTTACTGCAGCCTAGTTGGTTATTGAGTCATTTCCAAAGTTCACGTGGTTTGTTTTTGTTTTCCTCGGTTTTGTCATTGATGATTTTTTTGCTGTTTTGATCATGGAGTTTACGTCATTTCTTAGTCTGTTTCTTTCCAGTTTGAGTTCAGTAACGTGGGCTTGGAGTTCACTGCTCGTGCTTTTGGTTAGCTTTGACTGACTTTTACGAAACTCTGAGCATTTTTTGTCTCTGGTTTTCATAGCGGTCAGTATTTCAGTGTGCATCCACGGCTCAGCGTGATTTTTTACCCTGGTGGTTCTTAGGGGGGGCATGTTGTTTAGTCTCAGTACAATGTAAATTACCCAGTATGGTTGTCAATATCCCAATGTACCCAACCCCCCCCCACCCAACCTCCTCCAATGTACAGTTTCTACGTCAAATGTATATACTCCCTTTTCTTGACTCCTTCTGTATCACAAACAGTACTGTATTTGCAAATCTGGTATGTCATAAATGTATAGATGTAGCAGTACTGACTATCTGTATGTCATGTATGTCATATATGTCTATATGAATTGAAAATGGGGGACCCTGATGGAAACAAGACAAACGTCTTTCTCAGGTCTGCATCCCCTTAACAATTGTATGTATTGAGCCGTACTGTATTGTACCCATTCTGCAATCTGTTAAATAAAGTTTTCATTCATTCATTCATTCATAGTATTGTTGAAAATTTGGTTTTGAAACCAAGCCATGTTTCTTCAACCAGTGTACCATTGAGCTCATCTGACCAGTCCAGACTCTCCAGACTCACTTGATACCATCGCAGGTTTTTAAATCACTGTAACGTTACTTGAGAGCCAATATCCATAACGTCTGTCAGTCTAAACATAAATATACTGCAGTGGTCTCATAATGCTGTTCAAATAATGTTACCGTGATCTCGCCTGTAGGGGGCGTGTCACTGTCTACATGTCGCTACATGCCCAAAACTATACACATGTCGAACTATGCTCACGGTACCGCTTTCAATAAATGCACACTGTCAATTCACCACTACTGCAAGTACTACATTTATGGGAGGGTTATTTCAAATATATATTATAAGTAAACTTACTTTAGCCGCCCTTGCCATATTTGCTTTCCTTTCCTTTTACTTTCCCCTCGTCTTAGATTATGTGTCACTCTGTTATGAGTCCGGAGTGAAAACAACGAATGAACACAAACGTTCCAATTTACGATCACTGTTGCCCAGACTTCATTCTGGGACTGAGTTGAACAGTTATCAGAAAATGTAGATTGAATGAGCTCTGTGCATAATAGTATAGTATATAGCATATAGTGTGGACCCATCATGACGAGGATATAGAACTAGCTTAAAGGGGCACTTCACCAAAACACTATGTTTTCATTTTGCACATTGATTGATTGATTGAAAAGTTTATTAACAGATTGCAGAATGGGTACAGTACATTACAGCTCAATACATACAATTGTTAAGGGGATGCATTGCAGACCAGAGAAAGACTTTCGTCTTGGGTAGGGGGTGGGTGGGGGACACTGTACATTGGAATACTGACAAAGCCATACTTGGTCATTTACTGTACAACATCTCAGTTCATTTAGTTTGAGTTATTGAGAGTAAATTAGTTTGAATATGGCCACCAGTGATGTTATTGGGGAATCATTGTGTTGTGTTAATTACAGCTCAATTAAATGATAAGGTAGCTGTATAAGACAAGGTATTGCAGTTTTTTCATCAACGTAATTTCATGGTGCAGTGTATTGCAGTGGTGTCCTGACGTGTTGAAGACATGTATGGCTTTGGAGTAGAGGGCCTTGGGTCGAGGTCAACACCCAGCATGGTGCACTCGAGCTTGGCCAGGACAGGTGGGGCAGTTGATATGCTGGACAGTCACTCAGGAGGTATAGTTGTTGTCTGTAATCAGAAGGTTCCTGGTTAGATTCCAGCTCCTCCTGTGTGTCGAAGTGTCCTTGAGCAAGACACTTAAACCCCTAACTGCTCCCAATGAGCAGGTTGGCACAGTGCATGGTCTCCTCCGTCATCGGAGTGTGAATGTGTGAGTGAATGGGTGAATGTGATTCATGAGTTGTAAAGCACTTTGGATAAAAGTGATAAAATGTTGTAGAAGGTACTGGTAGTGAGAGCAGTGATACCACCAGAAGGTGCTCTCAAATCACACATTCTTTTCTTGATCCTCGAATCACAACTGTTGCTTGACATATGTAATTTGTTCCCTCCTTCTACTCCTTCCCTCCTTCTACTCCCCGCTATTCCTTTTTATTTAATGCAACAGTGCTGCCAGTGACTGATATATCCCTGAATGGCCCAAATTCTCAACCCACCTTTTGTGACCATGCCCCTAGTTTGAGCTGTTTTTAGTCTTATGGGAATCACACCACCATGAGGCCAGATGACTCAGAACTTCCCAGGCCTAAATTAAGTATTTGTCAAGTTTAGTGGAAATTGGGACAGTGCATTCACAAGTAATGAGTCACTAACTGTTTACCATGCGTTTTCAAGGAATTTGATTGGATCTGGTCATATGTCAAGTCAAGTCAAGAGTTTTATTTGTCACGGCATACAAGTATACAGTGAAATGCGGGGGGTCTTGCCCGCAACGATTGTGCATAATACAATAATAATAATATAATAAGAATCCAATAGAACGACATTGTGCAATAAGCTATGTAAGTAATCAAAGTAGGGCATATCGGTATATGTACATGAGTTTTTTACAGAGCATGGTAAGACATACTAGGTCCTGTGATAGTGCAATACACTGTTAGCTACGGATGAGGCACTGGGTCTTTATGTACACTGCTATAGCTATACAATGCTATATTATACAATATCAAGTTATACTATACTATTTTTAAAGTGACCTTTCCTTCTGTAAAGTGACCATAAGTGTGAGCGTGTGCAGCATGAGTGTGTGTATGCTCATGTTAAAGTGGCTGCTAGTGTGTGAGCATGTACAGTGTGTGTGTTGTGTGTGTGCTCATGTGTGCTTGTGTGTGGAGAGTTCAGTGTTCAAGGCTCTGATGGCCTGGGGGAAGAAGCTGAGCCGAAGTCTCTCTGTCCTAGTTGCTGGTGTTCGCAGGCGTTTGCCTGACCGCAGCAGCTTGAACAGGCTGTTGTTGGGGTGGTGAGGGTCTTTCATTATTCTGCAGGCTCTGGATTTGCAGTGTACGCTCGGCTGAGCCTGTTCACCTGATTTTCGGTGAACAGGCTCGAGGGAGTAAAACAAATTCCAATATGGTGGACTTTATACAAATGTTTTATACAATTTGTTGTCCATGAGAGTGCTGGTCCGGCTTCCTGCTTTCTTCAACTCAATTCTATGGGATTACAGCACCCAGTGTCAGACTTTGTGAGCGCGGTCTAACTTGACTTTTTGTCCATGAGTAGACACTGGACACTCTGGATATCCGTTTCATGACTATATAACTAGCTTATCAGGAGATACACTAATTATATTCTTCCTCTAGGTGTCATGAATGTGCACTGCAGATTTTTAAAGATTCAAATGAAAGCTATTAAGAGATGCACTCATTTCTAAATGTAACGTTTGGACTGAGAATGGTGCTTGAGGGAAAAGTCATGCGGTCACCAAAATCCATAGGCTTCTCCTAGGGTTCATGAATGTGTACAACAAAGTTGAAAAGATTTGAACGAAAGCTATTCGATACACTAAATCGAGAATTTCAAGTTTGGCCGATGGTGGTGCTAGAGAAAAGGTCATGGGGTCACCAGAATCAATAGAATTCATCCTCTAGGGGTCATGAATGTGCACAGCTATTGGAGTTATTGTGTCCAAACCTAGGCTCTGCCATAATATCCCAGACAGTTGTTCAAGAAAGCTGCTTCAATTGGTTAATCGGAGCTCACCTACTGTATTATGTCTGTTGCTCTGGCAAAGCAGGACCTACAACTGTTGAGGGACATGGTGCTTTCTGAAGGTAGCGAGGAGCCAGGAAACCTAAGCTAAGCCTGGAAGCCAACAGCTGCACCTACAGGAGGAACAATATATCATCCATCAATTTGTCAACAGACAAATGGTCAATCTACCAGCAACATTCTTATATATATATTAGAGCTGGGCCTATATATACACCTTTATGTACATACCTGTACATAATCCTTTTGCATATCTGTAGATACTATATCTGTACATATCCCTTATCTACTCTTACTAGTTACACTGCTGGCCAGTATGACTACAACCATAGTGTCTTTATACCTGTATCACTGTACATATTAATATTACAACTCTGTACATACATATGATAGTATGATGACACCCAGTAGTACTAATTTATATATTGTATACCCAGTTTATCACCTGTACATTGTATATTACTATTGCACTTTACTGTTATATATTTGCACTCTGGTTGGATGCCAAACCTCTTCTCATTGTACTATGTGTGTGGCGTGCTGTATAATGACAATACATTTGAATCTAATCTAATATGTACTTACATTTTTCTCTTAATTATGAGCAAGTACAACGTATAATTAAAAAACCACATATTTTGTAACTCTATGTGTCTCTATAATGATTTGCAAAATGCCCCCTAACTGGTTAGCCCACTCTGTCAAGATTACTGAAATAGTTAATTTTTAACAGCAGTAGATATTCCAATGAAATGAATGCCTTGCTTACTGTTCATTTGAATGCTTGCACTGCAGGCAGTCGGGAAATATTTTTATTCCAACTGCAGGAGAAATTGAACTGGGAAACTGTCCGCACACATTGAGATATGATGTTCCTTTCATTTTGGGTGAAACTAGTCATGCAGACTTGCTGGTAAGAGAACATCATATCATTAGCCCATTTATGGCACGGTTCTGTAAAGATGTGAATCACATATCCAAGAACAGTACAGGGTTAAACATATTGGTTTAACACATTCCCTGACCTAGCAAAACAGACATTTAGGCTACTATCAATCAGTCAGTCAATCCATCAATCAATCAAATATTACCCTAAGTGAAGAACAGTGACAAGGTGACAGTGGCTCAGGAGGTAGAGCAGTCGTCTGGTAATCAGAAGGTACCTGGTTCGATTCCAGCTCCTCCAGGCAGTGTGTCGAAGTGTCCTTGAGCAAGCAACTCCTAACTGCTCCCGATGAACAGATTGGCACCGTGCATGGTCGCCTCCGTCATCGGTGTGTGAGTGAATGGGTGAATGCGAGACATAAGTTGTAAAGCACTTTGGATAAAAGCACTATATAAATACAGTTAATTTGCCATATTAAACCCACTCTGGTAAGTGATGACAGAACAGCACAGCTATGTTGTTGTGAAAGTTTACTTCATTGGTTTCCTTTACATTGCATCCTCTAGATCAGGGATTGTGACCCACACTGGGAGGTCAGACCATGAGAGCGAGGCCCAGTAACCTACTTGTAGTTTTGTCATGTAGGTAGTGGTACCATTCCGAACAAGGGCCCACAGCTCTTCTTGGGTCCCAGGCACCGGCCCACACACATGTAGTTTAAGAAACCATGCTTTAGAAGCCAATACGTCATGTGGAAAGTGAGTGTGCATCCCATACACACTTAACCATCTGTCACAGCACACAAGCACTAATCCACCCCTGACCTGTTATACAGTATGAAAATAGAATAACATCACTTCACTCAATTCACCCTGAATATGATTTTTTTTAACTGTTCCAAATATTTAAACCGTCCGATTACCTGAACAACATACCATCTGGGCCCATGTTCACTCTTCTGATTTAGAGTCGGACTTCATGCAGACTCTAGATCAGTGCTCCACTATGATGGGCTTTCTGAAAATGGACCCAGATCTTCCTGTTCTTTTTCTTAGATCAGCGTTGCGGGCCGCCTTTCTGAAATAACGATAATCAAGTATTTCGCAGCAGGTAGAATCTGTGACAATATAAAACACACTTTTTGAGCTAGTCTACTAGACTCAAATGTATCAAAATAAATTAAAACAACTTAAAACGTGAGAATGTGAAAACTGTAACAAAGAGTAATTGAGAACCTTGTTTCACTTGAATTTGTAGCGTTATTGTGAAGACAACCTGGGTGTAAAAAAACACCAAAAACAAATACACCAAAATAATCTATGATTTGTCAACCTATCCTTAAAACTATGGGTTCAAAACATAATGTACATTTGATGATAATGATCACTTTGGGTAAAAAAAAAGTTTTTGAAATAATACCATTTCATGATTACAGTGCACAGTACATAAGTCACCACATACATTAAAATAAGTATAAATATTTACAAGCAAAGTGAAATTCAATCCAACTTGCAGGTTTCAGATAGCCGTGTGCGTGCATCAGTGTCCATTATGCCATGGAAAATACCACAGACATGGGAGAGGCCATGGCAGACAGCAGGTTCTCAAAGTTAACAGTGCTGTTCTGGAATCAGTTCCCAGTGCCTGACCACCTAGTGAGTAGTGACCTGAAATAGTGACCTGAAGAGGAGGGGGGAACGTCACCCCATTGACCATATTCACACGGCAGCCATTCCTGCATGACATAAGAGCAAGCGGCTATCGTGTGAATATGGTGAATTTACTCAAGTGTGTCTAAAATAAGCTTCAGTCAGATGAGCCCAGAATTGTATTGTGTTTACATGTAGGTAATAGTCATATCCTATATCCATATATTCTGGGTACGTTTAGAGGTTTAGATCTTCATATCCGATTCACCATTGTCCCTGTATAATGCATAAGCACAATATTCCAAGTAGATCACAGTGGAAACTGAGTTTACGTCGACTGTGAAAGTCAACTGTATAAGTTGATGTAGGCTGTATACATGCCTCATTATCCCAGCTTACAAGTATATATCTGGCATCTTATTCAGGTTCCTCATAAACCGGAAAAGTAACGAATCCAAGTCCATGTAAGCAACTCAAAAATAAAACAAATTGGGAGTATCCCAGTTACTGACATCACGTCGCTGTGAATGTAAACACGTGCTTTGGCGTAAGTCTCACACGGAGGACGTCTGAGCGAGCTCCCCGGGGGGGGCCTTGCTCTGCAGGGTCCCGGAGATGGTGTCGGAGTCCAGCAGCTCCACTATGCTGTAGGGGGAACAGTCCTCCAGTCCCAGCTTCCCACAGGCCCAGCCGCAGAAGCCCTTCTCCAGGTCTCGCACCACCTGCCACCACTCGCCGAGCGCCCAGGACACCTGCACCACGGCAGAGTAGAGGGCCAGCGACAGCGCCATGGGCATGATGAGCATGGGGTAGAAGACGATGAGGAAGGGGCATATGGTGATCTTGTGCCAAAACGTCCGCTCCTCGTTGTACACCAGGAAGACGTTGTACCAGGTGAGCGTGCCATAGTAGAAGGAGGTGATGAAGGAGAGGAGGAAGACCACGGGGGCGCAGGAGAGGCTCCACAGGACCACGTGAGGGCCCTGGCAGAAGCCCAGTCCGCAGGTGCGCTTGGAGCCTTCGCCCGCCTCGCACTCGGCGTCCAGGCGCTCCCTGGACTTGGCCAGGTCCCTGAGCTCCTTCTTGGTGAGCGTGACGTGGATGTCCACCATCTGACCCTTCTTCTTGCCCCGGGTGATGGTGCCGGTCAGGGTGACGTAGCGGCTGTCGGGGGGTACGCTCCAACTTCCTCCTGTTGACCCATCATAGAAACAAATGGCAGCTTCCCGTCTGAGATGAGGCATTTTCACAAAACCCAGCATGACACATCACTCAAAAAGTTACATGTTGCACCTTTAAAGCCCCCCAAATATTATATATAATTTGAAGGTTAGAACATCGTAATCTTTCTCAGTAATGTTCCAGTGCTTTGAAGCACTGATAATCAGGATCTGGTCAGAATCATGTGACACTGGTCTACACCATGCAGAGAGAATCACGTTTTTTTTCTGTCACTAGAAGGGTTGAACATCCCCACCTGTCAAGGAGGAAAATGTACACTCAAAAAGTTACATGATATTGCACCTTTAAAAGGCCCTAAATATTATATATAATTTGAAGGTTAGAAAATAGTATCTGTACCCCACCTGTCAAGGAGGATTTTTGTGTGTAGGCATGTTCATGTAATCTCACGGTGACAGATAAATGTAATTTGATCTCTACATGAAGAAAGTGTCACATAATATCATACGCATATTACTCCCGCTTGTCAGAATTAACGTCACAGTAAATTTCGCAGAGTAAATTTCACTCAAACGGAGTCCATTTGAGCCCAAGTGAGTACAATTTTACTCAGTTTGAGTAAAATGCACTCAGTTTGAGTTAAATTTACTCAGCGAAATTTAAGATTGTACTACGGCTGTCACTCTCACCTTCGCGGGTCGGTGTGCTTAGGAATTTAGCCCCTTCCTCCGCGCTCCTCTCTGCACCCTCCTCACCATCTTGGTCCTCTCCGGGCGCCCTCTCCACGTCGGAGCGGTAGACGATGATGGACGAGGGACGAGGGTCCTTCTTCTTCTTCCTCTTCCTCCTCATGGCGGGCCCCAGTTCTCCTTCCTCCACGTGGTTCCCTGACGCCTCAGACCTTAAGGAGAGCATCTGGGGGCTGCTCTCCCCCTCCGCCCGGGGCTCCTCAGCCTGGGCCATGCTGACACGCAGCTGAGCCTCCCTGACTGGCTGCAGGCTACTGACAGTGGGGGATAGTGTGCAGACTTAATGGTGACTTGCTACACAGAGCAAGACACATCCGTCCATTGTGTATGTGCTCGACCTCAGGAGGGGACCAGAAGCACTGGCTGTATGAAAGAGAGAGAGAGAGAGAGAGAGAGAGAGAGAGAGAGAGAGAGAGAGAGAGAGAGAGAGAGAGAGAGAGAGAGAGAGAGAGAGAGAGAGGGGCTGTGATTATTGCTTCATGTTCAATTAATTTCAAAATTATTAAATTATTTCAAAATACAATTCAGGCCTTATTATGTACAGAGTACAGACAGTAGCAAATAGCCCAATATGTCCACGTGACCTATTTATGAACGATTCACGTTGGCACAATTCACAGATCTATATCAAGGATCTATTATCTGATCTATATTATATTGCATCTAGGCTAACTGAGCCAGCAGAAACACCAATTACAATGGAAATCATAAACGCATGATACATTTGTTCTAGTTTAAAATTAGATGTTGCTCTTTGCATGTCGTATTGGTCCGATTCGGCGAGCGACAATTGGCATAAGAAAAATGAGTAGGCCTAACCTACATTATTAAAAACAGGAAACGTAATATCGATCGCTTTAACAGATTTGACTAAATAATGCCTTTGTTGTCAGAGAAAATTAACAATGAAGCGCATTCTTAACACAGCTGATCCCCTCCCTTTAAATCACACCCATGTCCGCTCTTTTGTCTACCAGAGAGAGACGAGCGACGAACACATCTATCTATCTACATTTGCCAATTACATTTAATCTTACCGTAAACGGGTTGGATAACCCGTTAAATTAACACAGTAGTCACTATATTCTTAGACGATTTCTAATATTAGTTTGACACACATTCGAGGAAGACACGCACAAATCCACATCACCGCGTTGCTGACCGATACAGATGCGCTCCGCAAATTGTGTTCCAGAATACCACTAAACCCGCCCCTCCAACCCCTGTCTGTCAAACCATCCTGCTGTGCGGACATGAAAGACCGATGATCGCTCACCCATTATGTTTTCTACCGTATGCTACTGTACATCCGTCCCAAATGTTCTACTGTATATCCCACAATACGCCCACACAAGATAAAATGGACTAAATTAAAGCCAAACAGAACAATTCAAAATAGAAACTGGGCACTATGGACTGGATAACAGTAAAGGAAGGACATTATCTCTAGCGCCACATCTGTATTTTATTCGACCATATCGATTTTCTGAATCAGAACCAGAAAGCCTAGAAAGGTCTTTATTGGCAAGTACACTTAAGTTGCACATACAAGGAATTTGTCTTGGTCTGTGGTGCATCAATCAACACAATTCAAGTAGAGTAAAATACAATGGAATACATCAACTAAATTAGAATACAAATACAATACAAAGAATATAATATAGGACAGTGTCAGGATGGAGGTAGGTGAGTTCCAATTGTTGTAGGCAATCACAGAGACGGAGAAGGTATACTCTTGAACAGGTTCGACTTTAATAGTAAAGAACACAAAGAGTAATACTAGGATACTATGCCGGAGCAAGGGAAAGAGAGAATAGCTAATGGAGCTTAGTGGTGGTCCAGAACTGGAACCGGCCGCGTTATCTCCGAACGCAGTGTTGCAGTGCTGGTATCACTCGGTATCACTCTGTGATACCTCACTCACTGAGGCTGAAGTACGCGCAATCGCTTTTACATGGCATTATCCAACCGGACTCCCGGAGAAGCATGCAGCGTTTGACCTACTGTCAATTTGCCACTGCACCACTGTCCGAACGCATATAGTGAAGACCTGACAAATGACAAGTAGAGGAAAGGAATGTTACATAGCCACCAAATACCAACATTCCACACATCCCCTGTGACAGCCAATCAGAAGCCAACCCCTAAGTGACAGCACTAAATTACAGGGAAAAACAAGTGACAGCAATCAAGTGACAGATGACAGAGAGGGTGGGTGATTCCCGACCGTAGTCAGGAACCAGAATCGTAACAGTACCCTCCCCCGACGAACGGCACCAGACGTTCACCTGGGGGCCTCGGGATTCAGCCGCCGGAAATCAACGATCAGGCTGGGATCTAAAATATCCCTTTGAGGCACCCAAGAACGCTCTTCTATCCCGTACCCCTTCCAATCCACCAAGAACTGAAACCCCCTACCCCTCCGCCTACAACCCAGTATCCTCCGCACCGTGTAAATGGGCTGACCACCCATAAACCGAGGCGGAGGAACCATAGGCAGTGGCGGGGCCAAGGGCGATGAGAGGAACGGCTTCAACAGGGACACATGAAACGTCGGATGAACCCTCATAGAACTCGGAAGCCGTAGCCTGTAAGCCACAGGATTCACCCGACGTACCACTTTAAAGGGCCCTATAAAGCGAGGAGCCAGCTTCCTGGACTCCACCCGGAGAGGGAGATCCCGGGTGGAAAGCCAAACCCGCTGCCCAGGACGGTAAACCGGAGCCGGACGACGCTTGCGGTTAGCCTGCCGCTGAGTACTAACCGAAACCTTCTGCAGCGCCGCCCGGACCCGCTTCCACGTCCTGCGGCAGCGAGCCACGTGTGCCTGGGCCGAGGGCACCTCCGCCTCCTGCTCCTGCTCCTGCTCGGGAAACAAAGGAGATTGAAAACCATACTGACACTGAAAGGGAGACATACCGGTAGAGGAGGAGAGGAGGGTATTATGCGCGTACTCAGCCCATGCCAACCTCCTTCTCCACGTTGCCGGGCAACCGGCAACGTAACATCTCAAGACCCCCTCCAGGTCCTGGTTGACGCGCTCCGTCTGCCCGTTCGACTGTGGATGAAACCCAGACGAAAGGCTGACGGAGGCGCCGAGACCGGCGGCAAACGCCTTCCAGAACCTGGAAGTGAACTGAGGACCCCGGTCCGACACGATATCCACCGGAAGCCCGTGGACCCGAAAGACATGCTGTATCACCAGGTCAGCAGTCTCTCGGGCCGATGGAAGCTTGGGGAGAGGAACAAAGTGAGCCGCCTTCGAGAACCGGTCCACCACCACCAAAATGGCGGTGAACCCGTCCGAAAGGGGAAGGCCAGAAATAAAGTCCAGGGATATGTGCGACCAGGGCCGTTTAGGAATAGGAAGCGGCCGGAGGAGACCTGCCGGTGCACGGCGAGAGGTCTTACTGCGCGCGCACATCGGGCAGGCCGCCACAAAGGAACGCGTATCCCCCTCCACTGTTGGCCACCAGAACCTCCTACGGATAAATTCCAGGGTCCTGGCGGCCCCAGGGTGGCTGGTGAGGGATGAGGCATGTGCCCACTGCAGCAAACGTGAGCGTGCCGCTTTGGGCACATACGACCGCCCCGGAGGGCCCCCGCCAGGATCGGGCTCCCGCGTCAGCGCCGACCTTACCACCTTATCTATGCCCCAAGACACGGGTGCCAAAATCAAGGCCGGTGGAATAATGGGATGGGGCTGCTCCTCCCGGCCAGGAAGATCAAACTGGCGCGATAACGCGTCGGGTTTGATATTCTTGGACCCGGGCCTATAGGAGATGGTAAATCGAAATCGTGTGAAGAATAACGTCCACCTGGCCTGGCGAGCGTTAAGGCGTTTAGCCCCTTGGATGTAAGCCAAGTTCTTATGATCGGTCCAAACAATGAAAGGATGTGCCGCCCCCTCCAACCAATGTCTCCATTCCTCCAGTGCCAATTTGATAGCCAACAACTCCCGATTACCCACGTCGTAGTTGCGCTCAGCTGGTGACAGACGGCGAGAAAAAAAAACGCACGGGTGCACTTTCCCATCCTTTAAGCATCTCTGAGAGAGCACCCCCCCCACCGCGATGTCAGAGGCATCCACCTCCACAATGAACGGAACCTCCGCATCGTGGCGGATCAATACAGGAGCGGATGTAAACCGACGTTTGAGATCGCAGAAGGCCGACTCTGCCCTAGGCGACCATTCAAAGCCAGGGAGAGAGGCCTTAGTGAGAGCTGTTAACGGATTGGCTAAGGCGCTAAAGTTGCGAATAAAGCGCCTGTAAAAATGTGCAAAGCCCAAAAAACGTTGTAACCCCTTGAGCGACGAAGGCCGTGGCCAGTCCAAGACTGCACTCACCTTGGCCGAATCCATGCGTAGATCACCCTTCGTCAACACAAAGCCCAGGAAGGAAACGGTATCAGTGTGAAACACACACTTCTCGGCCTTAACGAATAGTTGATGCTTGAGGAGACGGTCTAGCACCTCCCGAACATGCAGTTGGTGTTGCACCATATCGCGAGAAAAAATTAGGATATCATCTAGGTAAACAAACACCGACACCCCAATCAAGTCTCGCAGCACGTCGTTAACCAGGGCTTGGAAGACTGCCGGAGCATTAGCCAAACCAAAGGGCATGACCAAATACTCATAGTGACCATTGGGCGTATTAAACGCAGTCTTCCACTCGTCTCCTTCTCTAATCCTGACCAGATTGTATGCATTACGTAAGTCAAGTTTAGAAAAGACCTGTGCCCCCTGTAAGCACTCAAAGGCTGTGTCCATGAGAGGTAAAGGATATCGGTTCTTGATGGAAACGTCATTCAATCCCCTATAATCAATGCACGGGCGCTGATCCCCATCTTTCTTATCAACAAAGAAGAAACCAGCGCCGGCCGGGGATGTGGAAGGACGTATGTGCCCCGCAAGCAATGCCTCCTCAATGTAGGTGTTCATGGCCAAGGTCTCGGGCCATGAGAGAGAGAACATTCGCCCGCGAGGCGGGGAGGTACCGGGTAGGAGATTAATGGGACAGTCGTATGATCTATGAGGCGGTAGTGCTTTAGCACGCGTTTTGCTAAAAACGTCCGCCAGGTCCCAATAGATCTCAGGAACCCCTATCAAATCGGGTTTAAAGGGTGGAACAGAATCTGCGACGCTCCCCACCATCCTGGAGAGAGAAGAAGGAGAAAAAAGAGAAGAGGGGGAGGGAGACAAGGGAGTGGACAAACTCTCGCCGACGACCGACTTCACGTCGACCTCCGTTGAGTTTGCCCATGCTCCAATTAATATTCCGTACACATGAAGACAACCAGGGATGACCCAACACCATTACCAAATAGGGGGAGACAATAACAAATAATTGAACCCACTCCCACCCCCCACCCGCCACCCGGATGTGCATAGGAATAGTGCGTTGTGTGACGCTCCCACTGCCCAGGGGCTGACCGTCCAGGGCGTAGACCGGAATGGGAACCCCCAACTCCTCTACCGGGATTCCCCATTTTCTCACCAACCCCAAGTGAATGAAGTTCCCCGCCGCCCCTGAGTCAATGAGAGCCTTCGTTCCCCTATCGTTACCCCCACAGTTAACCGCCACCTCCAGAAATGTACGTGAGTCAGATGGTAGTGCTGGGGTGAGCCCACCTGCTGGCGCCCTCTCGAGGCCCGGCGGAGCACCTCCTCTTCCCGACTGGCGCAGAGTTGAGCCAGCCTGTTCCCGACAGCTGCCGAAATGATGACCTCGATGAAGCGCCGCCGCTCGTCGTCTGAGAGCGACAGCGCCCCAAGCTGCATGGATTCATCACCCAGTGGCCCACTCGTGTAATGCGGGAAGATGTCAACAACGGGAGGAGAAAGGACACGTACCTGGGTAGTATCTTCACGCTCCCTCTCTCTCTCCCGATGTCGGTTGTCCATCCGTATGGCGCGGCGGTGTTGATGAGCGTTTCCAGCTGCTCCGGAATCTCACGCACGGAGAACTCGTCCCTCATCCGTGCGGAGAGTCCCTTGAGGAACAGGACCACACAAGGAATCTCCGGCCAAGCTGCCTCCCGAGCCACGATCCGAAATTCGATGGCGTATTGTGAGACCGTGCGGAGGACCTGCCGGCAGGCGAGAAGTCGCCCACCGGCCTCGAAGACCGAGAGTACACGGGAAGTGTCGAATACCCTTCTCAACTCCCCGGTGAAGTCGTCCACACAGTCGCAAATAGACGAACCGCTCTCTAATTCGGCCGTAGCCCAGGAGAGCGCTTGACCGGTGAGGAGGGTGATAATATATGCGACTTGTGCTCTGGAAGAAGGAAATGAGCGTGGCTGCAGCTGGAACACGAGTGAACACTGGGTGATGAACTCCCTGCATCCCTCCGGTGCTCCCGCGTAGCGGCCTGGTGCGGGTAGCCGTGGCTCATGGTTCCGATCCTGGTGCCCAAGAGCTCCCCGACCCTCCTCGGTGTTGAACGTGGTGTTGAACGCCGCCTCTCCTGCCGCCGTCTCTCCCACCGTCGTCCTTACCCCCGCCACCTCGACTTGTGCCTGCTGGGCTGTGAGGAGCGCCGACTGCGCCGTCTCCTGCGACGCGCTGACGATCCCGCCCAGCCGAACCAACTCGGCGCTGACCAGATGTTGGTGTTCCTCCATGCTCTCCTGTGCACTCTTCTGTGCCCGGAGCATCTCCATGATTGCCTCCATGGAACTCTGATGGTCAGGTCTTCTGTCAGGATGGAGGTAGGTGAGTTCCAATTGTTGTAGGCAATCACAGAGACAGAGAAGGTATACTCTTGAACAGGTTCGACTTTAATAGTAAAGAACACAAAGAGTAATACTAGGATACTATGCCGGAACAAGGGAAAGAGAGAATAGCTAATGGAGCTTAGTGGTGGTCCAGAACTGGAACCGGCCGCGTTATCTCCGAACGCATATAGTGAAGACCTGACAAATGACAAGCAGAGGAAAGGAATGTTACATAGCCACCAAATACCAACATTCCACACACACCCCCGTGACAGCCAATCAGAAGCCAACCCCTAAGTGACAGCACTAAATGACAGGAAAAACAAGTGACAGCAATCAAGTGACAGATGACAGAGAGGGTGGGTGATTCCCGACCGTAGTCAGGCACCAGAATCGTAACAGGACAGGGCTGTACAATTGTGCAGGATGTAGTAGAATTAGAATACATTAGAATAATGTTGTGTAATATGGGCGGGCGGGCTGTCTATGCATAAAAGGTTCACAAATTATTTTATCATAACGCAAAATACAAACCAATTTTAACAACCGTTTACAAACATTATGCATGTGCACAAAACTAGCATCAAAACGCCTTAATGGTCAGGTTTAGTTAATATCCGAGCTCATAATACATTTGAGAATGAAAAAAACTAAACGCATGGTTTGGTTTAATTGACAGTATAATTAATTATTGTGCTTCTATTTAGTTTTCGCTTCATGTTTTTGATTAAGTAGAGTTTAATAATAAAATGTGAAATGTTGAAACATATCGATGTTACTGAATCAAATAGAATATCTTTTTAGATGTTTCCCACTACCGAATTGTTGCTTTAATAAATCATTTGAGGTTTACATCCCCAAGGCACAGGAGTTCAAAAGTGATTAAATCCTGCAAATGGTTAGTTCAAAACCAAAAAACAGGTGTGGCAGGTGGCATTAATGAGAAAGGAGGAGGGGCCTCAATGAGCCAGGTTCCGTTATAGGGGGCTACCTGCGGGAGGAACGTGAGTTGGAATTGTTTGTTGCGGCCGGTGCAGTGAGGTAGCGGTGCAGGGGTCATCCCTATGTTCCCCGGGTCCTATGTTCCCCGGGTTCTATGTTCCCCGCTTTTTTTTTTTTTTTTTTTTTTTTTTTTTTAATAAAGTTTCATAGAAATCTTAGTCAAACATTTAGTATTATGGATATTAAACATGCTGGCAGAGTACATGCATCCATGTTGTTGTGAACATTTTAATTAAATAAAGAAATTCCCTATCCATAGTCGCCGTGGGAAAGAATAAAATAAAAAAATTAAATAAAATAAATTCCCTACCTACCCATGGCCAAACTGACAACCAACCTGAAACCAACTATTAATTTTGTTAGGCCCCAGTACAACCACAGTCTGACACTGTTGGCCACTGAGCAACTCCACTGGAGCAGTTGGGGGTTTAGTGCCTTGCTCAAGGGCACTTCAGCGGTTGGTGTTAAGGGTATGGGAGAGAGTTATATGGGAGAGAGTTATAGAAACATTAGGGGTGTAACGGTACACAAAATCCACGGTTCGGTACGTACCTCGGTTTTGAAGACACGGTTCGGTATTATTTTCGGTACATTTCGGTTCATTTATCTATTTATTTAACTGTATTAAACAATATAAAACGAATTGGCCATAATTGACTGAGCAAACTAATGCTTACTGCTGTAACCTACTAATAACACTTAAGTAAATCTGAAGATTATTATATAGCAGATGCCTTGGAGGATAAGTCGTGGACAACTGTAGATCATCTAAGCTCCACTGTGTTTAAATTCAAATCCTATGCCATTGTTTATATTTAACCCTTGTGTCTGAAAACTAAAGTATTATACTCTTATTAGGGGACTAAATTGAAAAACTCCATAAAAAGATTATGTTGAAATAATTTCCCACTTTCTTTTCCATAAATATTTTATTCAACTTCATCCCTGATCATAACCATTTTTTATATTATTTTTGTAATGAAATACTCCCACTTTTCTGAAAAGAGTTGTTAAATATGACAAAAAAAAGAATATGTGGTGGTTATGATCGGGCTGAAGTGGAATAAACAATGTATGAAGAGTAAAAAAATAAATACAAGATAATTAAAAGATTATGCCACATATTATGTTGGCTCATCACTGCAAAGTTATCAAACAAATACGAATCTGATCAGACACAAGGGTTAAGTTGTTGTTCCCTTTCTAATTTCCTCAAACATCTAGTCTAGTTAATGTGATCAATATTATTTGACAATTGATGCTTTTTGTTGGACATTTCAGTCAGTAGTGAGCTCATACTTTGAGCTCATAAATTTATAGTTAAAATGATTGCAATCTTGTCTTCGTTGTGCATGAATGCGTGTGCTCACCACACACAATATGTGTGTCACTATTCTGGCAGTGGCTATATTGTTAATGAAAGCCTGTTATAAGGTCTGTTATTTGTTTTTTGTAAAAAGTTTTAGTCACTGGAAGTTCTGATACCCTAGAAAAAAAGAAATTTTCATTTTAAAAGCCATGTTGTCATTTTTGTTCACACATTTTTGGAAATATGGTCATATAAGAATTGTATTATTATTTATTTAACAATAGTGTGTTTAACAGCAGGAAAAAAACATGTAATGTTATGATGTATACATATCAGCAGCAATATTTTAATGTAAAATGTACATTAATCAGTATTGATTCCTTAACTTTACAAGTTACAAGTAGATGTACAAGTTACAAATGTACAAGTAGAGTACCATTTAGATTATGGTTGAATAAACATTGATGTCTAACATTGATTCAATATAAAATCAACTAAAATGTGCATGTAGATTACCATTTAGATTATGGTTGAATAAACATTGATGTCTAACATTGATTCAATATAAAATCAACTAAAATGTGCATGTATATTACCATTTAGATGATGGTTGAATCAACATTGATATAGTATCAGCTATGGTTGACACCTAACGTTGATTCAACGTTAGGGTCATAGACAACGATCTATATAATTTAGATGTCAGGCTTCAACATAGATTCAATATTTCTGCTGAACCCTATTTCAACGTTGATTCACTCATTTTTTGCTATCTGGGACACCACTGATTTCATAATCATCATCATCAACGTGTGTGGGCGTGCATTGCTCCCTGTTTGCAAGCACCCATTTCTCAATTTTGTCAATAATCTGATTAGAATTGTGCATATGACCTTGAAACCATTCCGTTTGTTTGGACATTTCGTCGTCAGGCAATAGAGGCTTTAATGATTCATCATGTAACCGTGTAGTTTCACCATACAACTTCCACAACATGCCGTGCTTGATTTGCATGACGGAAATGTTTTCATTTGAACCCATCATTTGATCCAATTCCTTAGCCATTTTACATAATTGTTTCAGTCCAAAATTCCTTTCTTTATGCAATAACATGATTTTTGTCTCCAAAGCTTTAAATGTGGGTTTAGAAAGCCTTTTGCCAAGTTCATTCTCCGTTTCATTTTGTTTGACAGCTGCATCCATTTCCCCACGTTACTCATGTTACTCAAGCAATAGGCGGAGGCTTTACTTAGAATTCGTATTGGGATTTGCCTATATCCCGTTGCGTGAAGCCACTCCTTCCACAACTTTATTTCATTCATCATGAATCCGTCTCACCGTAGCTTCTTTGATGTGTTGATCCGCGTTGCGCTGCGGGCTGTTGTACCGTGGTTTGAATCGGCAGAAACGTCAATTGAAGGGGCGCTGTTCCTTGACTCCTTCCGTGTCCGTCGGTCTTCAAAACAATCTTGTTAACGATAGGTTATGTAGATAACCTAGTTATATTAGTATTGGCTAAGCGTCCCGCTCTGAGCCTTACGAGATACTCCTATCTCCTGTGATACCTAATGTATCTCCCACGAACAAAAACACATGCACCCCACCTGTATGGGGCCCCGCCCCTTATGGTGGTACCGCCCATATAACCATGACCCTGGTCATGAAACACCCTTCCTCGCCAAAACCCGTCCCAGGAAAAGATCCCTCAAGAGGGAACTCAGGGCGCGCAGAGCGGGACGCTTAGCCAATACTAATATAACTAGGTTATCTACATAACCTATCGTTATATTTCGTATTGCATCGCGTCCCGCTCTGAGCCTTACGAGATAATGGGGAAGAGCGGGCGCGAGACCCGACAGATGTACCCCCTGAGGACCCGTAAGCCCACATCAAGGGGTGCGGGGAGCCCTGTCACCCCATCCTTCCTAACGAAGGGGGGGCGCAGTCAACTCCACCTGAATGCGAACAAGAGGGAGCCAGAACCCCTTGAACACACCGTACAGGCGGAACCACGTGTGACTCAACACACTGCGGCCCATACCCATACACTCCTGCTACCCGACCAAAGGACGGGAAGCAGGAAAGGCCACAGACCCCAGAACCGCCTGGGAGACAGAACCCCCGGTCATGTCCATGAGGAAAAACCTTACAAAGGAGCCCGGGGAGGACCATGAAGCTGCAGCACAGATGGCCTCCACCGAGGCCCCACCCAGGAGAGCGGCAGAGGCAGCCACCCCACGAGTGGAGTGCGCCCTGACGCCCCCAGGGGGATCCTGCCCAGCCAGCGTGTAGCAGAGGGTAACACCCTCGCACAACCAATGGGACAGGCGCTGCTCCGACAGTGCCTTACCAGCACGAGCCCCACCGTAACAGACAAAAAGCTGGTCGGTAACCCTGAAATCCTGAGTACGGCTGAGGTAAATCCCCAAGCACGGACTGGACATGACAGGTGAAGGCCCGCATCTAACTCACCAGTGTGAGGAGGAGGACGAAACGCCTGAACCACAATATCCCGGGAGCGGAAGGAACTCCGGATATTCTTAGGCATGAAAGCAGGATTAGGTCGCAGAGTGACACCGCAATCGGTCCGAAAAGACAGGCACTCTGGATGTACCGAGAGAGCACAGAGCTCACCTACGCGTTTAGCGGAAGTGACAGCCAGAAGGAACGCGGTCCTGAAGGACAGCTGTCCCAACGGCGCCCGCTCGAGCGGCTCAAACGGGGCCAAGGACAACCGACCGAGGACCAATTGAAGATCCCAAGTCGGAGCCAAGGAGCGTTGCACCGGCTTAACGCGTCGAGCGCCAAGCAGGAAACGCTTCACAAGAGGGTGGCTGAACAAGACATCCCCTCAAACCCCTCATGATAGGAGGATATAGCTGCTGCATATACCCTCACCGTCGAAGCCGACAGTCTATCAAGGAGAGACTGGAGGTAACTAAGGACAGCAACCAGGGGGCAGGAGACTGAGTCCTGGCCCCCCGCCTTACACCACACTTGGAACATACGTCATCTGCCCGCGTAAGCGCGACAGTGGAGGGAGCATGCGCATTCCAGATGGTAACACCATCAGGATCAAGAACCTGCGCCCCTCAACGTACCCGTCCCAACAACTGACCTAACAGATGTATGGGGAAGAATCCCTGGCGGCACGGCATCGGTCCCAGACCTGCCTGGCCATGTCCAGACGCAATCCTCACCCGTCAGGATGAGGGCCGCCCCGCGACAGTACACCTGCACCCACATTCTCCCTGCCGGGGATGTGGGGAGCCCTTAGGCTGCGCAGATGGAGGACGCCCATAGCCAGCCGCCCGCCGCCTGGTGCAGACAGGGGGAGCGTACTCCTCCCTGTCTGTCGATACACGACACTGACGTCGTATCGTCCGTCCTGATCAACACCATTTGTGGACCAGAAGGACCGCTTTCAACACCAACACATTGAACGTAGCGCAGACCGGGCAGCATGGTTTGCCAGCTGCCCCCTACTGCGTTGGCCCGACGCATCACCAGCGAGGGAGGCGTCGGTGAAAACGCGACGTGAGACAGCGCCGTAACCGTCCTAGGACGGAACCTCCCGAGCGTGTTGACAACACGCTCTGAGATGGATGCCCATAGCCCTCCAACCGTTGACTGGGAAGAGGAATACTCTACATCCAGTCTACAGCAACCCCAGGCTGGTAGAGACCTGCCTGGTACGAGACCTGACGATCCACCTTGACCGCGAAGGACCAGAACGTCATCAGGGCAGAACACTCCGTAACCCCGGATGACGCAGAGGCCCCAGTGCGGCCTCCACGCACTTGGTGAAGATGCGGGGAGCCAGAGAAAACCGAACGGCAGCCTCTGGTACTCATACGCTAACCCTGCAAAGGAAGCGTAGGTAAGCCCTAGGATGGAAGATCGGGGATGCGCATACGCATCCTACAGGTCTATGGAGGAGAACCAGACCCCCACCTGACAGTGTTCAACAGGTAGGAGACGATCCAAAAAATGCTGAACCTTCCCATGGGACAGGTCCAGCCTGGGTCTTACACCCCTCCCTCCCGACTTCTCGGGCAGAGAACACCGGGAGGAGAACGCCACGACGATGGCTTGCTTCGTCCACAGAGATTGGATCTCGTCGACCAGAGCTGTCCCTGCTGGAGACCCCGACAACAGGGTCTGTACCAAACCTGAAAACGGGTGGGGTTGTGTAAACACAAGTCCCCGCCTCACCATTCTCTCCATCTACCTCGACATATGGTACTGCCGTAGTCATATGTGACGACACTCCCAACGCACCCGCCGTCACGTGGCGCAGGTCCGCCAGGAACTGTAGATAGTTGGCCCGGTCCCCCCCGCTGTGCGAAGACAACCCTGGAATCGTGCGAGGAGCGCATTCCGTGTCGGAACACCTGACCCTGACACCACCCACGAGGCAATCGCACCCAAGGGGGAACCCCGACAGAAAAGGGCCTGTCTGATACGGGGGGCTTCCGATCAAAAAAGCCCCCCCACTGAACACCCCTCCAGAACATGCTGAAGGAGTTGTTCTGCAGCCGGACATGCAAGGTGTAAGGCCCCCATGGGTTCCTACACACCGTAGCCCTGCAGTGATATCACTACCACCCCAAACCATGTGAGCTGCGACCACTTGCCAATATTCCAGGAGTGGGAGCACCAACATGATACCTGGCCTGGCGAAGGCGAGGCCGGGGAAGCCCGCACTGTGTGCCTCAAAAGGTTTCGAGCCCCCCTGCTGACAACACTTAAGTTGACAGACGTAACACCAGGCTCAACCAACACAGTTCAAGGTGTGGGAGCCGCTTGACAGCACAACATTCTCACGGACAGACCCAGGCTCAGCCATCAACTGGGTGTCAGCCCCTGTCTCCATGAGAAGCGAAGAATGGGGCCGCATACGCTTCAAGAAGGTTCGCGGCCCGCAGCCAAAGGAACACACCCAGAGCCCCGCTTCTGAGGGTAACAGAAAGCGGACTGAGCGGGGAGCGGGCTGCTCGCGGCAAAATGACGACGGAGTGGTTTACCAACACCGAAATCACCCAAAATGGCCGATCCCTCGGCCGCCAAGACTGTCGGCCTCGCGATACCCTGTCGATTCTCCAACCAGGGCACCACTGGCGGGGGAAACATGGCCGCCTGTCGAGGGCCCCGTCATCGCCGCTGACGAGGCCGTGCTCTCTCTTCTTCTGGCTGCGCGGTGTGAGGCGGTGTAGGGCCTAGGACAATACCGCCCGCGCTCCAGCAGAAGACCAAAATCCCCTGCGGAGAGGGGAACCCTGAGCGGTTATAGCTTGCGGCTGGGTCAAAGCTAATAATGTCAACAACCTCGCGCGATGTGTCGACGTCGGCTGGCCCTCAAGGCCCCTCCACCAGACACCATTTTTTTAATAGAAAAAACACCAATTCGAACACAGTTCTAATCGTTGCCAATTCCATACCGTGGCGGTACAAGCCTTAACAGCCCACCAGCCACTCGCCAGGCCGACCCATGGTGTCGGCCGGGCGGGGCATTGTTTCAATATATCAAAAACAAAGGACTGACGTTAACATGGAGCACCAGTGGTGATTGCAAACAGCACCCTCCACTGTGGTGTGGACCATGAAAAGGTTAAATGAATAAAAGAGCTAAACCACAAAAACTGTAGAATGAGCAAACCCATACACACAAAGTTTAAGGGGAGACGGACCAGACCCGTCTTCATTCAAAATATTCACAACAGAACACCAGCCCTAGTTTAGCCCATTTACCAAAAAAGGTAAACAAAGCCCCCCCCCCGCACTACTCCCCCAGTATACCGATTGACCGTCAGTATGAATGGTTTGAGAGGAGAGAAAGCTGTAGCAAGACAGACCTTCTCATAGCAGAGTGACAAAATGAAACAATAGCCCCCTACACAGGGCCGCCCCAGGAGATGGGGGCCTCGCGTCTAAAAACGCACAGGGCCTCACATTTCTCCCAAGCGGCCCTGCCCTTATACTACTGCAGCCTAACGCCAGGCAATGTGGAACCCAAGACAACAATTGCCTGTGCACAGACACGCAACATGTTTACCATGTCGGCTGGACCCATAGCCCCACTACCCGACGCCAACCCAGATGGGAACACCGTTCAACAAACCCCGCCGGAACACAAGGTAATACCTGGCTAGAACCTAGCCACGACCTACCCCGTTGTCAACCCATTTACCCGAAAAAGGTAAATAGAACTCAAAACCCCACAACAGCTACCGACTGACCTTCATTGATGAACCGGGCAAGAGGCGGGAGAGTGACAACATCTCACGGCGGAGACATTAAAACAGCATAGCAATTAGCAGTAGTGATAGCATGCGGCAGTAGCGATAGCATGTTAGCATAGCTTTAGATGTTTTAGCAGCACGCCCAAGACAGCTTGGAAACCGTTCCCTGCAGAGAACGTTCACCAAACCATCTTGCCCCTGGCGCCAACACACAACAAGGTTGTGTTAACAACACAAACCAGCATTACTAACACTAATACCCATGCCTGAAGACACAGGGCCTACCTGAGTACAAGCTGGCCCGACAGCCAGCCTTGTACAGCTGAACCTCGATGTGCAGTCATCAAACGAGGAACATCACAGGCCCGTCGTGTCTCCGAAAACATGCGTCGAAGATGCCAGGGGCCAGCAACCTCCGGTAAGCTTCCAACATTATTAATCTTCCTTAATCTTTTCATTCCGCTAGCTCGTATGGTGCACGCATCCAATACGCTGGGACGAAAATAGAGGAAGGGTGTTTCATGACCAGGGTCATGGTTATATGGGCGGTACCACCATAAGGGGCGGGCCCCATACAGGTGGGGTGCATGTGTTTTTGTTCGTGGGAGATACATTAGGTATCACAGGAGATAGGAGTATCTCGTAAGGCTCAGAGCGGGACGCGATGCAATACGAAATATAACTTGTGTAAGGGCAACCGAACAAGAAAAGATGCCAGTGAGGGAATATGGTGTGAAGCTCTTTCCAACGCTGATGTCTTCTTGTTGAGTACGTTTAAGAGTTTTATTTTTGCTTGCAGAGTGGACAGAACTAACTTAACGTAAACTCTGTGTTTCAACTTAAACAAAGGATAAGTGCTACAAAGTAAACCTGAAAAGTGACTCAAAATAACTGAAAACAAACAAACGCGCACGGTTAAAAAACTGTGTGGCTTCCCTGTGATAATTACCCAATTCCCTCCCGTTGCACACCTGTGAATGCTTACATTATGCTGTGCCTGAGAACACCTGAGCCCCGCCTCCTGTGCCCACTGCCAGCTAATTGGTCAACACCTTCACATTAACACAGTGCCTTCATTCAATGAAGTAACTGCAGAAGATCATTAAATTGGCTACAACAGATAATGTATATTCAGAGTCCCAGAAACAAACAATGACGTTGACGGTCTGATAAGACGCCTACATATATGTACTAAAGAAAGAGACGTCTTTCCAAAACTTTTGACTATGAAAATTGCACTTAATAAGTTAATAAGGCAGCGTGAGCACTCTGAAGGAGCTGTCCTTGGTACTGAAAAACTATGTGTTTTCAAAAACGTTGATTGATTGATTGATTGATTGATTGAAAAGTTTATTAACAGATTGCAGAATGGGTACAGTACAGTACAGCTCAATACATACAATTGTTAAGGGGATGCGGACCAGAGAAAGACTTTCGTCTTGTTTACATCAGGGTCCCCCATTTTCAATTCATCATAACATATATGACATACAGATAGACAGTACTGCTACATCTATACATTTATGACATATCAGATTTGCAAATACAGTACTGTTTGTGATACAAAAAGTGTCCAGAAAAAGAGTGTATATACATTTGACGTAGAAACTGTACATTGGAGGAGGTTGGGTGGGTGGGGTTGGTGGGTGGGGGCTGTACATTGGAGGGGGGGGGGGTTGGGGTAGGGGGACACACACTGTACACTGTACATTGGAATACTGACAAAGCCATACTTGGTAATTTATTGTACAACTGGGTTAGACATTTGTAGGGACCAGTTTCGAATTGCAGTCTCCCGTAGGTGTTCTTTGAGAGTGTTTTTGAAAGTGGGTAGTGATTCACATTCCTTTACAGCTTTGGGTAGGGCGTTCCACATTGGTAAAACAGAGGTTTTACTAACGGACTTCAGTTGCAAAACTGCCGTTATTTTTTTCCGTAGCCGCATTTTGCGGAGACGCTCTCTGATTGGCCACTTCATGTGACATGTGCGTCCAATCGTGTGACGCCTGTTTCTACACCGGTTAAGCTTAGGCACTCTTTCGAAGTTGGTTAAGGTTAGAGTTTGTCTTAGAGCAGTGATTCCCAACCTGGGGTCCGCGGACCCCCTGGGGTCCGCCAGGGGGCGCAGGGGGTCCGCCAGACCACAGATGATTTGAGTTTTTTTTTTTTTTTTTATTAGCATATTTTTATCATCAGAAGCATGAATAGTCTCTCCACTACAATAAAAAATAAAGATAAATAAATAAACATCTAGACATGATTTTTGAACGTTAACAGTAGGCTACCGGGTAGCCGCTAAAACGCGAATCAGTTGACTGTATCACTTTCTGTAGCTAGCCTAGCACGCTAGTTAACTTTCTCGGCTCGTCTGCAGTCAGCCGCCAGAGGCGAACATTTGTGACAAACGAAAAGGAGATGACGGCAGCTCATCTGCAAAAAAAGTTAGGACCTACAGCAATCGCGAAAATTACATCACCATGGGCTTCACTGAGGGACCAGACAAACGACCTGAGTGTGTGATTTGTGGAGAAAAGTTGGCAAACTCGAGCCTGAAGCCCAGCAAGCTGAAGAGACATCAGGCGTCTAAGCACCCAGAAACCGTTGGGAAGGATCCAGACTTTTTTCGGAGGAAAGAACAGTCTCTCAAGGCGAACAAGCCTGTTGATGTTAGAGTAGCGTGGAGCAGGGGTGGCAGTGATTTACAGAAGGCTACCGAAGCCTCCTTTGAGAGTTCGCTTTTAATTGCAAAAGCAAAGAAACCGCACAATATTGGCGAGCAGCTCATCAAACCAGCCTGCATCAAAATGGTTTAGAAACTGTGCGGCCCACAGGTGTTACGAACGGGTAAGTGACTTCCAAGTTGTCGAGGTAGAAGAACGAGACGGAGAATGTATTACTATATCAAAACAGTTGTACTGTTTATTAACAGGGGAAAGCATTAACAATAACAGGGAGAAGAATATCTGTCTGTGCTTGTCCAGCGGTAGGTACGTCCGTAGTATTAGGTGAAGCTCTAGCAAAGAACAAGGAATAGAGCAAATGTTAAATACGTCACATTCTCAACATTCCACGCTGTCAATGAGGAGCAGCAGTCTGACAGCCAATGACAGCACCCAGATGTGACAGACAATTAGTGATGACAGCAATCAGTGGTGACATACAAGGTGAACAATAACAACAGGAGTGACCCAGGTAGACAGTGGGAGACAATCCTAAGGATGATAGTCTCCCGAACGTTACAGTATCCCCCCCCGACGAACGGCACCTGACGTTCACCTAGGGGCCTCGGGATGCAGCCGCCGGAAATCATCGATCAGGCTGGGATCTAATATGTCCCGTTGAGGCACCCAAGAACGCTCTTCTACCCCGTACCCCTCCCAATCCACCAAGAACTGAAACCCCCTACCCCTCCGCCTACAACTCAGGATTCTCCGCACCGTATAGACAGGCTGACCGTCAATAATGCGGGGCGGAGGAACCGCAGGGAGTGGCGGGGACAAGGGCGATGAGAGGAATGGCTTCAACAGGGACACATGAAACGTCGGATGGACCCTCATAGAGGCCGGAAGGCGTAGCCTGTAAGCCATAGTATTCACCCGACGTACCACTTTAAAGGGCCCTATAAAGCGAGGAGCCAGCTTCCTGGACTCCACCCGGAGAGGGAGATCACGAGTGGAAAGCCAAACCCGCTGTCCCGGACGGAAAACCGGAGCCGGACGACGCTTGCGGTTAGCTTGCCGCTGAGCCTTAACCGAGGCCTTCTGCAGCGCCGTCCGCACTCTGCTCCACGTCCTGCGACAGCGAGCCACATGTGCCTGGGCCGACGGCACCTCCACCTCCTGCTCCTGTTCGGGAAACAGAGGAGGTTGAAAACCATATTGACACTGAAAGGGAGACATACCAGTAGAGGAGGAGAGGAGGGTATTATGCGCATACTCAGCCCAGGCCAACCTCCTACTCCACGTCGCCGGACACCCAGCAACGTAGCACCTCAGAACGCCCTCCAGGTCCTGGTTGACACGCTCCGTCTGCCCGTTCGTCTGCGGATGGAACCCAGACGACAGGCTGACGGAGGCGCCCAGACCGGCGGCGAACGCCTTCCAGAACCTGGAGGCAAACTGAGGACCCCGGTCGGACACAATATCCACTGGAAGCCCATGAACCCGAAAGACGTGCTGCACCACAAGGTCAGCCGTCTCCCGGGCCGAGGGGAGCTTGGGGAGGGGAATGAAGTGGGCCGCCTTGGAGAACCGGTCCACCACCACCAGGATGGCAGTGAACCCATCCGATAAGGGAAGACCGGAAATAAAATCCAGGGATATGTGCGACCAGGGACGCTTGGGAATAGGAAGCGGTCGGAGGAGACCCGCCGGCGCACGGCGAGAGGTCTTACTGCGCGCGCACACCGGACAGGCCGCCACAAAGGAGCGTGTATCCCCCCCCTCTGTCGGCCACCAAAACCTCCTACGGATAAACTCCAGGGTTCTGGTGGCCCCAGGGTGGCCGGTGAGAGAGGATGTATGCGCCCACTGCAGCAGGCGTGAGCGTGCCGCCTTGGGCACATACATCCGACCCGGAGGACCCCCACCGGGATCGGGCTCCCGTGCCTGAGCCGACCTCACCACCCTATCTATGCCCCATGACACGGGTGCCAAAATCAAGGCCTGTGGAATAATAGGGTGGGGCTTCTCCTCTCGACCCGGAAGATCAAACTGACGTGACAGGGCGTCAGGCTTGACGTTCTTGGAACCGGGTCGATAGGAGATGGTAAACCGAAATCGAGTGAAGAATAACGCCCACCTGGCCTGGCGAGCGTTAAGGCGTTTAGCCCCTTGGATGTAAGCCAAGTTCTTATGGTCAGTCCAAACAATGAAAGGATGTGCCGCCCCCTCTAACCAATGTCTCCATTCCTCCAATGCCAATTTGATTGCCAATAACTCCCGATTACCCACGTCGTAGTTACGCTCGGCCGGAGACAGCCGGCGTGAAAAGAAGGCACAAGGATGCGCCTTACCATCCTTTAAACATCTCTGCGAGATTACCCCCCCCACCGCGGTGTCAGAGGCATCCACCTCCACAATGAACGGAGCCTCTGTGTCGTGACGGATCAGTACAGGGGCGGAGGTAAATCGACGTTTGAGGTCGCAGAAGGCCGACTCTGCCCTAGGCGACCATTCAAAGCCAGGGAGAGAGGACTTAGTGAGAGCGGTTAATGGATTGACTAAGGCGCTAAAATTGCGAATAAAGCGACTGTAAAAATTTGCAAAGCCCAAAAACCGTTGTAACTCCTTGAGCGACGAAGGCCGTGGCCAATCCAAGACTGCACTCACCTTGGCTGGATCCATGCGAAGATCGCCCTTCGTCAACACAAAGCCCAGGAAGGAAACGGTGTCAGTGTGAAACACACACTTCTCAGCCTTAACAAACAGTTGATGCTTAAGGAGACGTTGAAGCACCTCACGAACGTGCAGTTGGTGTTGCACCATATCGCGAGAAAAAATAAGGATGTCATCCAAATATACAAACACTGACACCCCAATTAGATCCCGCAGCACGTCGTTGACCAGGGCTTGGAAAACTGCTGGAGCATTAGCTAAACCAAAAGGCATGACTAAATACTCATAATGCCCATTAGGAGTATTAAATGCAGTTTTCCACTCGTCCCCTTCTCTAATCCTGACCAAGTTGTATGCATTACGTAAGTCAAGTTTAGAAAAGACCTGTGCCCCCTGTAAGCACTCAAAGGCGGTGTCCATGAGCGGTAAAGGATAACGGTTCTTGATGGAAACGTCATTCAACCCCCTATAATCTATGCACGGCCGCTGATCACCATCTTTTTTAGCCACAAAAAAGAAGCCAGCGCCTGCAGGGGATGTGGACGGTCGGATATGCCCCGCGGACAATGCCTCTCGAATGTAAGTGTTCATGGACACTGTCTCAGGGCGGGAGAGAGAGAACATCCGTCCCCGGGGCGGAGAAGCGCCGGGTAGAATATCAATGGTGCAGTCGTAAGGTCTATGAGGCGGTAGTGCTTTAGCACGCGTTTTACTAAAAACGTCCGCCAGGTCACAATAGACCGCAGGAACACCTGCCAAATCGGGGTTGGGGGATAATAAAGAATCTGCAACGTCCACCGTCAACCTGGAGAGAGACAAAAGAGGGAGGGGGGGAGGGACGGATGAACTCACGCCAGCGTCAGCGCTGACGCCGCTTCCCATGGAGAGTTCACCCGTAGCCCAATTAATACAAGGATTATGCAGCACAAGCCAGGGGTGGCCTAAAACAATGTCGGAATGAGGAGACATAACAACAAAAAAATTCAAATATTCCCCCTCGCTACCCGCCACCTGAACCCACAGTTTCCCGGTGCGTTGGGTAACAAATCCACAACCAAGCGGTCGGCCGTCCAGCGAACGGACAGGGATGGGCACCTCTAGTGTCTCTAAAGGAACCCCCCATTCTAGAGCCACCCCCACATGAATCAAGTTGCCCGCAGCCCCCGAATCCACTAAAGCCTTGGCCGTTGTAGAAGAATCCCCCCACCTGACAGTGACATCAAAAAAAGTATGTGAGTCGTGAACGTTTATGACCGGAGAGACATGCCCACCTGCTAGCACCTTCCCCAGGCCTAGCGGGCTCCTGCGTTTCCCGAGCCCCGACAGGCGGCGAAGCGATGCCCCGTGCGGCCACAATGAAAACAGCGCTTCTCGTTGACCCGCCTCTGTTTCTCCGCTTCAGAGAGGTTCAACGCTCCCAGCTGCATGGGCTCGTCATCGCCCCGGTGCTCTCTCATTGGCTGGTATGCTGGCCGATCGACACTAGGAGAGGGACGGAAGAGTACCTGTGACGAAGCCTCCCTCTCGCGTCCCCTCTCCCGGTGACGATTATCTAACCGAATGGCCATGTTAATCAATAGATCCAGGCGTTCGGGTAGCTCCCGCGTAGCCAGCTCGTCCTGCATGCGAGTGGAGAGACCATGCAAAAAATGGACACAGCAGGGAACCTCAGGCCAGTCCACCTCCCGAGCCACAATACGGAAATCTATGGCGTAGTCTGCTACGGCGCGAATGCCCTGCCGGCAGGACATAAGTCGACTGCCGGCCTCGTAAATGGAAATCACCCTGGAGGTATCGAATACACGGCGCAACTCCAGGGCGAAGGCATCCGCGTCGCGGCAGACCACAGACCCACTCTCCCACTCCGCTGTGGCCCAAGAGAGAGCACGACCCGTGAGGAGAGTTATAATATAGGCTACCCGCGCCACATCACTGGGGAAAGTACGCGGCTGTAGTTGAAAAATGAGAGAGCACTGGGCGATAAACTCACGGCAGCCGGTAGGAGCCCCTCCATAGCGCTCCGGCGCCGGCAGACGTGGCTCTCGGTAGTCCTCCCGATCCACCGGATACCCCCGCTCGCCTTCCCCGCCGATCGATGATGCTCCTCCGGCTGTGGATATCCTCGTTGATGTCGTAGAGCGGGTCTGGTTCACCGCCGCCAACGCTGTCTCCGCCGTCTCCTGAGAAGCCAGGGAAACATCTCCCAGTCGACCCAGCTCGACACCGACTGCCATCTGCCGCTCCATCATGATCCTGAGCTGGTCCCGTAGGCTCACCATCTCGTCCCGTATCTCCTCGTTGGAAGTCATGATGGCTAGAGCCAGGGGCGGATTTAGGATTGTAGGAGATCCGGGGCTTAGCCCAGATGCCCCCCCCCCCCTTTTTTTTTTTTTTTTTTATTTTATTTTTTTTTATTTTTTATTTTTTTAGATTTTTTTTTTTTTTTGGGGCAGGCAAGTGGTGGTTTGGAGGGGGTCAGGCACGATTTTTTTTTAATTTAATGAACCTGTACGTGCAATTTCCTGCAATATAGAGCCTTCAATCTTGACCAATAAAGCTGCTCTTTTCACTATAAAACTCAGTTAACCATAACGTAGTTATGGTTAGATTTATATATTGGGGGGGGATATATCATATTTTTCATATAATCAAAAAGTGGTGGAGCAAGATCATACCTTTGCTCCCCCAAGTTCAATAGTGGGAGAGCAGAGATGCTCCGAATGCTCTTATGGCCAGGCGTCTATGATTCACTGATACAAAGTAAAATAGTGCAGTGCAATAAAATAGTTAGTAAAATAGAATAAAATAATGCAATGGTGCATTGCAATAAAATAGTTATCATCGTATTTTTTCGGGAGGCCGGTAAGGAGTGCATTACAGTAGTCGAGTTGGCTTGAGATAAAGGCATGGATCTGGTTTTCAGCGTCCTTTTGATTTATAAATGGCCGTACTTTAGCTATGTTTCTAAGGTGGAAGAATTAAGTTTTTGTCAACTTGTTGATTGTGATTTAAAGCTTAGGTCTGAGTCTACCATAACACCAAGACTTAACTCACTCAAATACAGTTAGCAGCTGGATAGACCACAGATGGAAATTAGCTTCTGCTAAATCTGGTGCAAACATATTTTCATGTAACAATGATGAATTGTATAAAAAAAAAAAAAAAAAAAAAAAAAATTTAAATAGATTCGGGGCTTTTCAGAATACATCCGGGGCTTGAGCCCAGGTAGCCACCCCCTAGCTCCGCCCCTGGCTAGAGCTTCTGTTACGAACGGGTAAGTGACTTCCAAGTTGTCGAGGTAGAAGAACGAGACGGAGAATGTATTACTATATCAAAACAGTTGTACTGTTTATTAACAGGGGAAAGCATTAACAATAACAGGGAGAAGAATATCTGTCTGTGCTTGTCCAGCGGTAGGTACGTCCGTAGTATTAGGTGAAGCTCTAGCAAAGAACAAGGAATAGAGCAAATGTTAAATACGTCACATTCTCAACATTCCACGCTGTCAATGAGGAGCAGCAGTCTGACAGCCAATGACAGCACCCAGGTGTGACAGACAATTAGTGATGACAGCAATCAGTGGTGACATACAAGGTGAACAATAACAACAGGAGTGACCCAGGTAGACAGTGGGAGACAATCCTAAGGATGATAGTCTCCCGAACGTTACACACAGGTGGCGGATAAACTAAAATCAGTACCACTCTCGAACAATGTAGTGAAAGACCGAATTGATAAGATGTCAAGTGATTGCGAGCAGCAGCTGTCAGAAAAGCTTAGAAAGGGTCCATTTGCCATACAACTTGATGAAACTACAACTGTCGCAGACGAGGCTGTGCTCATCGTTTATGTGCAATATATTGAAAATGAGGATCTGAAGCAGGACATTCTCATGTCAGTCAACCTTACTACCACCACTCGAGGTGAGGATATTTTTACTGCAGTGGATTCTTACTTCATTCAACATAAATGCAAACCGTTCACCATTAGGGCCTGATTTGAGAGGATGAATACAGGATTTGAATATTGGCCAACATTTTGAAATACATATGGTGCAAGATTAGATTTGTTGATTGAAGGCACAAGTCAAAGAAGCATAGTGGGTCTAATTATGATGCATATGCCTGTGTATAAGCAGTTTGTTATTAAAATGACAAAAAAAAGATATTAAACCCAGCTAGGACAGATTCGCTCTGCTACTGATTGGAATTTCCTGTCTCATATTTAGTTTAATTTGTTGCATTGATTTGTTCCATAAATGCAAACCGTTCACCATTAGGGACTGATTTGAGAGGATGAATACAGGATTTGAATATTGGCCAAACATTTTGAAATGCATATGGTGCAAGATGAGATTTGTTGATTGAAGGCACAAGTTAAAGAAGCATAGTGGGTCTAATTGTGATGCATATGCCTGTGTATAAGCAGTTTGTTATTAAAATGACAAAAAAAAGGTATTAAACCCAGCTAGGACAGATTCTCTCTGCTACTGATTGGAATTTCCTGTCTCATATTTAGTTTAATTTGTTGCATTGATTTGTTCCATAAATGCAAACCGTTCACCATTAGGGCCTGATTTGAGAGGATGAATACAGCATTTGAATATTGGCCAAACATTTTGAAATGCATATGGTGCAAGATGAGATTTGTTGATTGAAGGCACAAGTCAAAGAAGCATAGTGGGTCTAATTGTGATGCATATGCCTGTGTATAAGCAGTTTGTTATTAAAATGAAAAAAAAAAAAGTATTTTATGGTATCTTATTAGGAGGGGGTCCGCGAATTTCATCAGAGATGTTTGGGGGTCCCTGGGGGGAAAAAGGTTGGGAACCACTGTCTTAGAGCATGGCGATAGAACACCAGCCCTGATTCCAAACTCTAACCTTAACCAACTTTGAAAGAGTAGCCTAAGCTTAACCAGTGATAAACTAGGCGTTAGGTAGTTTGCAGGCTGTTAGACCCGGAAATGGGCAAAGACACTGCTCGTCACGCGATTGGGCGCACATGTCAGTGGCCAATCAGAGAGCGTCAGTCAGTGGCCAATCAGAGAGCGTCTCCGCAAAATGCGGCTACGGAAGAAAATAACGTGCAAAACTGGAGTTTTGATTAGAAATAGATTGATTGATTGATTGATTGATTGATTGAAAAGTTTATTAACAGATTGCAGAATGGGTACAGTACAGTACAGTACAGCTCAATACATACAATTGTTAATACCTGAGAAAGACTTTCGTCTTGTTTCCATCAGGGTCCTCCATTTTCAATTCATCATATGACACACACGACATACAGATAGACAGTACTGCTACATCTATACATTTATGACATACCAGATTTTCAAATACAGTACTGTTTGTGATAATAAAAAAATCCAGAAAAAGAGTGTATATACATTTGACATAGAAACTGTGCATTGGGGGAGGTTGGGTAGGTGGGGTGGGGCTGTACATTGGAGGTGGGGGGGGGGGGGGGGGGGGTTGGGTAGGGGGGGGACACACTGTACATTGGAATACTGACCTACATTTGACATAGAAACTGTACATTGGAGGAGGTTGGGTAGGTGGGGTGGGGTTGGGTGGGGCTGTACATTGGAGGTGGGGGGGGGGGGGGGGGTTGGGTACATTGGAATACTGACAACGCCATGCTTGGTCTTTATTGTACAACTGGGTTAGGACATTTGTAGGGGCCAGTTTTGAATTGCAGTCTCCCGTAGGTGTTCTTTGAGAGTGTTTTTGAAGGTGGGTAGTGATTCACATTCCTTTACAGCTTTGGGTAGGGCGTTCCACATTGTTGTGGCATAATTGCGAAACGTGTTTAGTCCCTTGTTTGAGCCGAATCTGGGTTTTACATGATTTGTGGAGCTCCCTCTGGTGTTGTGATCGTGGTATTCACTGACCTTTGGGAAGTATTTTGACATGTACATGGGTACCTTGGTCATGTAGTGTATCTTGTAGACCAGGCCCATTGCAAGTTGCTGTACTCTGTCGTCTACTCTAAGCCATCCTAGGTTGGCAAAGTGTGCAGGGGTGAGGTGGGTTCTAGGAGTCAGGTCAAGCAGTAGTCTGACTAGTTTGTTTTGAGTTGTTTGTAATTTGGTTTTTAGTGCCTTTGAGGTGCTTTGGTACCATGAGGTGCAAGGATAGTCGTAGTACCCTTGAATGAGTGCTCCTGCCAGAGTCTTCAGGGTATTCTTGTTTACCAGGGAGGAGATCCGGTACAAGAATCGAGTTCGTTGATTGACTTTTTTTTATTATATTGGATGCCATTTTGTCACAGGAAAGATTAGCCTCTAGGATGGAACCCAGGTAGGTATATCTTTCCTTGTGACAATATTGTCACCCACTGTAACTGAGAACTTGAGAAGCCGTCGGTCTTGTTGAGTTTGTTATTTGAACCGAAGAGAATGGACTCTGTTTTGCCCATGTGTAATGATAGTTTGTTGTCGGCGAGCCATATGCAGATTTTGCCTAGTTCCGAGCTGAGGGTTTTTTCAACCTGTAACTTGTTCTTGTCAGAGACCAGCAGGGCTGAGTCGTCCGCAAACAGGAACAAGTTGCAGTCACAAGCTGACGACATGTCATTTGCATAAATTAGGAACAGTAGTGGTCCTAGTATGCTTCCTTGTGGAACACCACAAGGAACACCACAAGGAACACCACAGTTCACTGTGAAAAGACAATGATTATATGTATAAATGTGGGCGACCGAATAGGAGTTCTATGTGTGTGAAATAGAGTGAAGGACTAAATTGCTATTTGTTGTGTGTATGAATGTGAGAACAATGTGTAGAGACGGCAGTTAATTACAAGAGTTGCTAGAGAGACCGCCACACTGAAAATGCTGCTCAAAATCATTGAGGAAATTTCGTTTTTCACCACAAGGTGGTAACGAATCACAACAAGTCATTTTTAATCCATTACAATGGTTTGATTTTATAATACGCTGCCTATGCTACAAAGCAAATAGATCTGTCCAATAGAACATTACTCTACATGTTAAATTATATGGAAGTAAAAAATGGTTACAGATAAATAAATAGATATGGTTATAGAAACTAGAAAACAGCTTCACAGGACATTTTTGAGCTGTTGAAACGCTGCATTTCAGTAGAAATATTGCATCCTGATTGATCACATTGCAAATTTTGTACACAAATATCAGATATATACATACACAGAGTATCAGGTTAAAACTCACACAGCTAACACATAGAAGACACTTGATGTTGGGAGAGATTAGTTGTTTTAGACTTCAGAAAATACATTTAAATGAGAGAACTATGATTGAAGTGTGAATACGTGAATAAGTGTAAAAAAAAAAAAAAAAAAAAAAATCTAACCCCGACTAACCTTAATGTCATGCACTTGTCCTAATAAACTAACCTACACTGTAACACGCAACACTTTGATGAACATTGTTACTCAGCTGATAGAGTTATACCCTTCTTGCTGTCTTGTCGCACAGAACTTGTAAGTCGCTTTGGATAAAAGCGTCAGCTAAATGACTAAATGTAAATATAAATGTAAATATGTATGGGACAAATGTTGAAAGTATATTTTATTGTTTTTTATTGATATTTTTACTGTATCAAAGGGGGCATTAGCTCTTTAGAACGATGTAGATTTGTAGCTAATATTAGCTGAACTGACATTAGCTTGATAGCTAACTAGCAAATAGCATCAGCTAGCTAACATTAGCTTACTTATTATTACACCAACACCATGGACCTAATGAGCAATTTGACAACGTTCTCTGTCAGAATAGTCAGTAATTCTATATAGTGCTAGCTAACGTTTCAACATACTTGTCTTTTTGCTCATCAGCCCTGGCAAATTCACTATTACTAAACTAGTAGCTACATCTGCTTCCACGTCTTGTGTTGAATGTCGGACTGGGACTTGACATGATGTTACCATGAATTAAATTTTTTTTTTTATAGTTAACCAATGAGGTAAACAGGCTACTACCGGCAATCCATGTCTATAATAATAATAATAATAATAATAATAATAAAACAAGAATAAAAACAATACAAATGTAAAAAATAAAAAATAAAGAATTTAATTATTTAAAAAAAAAATCTAAATATTTTTAAATAAAAAGGGTCTAGAACCGCCACTGCTGTACCCATTCTGCAATCTGTTAATAAAATGTTCAATCCATCAATCAATCAATTCACAGAAATACATCACTTTGAGAACAAAGGTAAAGGCTAACTTATGGGAAGAGCAAATGGCTCAGCAGCCATAGGGCAGAAAATCAGATTCCATGGCTAGAGTAGATAGGGGGGGGGTACTGAAACTCTAGTTCTAGCTGCTGTTTTTGTCTTCCATTGAGGACCACCTTGGAAATAAGTGTTTTAATGAATGCTTTTAGGTGATATCCCCAGGAATACAAATTAGTCATGATAATTTGTTTTTATTATGTGTTTGTAATTTCCAAATAAAAATCAAATCAAAGAGAGAAAGCTTTCCAAAAGTGCCCCATGCATACGTTCTTATCTAACTGCATGTCTTGTCTGGTTGTTATGGCAGCAAGCCACTGCCAGGCAGACCTGTTGAACATTCAGTAACAAGATCCCTACAGATGATGATTACTCCCGAGACGTCTCCTGGCAACGCTCCACCGCGACGCCCAGTAGAAGGTGTGAGGAGACGCGCACACTTCCCAAAGGACGGTGGAAACGTGCGTCGTTCATGCTGTGCATCAGAAACATCTCGATGCTGCTACTGTCGCTTGTCCACGACCACTTGAAAGAAGGATCCGAGGGCAGTGGGAAAGGTAATAGCTAACTGTGATTATGTGACTTCTTACTGGTTTTTAATGGGTGAGACACGCAGGGATGTTGTCGTGCTCCAAACTAAACTCAGTTTACCTTTTTCAGTTGATAAATCTTCACGATTGAAATTCATAGTATATATTATAGTAAGTAATATCAGGTTGATGCAAGTTACATGGAAGTAAAACAAAATAATACTATTCTGAAAAAATACATAATTTTGATTTACTCTTTTATTGGTGGTTGTTGACGTTACTGTGATCATCCACAGGTTCATAGTTTAAACCAATTTTAGTTTTACCCCTGCCATGCTGGAAACATGGGAACTGATTAATTATTAGACTGATATAAATAGCGGGGGGAGGGGTATATACTCAAAGTATATTGAATTGCACTGGTCACTGCAGCACAGTTGATCAAATATATTATTATACTGCCATTCATTTGGTTAGGTAGTGTATTACGTAATATGACACCAGTATGACACACTAGATGTTCTAGTGGAGCTTAGAGCTTGGAAGGGGGGGGGGGTAGTATTGTTCTGAAAGGATGGATACTTTTGACAGTGAGAGACAGCAGGGAAAGAAAGAATGTGTTTTCTCCATGTCCAGTGGAACAAATATACAGCCTGTTAGTTTCAAATTATTTGCTACCTCAAGTTCTGATAACTTCTTGAACCAGTGGTTGGTTGAGTGTGGAGTGGACATTAAGTTGTGGTTATGGTAAGTAGAAACGATTGATTGATCTAACCATTTAGGGTTAGGGTCGAATTCGCCTTCTTCTATCTGAGGAGGAGACTGATCATCGCCATTTTGGTCTTGGTCAATGTTAGCATCCGCTGAACGTATTCGTAGACCTCCCTTTTTAGTCGTATTCTGAGGTGGAATTTTCTATTTGCCCGACATTTTAAATTCCCAAAATGATCACCACTCTGATACGACTTTCGGATAAAAATATAAATGCCACTGTGAGCAGCTCTCGCTCAGGCAGCCATTCTCTTCACCGCGTCACGTGACTCCCCTGTTACGGTGGGTAGGTGTGTTGAACCCAAGTGCAGGACAGAACGGATAGACAGGAGGCAGGTGTTGATTCTCAAACAAAAGGCTGTTCATTTATTGTACTGAGATCAAAAGGCGTACACACCGATAACGACGCACAAAGAAATTGAGAGACTACTCTCGTTTCAACAAACAGGGAAAATAAAAGAGAGACAACACCGTCTCCAAAACATGTTATCGCGAAAACACATTAACTGAGCTATACGTCAAAACGGGGAAAGTAAGGGGGAGAAAACACTGTCTCCAAAACTTGGCACAAAAACAAAAGACGTCGGGCGATGGTGCTACAGTACCTAACAGGATAAACAAACTAGAATGCAAGACACGGTAATAATAACAACGGCAAACTATCCTCCAAGACGGGAGCGATAAGCGTTTCTTCACGAAAGTGTACTCACGGTAATGTTCAGTGAACGACTGACAATCTGAGTAGTAAACCAGGGGAGCATATGAAGCAAGTCATTTATACACACCCCAGGTATCAATTAGGGCAATCAGGGCAGGAAGACAGGTAATTACCATTGGGCAACGCCAGGACTTTTGCTCCCAGGTGAGAGCAAAACCCCAAACGTTAAACTCCTCTGTATGTTAATGAAATACTGTGCCACAATTACTTAAATCACAAAATACATATACTGTAGCAATTGTTTCCAAGGACTCATTATTATGATCTAATTTGAAATGGAAATGAGTTTGATCATGTATTTCTTTAAAAGCTCTCTGTACAAATGTGTATGTATTTTGCTTGGTAAATGAAGCCCAAGTGCAAGGCAGCCGTCCTCATTACATGGAATACAGTTGATCGTGGAGTAGACCTGGTGCAAACACTGGCACATGATTTCAATAGATACTAGACTGTGTGTGTTCTCTCCCTCAGAGATGCTGCCTCCACCTGAGAACAAAATATACCCAGAGGAGGCTGCACTCCAGCTTCGGAGACTAGGAATAAGTCGACTGCTCTCCACTATTAAAAAGGTGAGTCAGTACTAGATAGATAGATAGATAGATAGATAGATAGATAGATAGATAGACAGACAGACAGACAGACAGACAGACAGACAGACAGACAGACAGACAGACAGACAGACAGACAGACAGACAGACAGAGACAGACAGACAGACAGACAGACAGACAGACAGACAGACAGACAGACAGACAGACAGACAGACAGACAGACAGACAGACAGACAGACAGACAGACAGACAGACAGATAGATAGATAGATAGATAGATAGATAGATAGATAGATAGATAGATAGAGGGAGAGCTTTTACTTAATGACGAATTCTGAAAACTAAAAGAACTATTCATTTAACTCTCAAATTCCCATTTTCAAGTTAGTATGACTTAGTATTTATCATAGTTAAATAATATATGTTTTGTCATTATTTTTGTTTCATATTGATCTTATCTCAGCTCGCCAGTTGTCTATTGAATGGATTGATTATATCCGGAGCAGTGCGTTGCCCGAGAGGCTTAGTGTAGGTTTCAGCCTGTCTCAGCAGCTCTGCTTGTAGCTGTGACATCACTGATGCAGTGTCCAGCCAGCAGCTACAGCTAACTGCAGAGTCTACACTCTGCCGTTATGTTTGCTATCAGCCCCAGTCTGTGTAGTACCTGACCCAGATCTAAAGAGTACCAACCGTCACCCCCCTCTGCCCCACTCATCTTTCCTCCGGGATGGGGGAGCCCACCCTGCTGCAGACCCTGGCTGCCAGCGCAACGTCTAAATACCTGTCTCTGTCTCCCTCCTTCCAGCGCTGCACACTTGCCTTCTGGATCAAGCAGAACATTAAGAAGAAGGAGTGCCGTTTCTATACAGAGGATGCCAGGTATGGCTGTACTCTGGCTTTAATGATGGTGTGAAAGTAGCCAGAGGGTGACCTTGTCACGGCACTGTGAGGAGGGTGATGTTTGTCTTGTCATTGCTACGCTGATGCAAGTCATGGGCTTCAAAACATACACAGAAGCATTGAAGTGTCGAGGGCGGCATGTGTTGCTTGCTTTTCTCCTGAATATACACAGTGATGGGTAGTCTGTACTGTATACTGGGAATAGTAATTGTAGTCAAATGTTCTGCTACAGCCCTACTGATTTATCCCATTACCGTGTTTTCTACAGTAATTTGCATGCTGGTGTGTGTATTTATATGCATTCAATCGTGCCACTGTATACTTATTTTTGTAATTTTAAGGACTTCTCTTATATGGATATGTCCACAATGTAGATTCCTAACCTATTAATAAGTTAACATTTATCAATATTATACATACATAAATAATGTAAATGGTTGAAAGTTGATCAAACACTATGTCACATGTTACTTGAAACACAGAATATGCATGCCAAGTGTTTCCAAGGACTCACTATAATCTAGTATTAAAGCTATGATGTGTAGGATTTTTTGTTTTAGTTTAGCTCCAAAACATATCTTAATGTGGACACGCTGACTCATAGTCTACTGTGAGTGGGGTTCATTGGCCAGTGTAATAGCAGTGCAGAGATATTCCATTCATAAAAGTTTCTCTTTGGGGCTCCGCCTTCTGACCAATCAGAGAAGCTCAAATGGAAGTTCATTGGAATAAGCACAAGTTTTAGTGGTTATTTAGTAGAGGTGTAAAGGTACGCGTATCCATACCGAACCGTTTCAGTACTGGACCTGATTGATTGATTGATTGAAAACGTTATTAACAGATTGCAGAATGGGTACAATACAGTACAGCTCAATACACACAATTGTTAAGGGGATGCAGACCAGAGAAAGACTTTCGTCTTGTTTACATCAGGGTCCCCCATTTTCAATTCATCAGGACATATATGACATACAGATATGTCAGGAATGGAGGTAGGTGAGTTCCAATGGGTGAAGGCAATCACAGAGACGGAGAGTGTTTACTCTTGAACAGGTTCGACTTTAATAGTAAGAACACAAGAGTAAATTCTAAGAGAGATAAATGCTAAATAGCACAGGCAGGAAATAAGGTGTGACGTACGTGGGTTGGTCATTATCATTATTACTGTATTTGGAAGACCATGTGAACATTAGATTAGTATCGTTTGTGTGTGTGTGTGTGTGTGAACATGAGAGCTAATGATATCTCTTCTTCTCTTCCTGTCAGGTGCTGCCCGTCCCTATACTGAAGGGTGCTGATTGCTTAATGAACTACAGCTGATGGCAGTCACATCAGGAAGGGGCGGGTGCACAAGTAGCTGACAGCACACGCACGTCGGGATTCCTGTTGTGTGTCATGTTCCAGTGACCTCAGTGTAGGAGGTTGCCTTTGTTTGCCACTGCGTGGATATAGATATATGTGTGTATGTTCATATAATGGATATGCAGTTAGCCCTAGTCCATAGACCTGAGGGACTGATGATGGTGCCAGCCTGTTTCTGCACCTTGTGTATGGAACCGTGTGCTCTCTGATGTTCACACGGCCACATAGTACGGTAGCCTCAAGGTTTGTCTATCTGGGTTGAGTTGCCTTATATGTATGTCTTGTATGTCCTCCCCTACCTTTTCCCCTGTGCACCATGGAGGAGGTTTAAACTCCTACCTCCATTCAATATATAATTTACGATTTGGAAAACGTCTTGTGTTGTGTCTTTTTTTTCACCTACACCTGGGACCTGGATTTTGAACATATTTACTGAGAGGGGCTGCTTTTGCTCATGTGCCGCCCTCCAGTTGTTATTATCAGACCTTCGTACATGACATGGGGGCTCGTTAAGTTTGCGCAATTGTATGGTTCCTTGTTGGTAAAATAACGGGGTAACTTGTCGATTGAAGCATATCAGGTGTAATAAGATATCGTTTTCTAAATTGGTATTGGTAGGGGTCCATTGTCCGTGCACAGTTGATTGATGTAAGTCATTATTGTTGTGATGCTCTTAACCATTCTATTTTTCTGCCACATAGGTAACGGGGGGGTCACCTGCTTGGCTAGAGGGTGGGGGGCACGAGTCGTGATTCCGGTGGAGTGCGCAATGAAATCGGTAAGCGACTGAAGATATTTGTAGCCTTTCATCCAGGTAGTGGAGTAGTTTAGCTGGGATAGGCTAGAGTGACACAGGTGACTCCTAATTGAGTGGTTAGGAACATTTGTTATTGTTTTCATTTGGTAGATGTGGTCAGTTTGATTGTTTTGGTTAGGATGTATGAAAGCAGAATGTGTCTATTATTATTGTGCACGGTCATGGTTAATTAAGTGAGGGCGTGATATATATGTATATATTTTTTTTCTTTCTCACACACGCATAAAAACATAATATGGCTGTGTCGGCATTTGTTTTTGAAGCCTTTATAGCGGATCCGACAGAGGGTCAAGTGGAAGGTTGCACTAAGGCGGAATTAGGCCTTATTGCTAGGCATTATGCTATTGCTGTGCAAAATTCCCAATCCAAGGCGGATATGAAGGCAGCTGTTATAGCGGGGTTGGTGGAGCAACAGGTGTTTAGCCCGGCTCAGGGAGTAGTGAGTCATAGTGATCAGGAGGTTGCACACACTGGCGAATGGGTTAACTCTCCCTTACGTGATCTTAACATGGATGGTGGTGCTATTAGGAAGGATGGTAGTACGGCCGGAGCTGAAAGTGAGGCCGCGGGCGATTCGGATAAAGACTCCACGTCTTCTGGCCATGCGCGCTCTAGTCTGCGTTTGGCCCGTCTCCAGATGGAGGAGAGAGCGCTGTTGCGCAGAGAGGACAGAGACAGGGAGGACAGAGCAGCTGACAGAGAGGACAGAGCAGCTGAGAGAGATAGACGGGACAGAGCTGACAGAGAGGACAGAGCAGCTGAGAGAGATAGACAGGACAGAGCAGCTGAGAGAGACAGGGAAGACAAAGCTGTACGAGATAGAGAAGACAAAGCGGCTGTACGAGATAGGGAGGACAGAGCAGCTGAGAGAAACAGGGAAGAGAAGGAGAGAGATAGAGAGCTCCAGATTACACTGAAGAGGATGGAGCTGGGGAGTGTTGGCTCTTCTTCACCCTCATCTGAAGGTGGCCATGGCAGTTTTAATGTTGGGCAACATATTGCTATGGTTCCTGTTTTTCGAGAATCTGAGGTGGAGAATTTTTTTTTGAATTTTGAGCGGGTAGCGGGGGCTGCGAATTGGCCGGAGGATCAGTGGGCACTATTAGTGCAATATAGGCTCACGGGTAGGGCTCAAGACGCATGCCAGTTTTTATCAAAGGAGGACAGCATGGTATATGAGAAAGTGAAGGGTGCTGTCTTGCGCGTGTATGAACTGGTGCCGGAGGCTTATAGGCAGCGGTTTAGGGGACTAAGTAAAGCCCCCTCGCAAACACATGTCGCATTTTCCCATGAACAACGGATGGTGTTCACTCGTTGGTGTGAAGCGTGTAAGGTGGATGGACTCGAGGCTTTGAGCGAGTTAATCCTCATGGAACAATTTAAAAAATGTGTGCCCGAACACATGATAATACAGTTGGAGGAGCGAAAGGTTTCTACCCTCCAGGAAGCTGCAGTTTTGTGTGACGAGTTGGCAATGATCCACAAAAATGTTTCTGCATCACATGTTTCTGTACGACATGGTGTGTATGTAGGAGGGGGCGCGTTCTCTCCGTCGGGGCCGCCGTATCGCGGAGGTGACGAGCGACCATTCCGACCTCGCTCACCGCCGTCTCGAAATACCTTGGGTGACGAGCGAGCATTCCGATCACGCTCTCCGCCGTCTGAAAGGGTGTGTCATTATTGTAAAAAAGAAGGGCATTTTGTGAAGGACTGTCATGCGCTAAGGGATCGACAGGAGACCAGGGAGTCAGCCCAGGAACCGAAAGGGGTGGGGTTGATTGGTACGGTGTCATGTCCTGACCAGCGTAGCTCTTTTGAGCCCTTTTTGTTTGATGGTTGTGTGTCCCTGTCGGGTAAAGTTGGGGACTACCATCGGGTGAGAATACTCCGTGATACAGGAGCCTCTCAATCGTTCATCCTGGCTGATGTATTACCATTGGATGTGGACTCCTGTCGGTCGAGCGGATTGGTGAGAGGTATTGGCATGGGGTGTGTGCGCGTGCCGTTGCATCAGGTGCATGTACAGTCTGCACTGATCACAGGTTGTTTTCCGGTCGCGGTTCGCCCATGTTTTCCCGTAAAGGGCGTGGATTTCGTCATGGGAAATGATATTGCTGGGGGTAAGGTCGTCCCTGTGTTGGAGGTTGGAGACGCTCCGTTTACTAACTTGTTGTGTGATGCATTGATTAATAATCACCCCAATGTCCCTTCTATTTGTGCTGTCCCTAGGGATTTTGAGGTGGGGGATGAGGTGTTTATTGTGCTGCCCACGCCTAGTACGGTGCTCACTGCCCGGTTCTCAGGACCTTATGTGGTAAGAGGAAAGGTCTCTGCCACTAAGTATATGTTGCATACGCTCGGGCGGCGGAGGAGGACACGCTGGTGTCATGTGAATAGGCTAATGAAAAATCCTGCCCGCGTCTCGTCGGAGTTGAGATGTGACAGGACTGTGGTTTCACATGCGGTGTTGTGTTCAAATGTGCCTTACAGGACGCACAGGGTTGATGTTGGGAGTGCGAACACCATTGAGCAATTTGCGTATGGTTGACTATAGGATACCGTCATGGCCTCGGTATGAGGAAGGTGCCAGCCACGTCCGGCGGCTGATGCGTCTGGTATTGGGTGGGGTGGTGGTTGACCGTGTGGGCCCAGAATAGGGGCATGTGGTCTATATGGAGTGTGATTTCTATTTATTTTTGTTCTGTTGGTACTAATCGGATGTTGGTTGATAATAAGTGATAATGTTTTGCTAACCCTGCGGGTTCGCTCTTATGGGGGGAGGTGTGACGTACGTGGGTTGGTCATTATCATTATTACTGTATTTGGAAGACCATGTGAACATTAGATTAGTATCGTTTGTGTGTGTGTGTGTGTGTGAACATGAGAGCTAATGATATCTCTTCTTCTCTTCCTGTCAGGTGCTGCCCGTCCCTATACTGAAGGGTGCTGATTGCTTAATGAACTACAGCTGATGGCAGTCACATCAGGAAGGGGCGGGTGCACAAGTAGCTGACAGCACACGCACGTCGGGATTCCTGTTGTGTGTCATGTTCCAGTGACCTCAGTGTAGGAGGTTGCCTTTGTTTGCCACTGCGTGGATATAGATATATGTGTGTATGTTCATATAATATGGATATGCAGTTAGCCCTAGTCCATAGACCTGAGGGACTGATGATGGTGCCAGCCTGTTTCTGCACCTTGTGTATGGAACCGTGTGCTCTCTGATGTTCACACGGCCACATAGTACGGTAGCCTCAAGGTTTGTCTATCTGGGTTGAGTTGCCTTATATGTATGTCTTGTATGTCCTCCCCTACCTTTTCCCCTGTGCACCATGGAGGAGGTTTAAACTCCTACCTCCATTCAATATATAATTTACGATTTGGAAAACGTCTTGTGTTGTGTCTTTTTTTTCACCTACACCTGGGACCTGGATTTTGAACATATTTACTGAGAGGGGCTGCTTTTGCTCATGTGCCGCCCTCCAGTTGTTATTATCAGACCTTCGTACATGACATAAGGTAAATAGGAGCTTATTGTTTATGTTTATTTGGATCCCCATTAGCCACAGCAGTGCTGGGGCTATTCTTCCTGGGGTCCATATTGGAGGTCCAGAGTTGAACCGTCCGCGTTTTCCCCGAACGCAATTAGTGAAGACCTGACAATGAACAAGCAGAAGACAGGTAGGTTACATAGACACCAAATACCAACATTCCACACACACCCCCGTGACAGCCAATCAGGAACCACCCCTAAGTGACAGCACTAATTGACAGGGAAAGGACAGGTGATAAGCCCAGTGACATATGCCAGGAATGTGGGTGGTCGGTGTCCAGAACGAACCTCAGTCGGTGTCCAGAACGTAACAGTACCCTCCCCCGACGAACGGCACCAGACGTTCACCTAGGGGCCTCGGGATTCAGCCGCCGGAAATCAACGATCAGGCTGGGATCTAAAATATCCCTTTGAGGCACCCAAGAACGCTCTTCTATCCCGTACCCCTCCCAATCCACCAAGAACTGAAACCCCCTACCCCTCCGCCTACAACCCAGTATCCTCCGCACCGTGTAAATGGGTTGACCGCCAATAAACCGGGGCGGAGGAACCACAGGCAGTGGCGGGGCCAAGGGCGATGAGAGGAATGGCTTCAACAGGGACACATGAAACGTCGGATGAACCCTCATAGAGCTCGGAAGTCGTAGCTTGTAAGCCACTGGATTAACCCGATGAATCACTTTAAATGGTCCCATAAAGCGAGGAGCCAGCTTCTTGGATTCCACCCGGAGAGGGAGATCCCGGGTGGAAAGCCAAACCCGCTGCCCTGGACGGTAAACTGGAGCCGGACGACGCTTACGGTTAGCTTGCCGTTGGGTACTAACTGAAACCTTCTGTAGCGCCTTCCGAACCTGTTTCCACGTCCTGCGACAGCAAGCCACATGTGCCTGGGCCGAGGGCACCTCCGCCTCCTGCTCCTGCTCGGGAAACAGAGGAGGTTGAAAACCATACTGGCACTGAAAGGGAGACATACCGGTAGAAGAGGAGAGAAGGGTATTATGCGCGTACTCAGCCCAAGCCAACCTCCTACTCCACGTTGCCGGACTACCGGCAACGTAACATCTCAAGACCCCCTCCAAATCCTGGTTGACCCGCTCCGTCTGCCCGTTCGACTGCAGATGGAACCCAGACGACAAACTGACAGAGGCGCCGAGGCCGGCGGCAAACGCCTTCCAGAACCTGGAGGTGAACTGAGGACCCCGGTCCGACACGATATCCACTGGCAGCCCGTGGACCCGAAAGACATGCTGTATAACTAAATCAGCAGTCTCCCGGGCCGATGGAAGCTTGGGGAGAGGGACAAAGTGAGCCGCCTTAGAGAACCGATCCACCACCACCAAAATGGTGGTGAACCCGTCCGAAAGGGGAAGACCAGAAATAAAGTCCAGAGATATGTGTGACCAGGGTCGTTTAGGAATAGGAAGTGGTCGGAGGAGACCCGCCGGTGCCCGTCGAGAGGTCTTACTACGTGCGCACACCGGACAGGCCGCCACAAAGGAACGCGTATCCCCCTCCACTGTCGGCCACCAGAACCTCCTACGGATAAATTCCAGGGTCCTGGTTGCCCCTGGGTGGCTGGTGAGGGATGACGCGTGTGCCCACTGTAGCAAGCGTGAGCGCGCCGCCTTGGGAACATACGACCGTCCCGGAGGACCCCCACCCGGATCGGGCTCCCGCGTTAGCGTCGACCTTACCACCCTCTCTATGCCCCAAGACATGGGTGCCAAAATCAAGGCCGGTGGAATAATGGGATGGGGCTGCTCCTCCCGACCAGGAAGATCAAACTGGCGCAACAAAGCGTCAGGTTTGATATTCTTGGAGCCGGGTCTATAGGAGATGGTAAATCGAAATCGTGTGAAGAACAACGTCCACCTGGCCTGGCGAGCGTTAAGGCGTTTAGCCCCTTGGATGTAAGCCAAGTTCTTATGATCAGTCCAAACAATGAAAGGATGTGTCGCCCCCTCTAACCAATGTCTCCACTCCTTCAGTGCCAATTTGATCGCCAATAACTCCCGATTACCCACGTCGTAATTACGCTCGGCTGGTGACAGACGGCGAGAGAAAAAAGCACACGGGTGCACTTTCCCATCCTTTAAGCATCTCTGAGAGAGCACCCCCCCCCACCGCGATGTCAGAGGCATCCACCTCCACAATGAACGGAACCTCTGCGTCATGGCGGATCAATACAGGAGCGGATGTAAATCGACGTTTAAGATCGCAGAAGGCCGACTCTGCCCTAGGCGACCATTCAAAGCCAGGGAGAGAGGACTTAGTGAGAGCTGTTAATGGATTGGCTAAGGCGCTAAAGTTGCGAATAAAGCGCCTGTAAAAATGTGCAAAGCCCAAAAACCGTTGTAACCCCTTGAGCGACGAAGGCCGTGGCCAGTCCAAAACTGCACTCACCTTGGCTGGATCCATGCGCAGATCGCCCTTTGTCAACACAAAGCCCAGGAAGGACACGGTGTCAGTGTGAAACACACACTTCTCAGCCTTAACGAATAGTTGATGCTTGAGGAGACGGTCTAGCACCTCCCGAACGTGCAGTTGGTGTTGCACCATATCGCGAGAAAAAATCAGAATATCATCTAAGTAAACAAACACCGACACCCCAATCAAGTCTCGCAGCACGTCGTTAACTAGGGCTTGGAAGACTGCCGGAGCATTAGCCAAACCAAAGGGCATGACCAAATACTCATAGTGCCCATTGGGTGTGTTAAATGCAGTCTCCCACTCGTCTCCTTCTCTAATCCTGACCAGATTGTATGCATTATGTAAGTCAAGTTTAGAAAAGACCTGTGCCCCCTGTAAGCACTCAAAGGCCGTGTCCATGAGAGGTAAAGGATATCGGTTCTTGATGGAAACGTCATTCAATCCCCTATAATCAATGCACGGGCGCTGATCCCCATCTTTCTTATCAACAAAGAAGAAGCCAGCGCCGGCAGGGGAAGTGGACGGGCGTATGGCAATGCCTCCTCTATGTAGGTGTTCATGGCCAAGGTTTCGGGGCGTGAGAGAGAGAACATTCGCCCGCGAGGCGGGGAGGTACCGGGTAGAAGATTAATGGGACAGTAGTATGATCTATGAGGCGGAAGTGCTTTAGCACGCGTTTTGCTAAAAACGTCCGCCAGGTCCCAATAGATCTCAGGCACCCCTATCAAATCGGGATTAGAGGGTAGATCAGAATCTGCCACGCTCCCCACTATCCTGGAGAAAGAGGGAGGAGACAAAAGGGAAGAGGGGGGGGAAGACAAGGGTTTGGGCAAACTCCCGCTGACAATCGACTTGACGTCGGCCGCCGTTGAGAGTTCGCCCGTGCTCCAATTAATAATATGAACACGTGACGACAACCAGGGATGACCCAACACCATGACAGAATAGGGGGAAAAGATGACAAAAAATGTAACCCATTCCCACTCCCCACCCGCCACCCGGATGTGTAATGGAACCGTGCGCTGGGTGACGCTCCCACTGCCCAGGGGCCGACCGTCCAGGGCGTAAACTGGTAAGGGAACCCCTAAATCCTCCACTGGGGTTCCCCACTCCTTCACCAATCCCACGTGAATAAAATTGCCCGCCGCCCCTGAGTCAATGAGAGCCTTAGTTCCCCTAATGTCACCCCCACAGTTGATCGCCACCTCAAAAAATTTACGTGAATCAGTGGGCTTGGCAGGAATGAGCCCACCTGCTGGCGCTTTCTCGAAGCCTGACGGCGCACCTTCTATTCCCGACTGGCGCCGAGCTGATACAGCCTGGACCCGACAGCTGCCGAAGCGGTGACCGGTGCGACCGCACCGGAAACAGCGTCGCTCTTTGATGAAGCGCTGCCTCTCGTCGTCCGAGAGCGACAGCGCTCCAAGCTGCATGGATTCATCACCCAGTGGCCCACTCGTATAATGCATGGATGTATCAACACCAGGAGAAGAAGGAAAACATACCTGGATGTTGTTGACACGCTCCTTCTCCCTCTCCTGGTGCCGATTGTCCATCTTGATGGCGGTGTTGATCAGCACTTCCAGCTGCTCGGGGAACTCACGCGCGGAGAGCGCATCTCGCATCCGCGCTGAGAGTCCCCTGACGAACAGAACCCACGCAGACGTTCTCCGACCAAGCTGTCTCCCGAGCCAAGATCCGAAAATTGATAGCGTAAGCTGCGACCGTGCGGAGGCCCTGCCGGCAGTCGAGAAGACGACCGCCAGCCTCGAAGATCGAGAGTACCCGGGAAGTATCGAATACTCTTCTCAACTCCCGGGTAAAGGCGTCCAGACTGTCGCAGATTATCGTTCCCGCCTCTAATTCCGCCGTAGCCCAGGAGAGAGCTTGACCGGTGAGTAGCGTGATAATATACGCTACCTGTGCTATCTCCGATGGAAATGATCGTGGTTGCAGCCGGAAAACGAGTAGACACTGGGTGATGAATTCCCGACATCCATCCGGTGATCCATCATAGCGAGCGGGCGCCTGCAGTCGTGGCTCGTGGGACCGTTCCTGGACCCCGAACACCCCCCGACTCTCCTCTGCGTGGACCGCTGCTTCTCTCGTCGCCGACTGAACTCCAGCCACTCCTTCTTGGGCTTGTCGGGCTGTGGCCAACGCCGACTGCGCCACCGCTTGGGATGAGCCGACGATCCCGTTGAGTCGGACTAACTCGGCGCTGACCAGCTGTTGATGTTCTTCCATCCGCTCCTGGGCCGCCCTCTGCGCCTGGAGCATCTCCATGATTGCCTCCATGGAACTCTGATGGTCAGGTCTTCTGTCAGGAATGGAGGTAGGTGAGTTCCAATGGGTGAAGGCAATCACAGAGACGGAGAGTGTTTACTCTTGAACAGGTTCGACTTTAATAGTAAGAACACAAGAGTAAATTCTAAGAGAGATAAATGCTAAATAGCACAGGCAGGAAATAAGATAAATAGGAGCTTATTGGAGGTCCAGAGTTGAACCGTCCGCGTTTTCCCCGAACGCAATTAGTGAAGATCTGACAATGAACAAGCAGAAGACAGGTAGGTTACATAGACACCAAATACCAACATTCCACACACACCCCCGTGACAGCCAATCAGGAACCACCCCTAAGTGACAGCACTAATTGACAGGGAAAGGACAGGTGACAAGCCCAGTGACATATGCCAGGAATGTGGGTGGTCACCGACCTCAGTCGGTGTCCAGAACGTAACACAGATATACAGTACTGCTACATCTATACATTTATGACAACAACATTGTGATACAAAAAGAGTCCAGAAAAGAGTATATACATTTGACGTAAAAACTGTACATTGGGGGAGGTTGGGTAGGTGGGGTGGGGGGGGGGGGGGGTGGGGGGGCTGTACATTGGCGGTGGTTCGGTGGGTGGGGTGGGGTGGTGGGTTGGGCAGGAGGGGTGGGGGGGGAACACTGTACAACTGTACAAGCAAAACTGTACATTTGAATATTGACAACCATACTTGGTCATTTACTGTACATTGGAGGGGGTTGGGTTAGGATATTTACATGGGCCAGTTTCGAATTGCAGTCTCCCGTAGGTGTTCTTTGAGAGTGTTCAGTATGGCTGTGTACCGAACGAATACAACGGTATGTTAACCACTAACAACCACCCACCGTGTGTGTATTTCTTTTATTTAACAAATCGATTATTAGGGCGGCCAGGTGGTGCAGTGGGCAAGGCACTCACCACCAATGCTGGAGACGCTGGGTTCGCGTGTTCGATCCCAGCTCTCCACATTGTTTTCAGTTTGGCTGGTCGTCAGTACTAATACAATTGGCAGTATTAGAGGGTGGGAAAGCTGATGGGTGGGTCCTGGACGTTGTAAACAGAAAAATACTCCTACAGTTCGGTCAGGGCGCCTGCTCAGCAAAGGAAGGATCTGGAGGGAGGTAGTGTGACCTTCCACATGTTACACTCTCCCAGTGAGAATCTGAGCTGCCTGCAGGCTGGCTGCCGGCTGGCTGCACATGTGTCGGAGGATAGCATGTGATAGTCTCCGGCCTCCCGGACCAACAGTAGGGGGGGTGCGCAACAACCAGGAAGGGAGTTGGGAATTGGCATAACGACTAACAGTGGGATGGGAGAAAAAAATATGAAAAATCGGAAAAAGAGGAGGGGGGAAAGATAGTAAAAAAAATTAAAAATAAAAATCGATTATTCATTTCAATATAGAATATTCATTGACAGCCCTACAAGTACAATTAGTTACTGCACACTACATCACCCCTGAGTGGAAAATGGAAAGCCAAACATTTCCCCACTGTACCGAAAACCCGTACCGAACCGTGACTTCAAAACCGAGGTACGTACCGAACCGTGGTTTTTGTGTACCGTTACACCCCTATTATTTAGTGATTAGTCTACAACATGGTCCTCATTGCTGTACGATGTTGAATGCGGACCACATAGATTCCACCACTTATAGTGCTTATTCCAATTAAATTCCCTTCAAGCTTCTCTGATTGGTTAGAAGGGGGAGCCTCACAGTGAAACTTTACAATGGAATATCTAAGCCCACTCACAGCAGACTCTGAATCAGTGTGTCCACATTAAGACATGTTTTGGAGCAAAATAATTCATACAAATATATATACTGTATATCTTTGATTGAAAATCGTACACATTGTAGCTTTAAAGGTAGAAATCGTTAATGCCATCAAACGTAAACAAAGTGCAGTACCGAGCAGGGCTCTTTTGCCTAGAGGTCACTGTTTGATTATTACAGATTTACAGATTCTACCTTTAAGTGGAAATTACTTTGATAGTGTGTTGTTTAAAAAAGTAAGTAAAGTAAGTTGTTTAAAATATCTGTGTATTTAGTTAGAGAAATGAGGTCCAGTGTTTTCACATGGTCCTAGAGAGGGGATGTGTAAGTGCGCTACCCTGTGTTTTCACATTGTCCTAGAGAGGGGATGTGTAAGTGTGGCTACCCTGTGTTTTCACATTGTCCTAGAGAGGGGATGTGTAAGTGTGGCTACCCTGTGTTTTCACATTGTCCTAGAGAGGGGATGTGTAAGTGTGGCTACCCAGTGTTTTCACATTGTCCTAGAGAGGGGATGTGTAAGTGTGGCTACCCTGTGTTTTCACATGGTCCTAGAGAGGGGATGTGTAAGTGTGGCTACCCTGTGTTTCCACATGGTCCTAGAGAGGGGATGTGTAAGTGTGGCTACCCTGTGTTTTCACATGGTCCTAGAGAGGGGATGTGTAAGTGTGGCTACGCTGTCTCCCATCATGCTGATGACGCCCTCAAGCCAGAGGACTTTGTGGGGGAAACGTGGAACAAACACAGGCATGTGTCTGAAGTGCCTACTGACGCGTTTGGAGACATCAGCTTCGGTGGCCTGGGACAGAAGATTGGCAAGGTAATGCGTTCAACTGGACTAAACACTAGGGTTAAGTACCATTCACATCTGAACTGATACCAGTACCAGTTCCTGGAATTCGGTACTTGTAAAAAATCTGTCCAAACTTTTTATAAATCGCATGATCATGTATTATGTTTTAAAATGTTTAAATATCAACATTATCTGTCCATCCTCAGTAAATATGATCAAACTCCTCTGACCACGTCTTTGTGTGTGTGTGTGTGTGTGTGTGTGTGTGTGTGTGTGTGTGTGTGTGTGTGTGTGTGTGTGTGTGTGTGTGTGTGTGTGTGTGTGTGTGTGTGTGTGTGTGTGTGTGTGTGTGTGTGTGTGTGTGTGTGTGTGTGTGTGTGTGTGTGTGTGTGTGTGTGTACTGCATGTGTGTACTGCATGTGTGTGATCAACATTCTGCTCTTTGCTCTCAGCGCAGAATCCTGCCAAGATCATGGTCAGTTTTTAATGTGTTGGTAAAACTCCAATACACAGAGAGAGATGAATTCCTCCAAGTCACTTCTGCTTACATCACATAAAGCTCTAATCTCATTGGTAGCATTTTGAAAAGGTCAGCGGCAACCAAGGTCAATGTTGAAATAAAGTGTCAATCACCAAGGTATCGCTGCCACAGACTCTCTCCATACAATGTAGAGCTATTATTCTAACATGTGGACCATTTATTTTAGTATAATAAATACCACTTACAGCACCTTTAAGGAACATCAATTAAACACAGAATATGAATCCATAATTATGTAGTGTCTGACATGAAGCCAGAGCCAGTATGGATCTAGATCACAGAGACATTGATGTTGTTGTGCAAAAGCACCTCTCTCTATCAGAGACTAATGCAGGACAGAGTTTGCATGACCCTCCAAACAGAGACAGAAAGGAACTTAAACATGGAGCTCCCTGGCTACGTCCGGCACCAGCTCTGGGAAAATAAGCAGACAAGGGACTCTACCAAATTAATTAATTAAAGAATTAAGCAAGTAAAATTGCTTCTACCAGTAAAAGTAGAGGCTTATTTGATTGTGGGTCCTTTAGGCCCTTAGAAACATGTTTACATTTTAAACTTGAATGTCATTCAGCAGATCATTTTAAAACGGGATTTTTGTTATATTTTGTGTGCAACTGATGACGTATTTAAACTTTTTTGACGATTTACAAAAAAAACTAGGGTAAACTAGGTAACGATTTGGCTAGTTTTTACTTCAACATTGAGAAAATACTTTATTTACAATATTGAAATTGACATTCCTGATAGACAGTTAAGCAGTTGATTGCGATTTGCACAAGTCAGTTTCACTAATAATGATGTGCGTTGAGTTCTCAGTGAGGACATCGCCTCACATTCACTTCCCCACCTGTCGTCCCTCTTCCTACATCCAGCCTCTTTGCTCCAAGTACGGACACATAAGCAACAGACTTTCTTTCTTTCTTTCTTTCTTTCTTTCTTTCTTTCTTTCTTTCTTTCTTTCTTTCTTTCTTTCTTTCTTTCTTTCTTTCTTTCTTTCTTTCTTTCTTTCTTCCTTGTATGTGTGCTGGTGTCCAGTATGTGCGAGTGTCCACAGACACGTCCCCGGGGCTCTTGTACCAGCTGATGACGGAGGAGTGGAAGCTGCCTCCTCCCAACCTGCTGATCTCAGTGACCGGAGGAGCCAAGAACTTCTACCTGAAGACCAACCTAAAGGCCATGTTCCACAGGGGCCTCATCAAAGTAGCACAGACCACAGGTCAGCCTGGGGGAGGGAGAGGCCATGTTCCACAGGGGCCTCATCAAAGTAGCACAGACCACAGGTCAGCCTGGGGGAGGGAGAGGCCATGTTCCACAGGGGCCTCATCAAAGTAGCACAGACCACAGGTCAGCCTGGGGGAGGGAGAGGCCATGTTCCACAGGGGCCTCATCAAAGTAGCACAGACCACAGGTCAGCCTGGGGGAGGGAGAGGCCATGTTCCACAGGGGCCTCATCAAAGTAGCACAGACCACAGGTCAGCCTGTGTGTGTGTGTGTGTGTGTGTGTGTGTGTGTGTGTGTGTGTGTGTGTGTGTGTGTGTGTGTGTGTGTGTGTGTGTGTGTGTGTGTGTGTGTGCGTGTGTTAGGGCTGCACGATTAATCGTTTTTTAATCTAAACCGCTATTTGGAATGATGCAATTATCAAATCGCCAAGCCTGCAATTTTTTATTTAATTTCTTTTCTTTAACCAGGAAGTCCCATTGAGTTACAATTAACCCAAGTGTACCCTTCTTGGTAGAAATGGAGGTCCAGACACTCGCTCCAGATTTATGGCAGTTTATTAACAGAAGCAAGACGATGGCTGCTTTGTAAAAACTCTTGCTGTTGCTCAAAAACACTGAATGGTTACAATAACTCAAGGTTTGCATTGGATCTCCAGACTACTGTTACAAGAATGTTCCTTGGTATTTGTCAATACCGTCGTCCGTGATCTCGGTCTCTGTATAGCGGCGTAGATGTGTAGCGTGGTCAAGGCTCTTGTTCAATCTTCTTCCTGCATTCTCAATGATCTGATTCTCACAGTCCTGGGGCCCCAGTTATAAAGGCCAGATTCCAGGGTGATGACATCACAGGCTAGTGACCTCAGCTCAGGTATTCCTCCAATCCACAACAGTATCGGTTTGTCTTTGAAAAAGTAGGTGTGGCTTGTCTAACTGCCAGCCTACACACAGTTCACAGTTTACAATTTCATTTTCAGACTAATACATTGTTACTGTCACATTTATAACACATAATATATGAATTTTCAGCTTCCTCTTTCAAGGACACCCATTTCCATATAAAACGTTAGGTTATAGCTATAACCAAGTTCTGTTAATAGTGGTGACGCTCGGCGTCACTCATGCACTATCCCCGCATGTGCACGCGCACTGAATAAAGACCACAATGTACCTTTATATCCCAATATTTGTCTGACCACACCCCTATCAGCTTCCCATATAAGCAGGGGTGGGGCCACCCCCTCGCCTCCTTCCCAAGCTTTCACCACAAGGCGAGATCAAGGGCTGCAGCGGCGTCGGACGCCGAGCGTCACCACTATTAACAGAACTTGGTTATAGTTATAACCTAACGTTCTGTGACATAGTGGCTCCGCTCGGCGTCACTCATGCACAAGGGAGGCCGAGCGGGAGCCACCGGCCGACAAATACACCCCGCTGAAGGCTCCCCACAACCATCAGAACAGGGAGGGCCGAGCCCCCCTGACCTCCCCTAATGGAGGGCACCCCCCCTATTGGAGGTTTCCCGGGAGGGCGACGGACCCGACCGTGCGAAGAGGCACTCAAGCAACTCAACGCACAGGGTGAGCAGACCGTGGCCTGACCCCACGACTACACACACGCACAACCCGCATGCCACCCGGGAACAACCTCGTTACTGCCCCCAGAATCACGGGGTCAAGGGCAAACCCAACCACGTGGCAAGGCCGTAGCAGCGGAGCGCGAAGGAAGGCCCAGACCCACCAAAGGGACTGGACCCCCTGGAACGGGGGCCCGGAGAAGTCCATGATGCCAGCATCAAGACCCCACCAGGTGGGCACTTAGTGACCCCGCCCCCCACATCGCCAGCGTATTCGGACAAAGGCCCCTCAGCCGAGCGGGCCCTGTCCCCCCAATAGTACACCGCCTGGCACACTGACCCTGCAGAACAGGCAGTCAGCATGGCCGTAAGCACACAAAAAAGGTTAACCAACGGAAGCAGGCAGCGCACCGGGGAAAAAACCAGGCAACAGGCTGTAACCTGAGCCTGGAGCACTGCGGACGAGACAGGCGCCAAAGGAGTCAGCTGAAAACAGCCGCCCCGGCCGAAGGGGCGTATGCTGGCGTTGTTGCATGACCAAGCCTCCATTCAAAAAAAACCCACCCAGAGGGGTTGAGGCAGAGAAGGCTGACACGATTGGCAGACGTCATGAACGTGCAGGGGCACCCTCAACCGGGTAACCCGGGAGTTGACACTGCTCCAACACACCAGGGAATCAACCACCTTGGTGTTACCCAATGCGGTGGTTGTTCCTATAACCCCTCAAGAAAAAACTCCAAAACACACCTGCGGGTATACACCGGCTATACCGCAATACAAGTGTTTCAGTTTTCAAAAAAGGGTTAACCCAGGCCTACGGGTCGACGAAACATTACTTCGGACCGGGCCCGGCGATACGGGAAGCACAGGGTCACCAGAGGAGGTCAAAGACCACCCCAACAGGCCCCTCTTCGCCATGCATGAGAGAGGAGCAAAAAGAATGGAGAACCAGCCCCAAGCACACCGTACTTGGTATTCCCAGGCGGTCTCCCAACCAAGTACTAACCAGGACCAACCTGCATAGCGGCCGAGATCTGACGAGATCGAGCGTGTACAGGTTGGCATGGCCGTAAGCCATTACGACAGTGCAGAGTACAAAATGTACCCAACCAGGGTCTCCATAGCGCTTAACCCTGTGACACCCGGACCGACCTGGCATTTTCCCCCTGAAAAAGCCCAAGTCCCTCAGGGTACCAGAACAGCAGATCTGCATCCCCGGCGGACAACGGTTTAACTGATCCGGACCAGCGTGACCAGAACCAGTCCCGTGACCTAACCACGCCGACATGCCTACTCCAGGAGAAGGGGCAGATATGCGTGTTGATCTTAAACATGAAAAGAAGGCGCCACCCAGACGTTCGGTGCGAACCGCGCCCGGTGGCCCACCCCCAGGGCGTGAGACCCCTCTACATATGTTCAGATCCATTCCGTCATCATCCCCCAGATATGAACGAGAATCCGTCGACAACCAAAACAGGTCGTCGGAAGAGGAAAAAACCTCCATCCCAGTTGCTTTATAAAAACGCCGTTTTAACCTCAAGCAACCAAGGCGTGCCAGTCAGTCGCCTGATTACAGAACACCCCGAGCTAGCACTATACGTGCGTCGGGACACAACCACATCAATGAACAGGCTATTTAGACCTGTCATTGAATCCCCAAGGCGCCCAGGGGAACGACAAGAGGGGTGTGATGCTTCCTAACTCCAACTCTTTTTAATAGAAAAGAAGGAAGCACCAATAATAATATAATAATTCATTTAATTTATATAGCGCTTCTCAATAACCCGAAGTCGCTGACAGTAGTCGGGAGCAGGGGTACAAACAAAGAAACAAAAGCAAAGAAACAAAAACAAAAACAACAAAGAAACAAAAACAAAAAGGAACATGAGACCATGGGGGGAACAGGGGAGACAGCCTGATAGCACAAAAAAGGACTGGAGACAGATATCAATCAGGTTGGAAGGGAGGGGGGGGTTTAGGGGTGGGGGGGGTTGAAGGCAAGGGAGAACAGGTGGGTTTTGAGGCGAGCTTTGAAGGTGGAGAGTGTAGGGGAGTCTCTGATGGACTGGGGGAGGGAGTTCCAGAGTCGGGGTGCAGTGCGAGAGAAGGCCCGATCTCCGAAGTTTTTAAGCTTGGATGTCGGGACAGTGAGGGAGGCAGTGGAGGAGGACCGGAGGGAACGGGTGGGGCGGTAGGGGAGAAGGAGATCAGTCAGGTAGGGGGGGGGCAGGCTGTGGAGGGCTTTGAAGGTGAGGAGTAGTGTTTTAAAGTTAATGCGGTGTTTGATCGGGAGCCAGTGGAGGGAGTGGAGGACAGGAGTGATGTGTTCGCGGGACCGGGTGTTAGTGAGGAGGCGGGCGGCTGAATTTTGGACCATTTGCAGTTTATGGAGGGAGCGGGAGGTGATACCAGTGAGGAGGGAGTTGCAGTAGTCCAGGCGGGAGGAGATGAAGGCGTGAATGAGGGATTCAGCAGCGGGGGGGGAGAGGCAGTGACGGATTTTTGCGATGTTGCGGAGGTGAAAGTAGGATATTTTTACGATGGAGCGGATGTGGGGGTCAAATGAGAGGGTGGGGTCAAGGAGGACACCAAGGTTGCGGACTAGGGGGGAGGGGGTGATGGTGGAGTCGTTGATGGTGAGTGTGATGGGTCTGGATCTGGTGAGGGTGGTTTTGGTGCCAATGATGAGGAGTTCAGTCTTGTCACTGTTCAGTTTGAGGAAGTTGTGAGTCATCCAAGTTTGGAGTTCGGTGATGCATGATTCGATGTGACTGAGGGGTGGGCTGTGGGGGGATTGTGTACTGATGTAGATTTGGGTGTCGTCAGCGTAACAGTGGAAGTTGAGGTGGTATTTACGGATGATGTGACCAAGTGGGAGAATGTAGCAGATGAAGAGCAGGGGGCCAAGGACTGAGCCTTGGGGGACCCCCTGTGTGACTGGGGAGGGGGAGGAGGTGTGGCCGGAGAGGGAGATGAATTGGTGTCGGTCAGTGAGGTAGGAGGAAAACCAGTCGAGTGCTGTGCCCTCAACACCCAGTTGGTGCAGCCTTTGGAGGAGGATGGAGTGACACACTGTGTCAAAGGCTGCACTGAGATCGAGTAGGATCAGGATGTTGAGGGCACCGGAGTCAGCGGAGATGAGGAGGTCGTTGATGACCTTAACCAGTGCAGTTTCGGTGCTGTGAGCGGGACGGAAGCCAGACTGAAGGGGTTCATAGAGGGTGTTGGACTGGAGATGGGAGTGGAGTTGGGAGGCAGCAATACGTTCCAGTGTTTTTGAGAAAAAAGGAAGATTGGATATGGGGCGGTAGTTGGAGAGGCTGGATGGGTCAAGAGTGGGTTTTTTGAGGACAGGGGTGACAGCGGCGAGTTTGTAGGGGGAGGGGACGTGGCCTAGGGATAGTGACTGGTTGAAAAAGGCGGTGAGGTGGGGGATGAGAGCAGGGAGGCAGGCTTTGGTGAGAGTAGTGGGTAGGGGGTCAAGGGAGCAGGTAGTGGTCTTGGAGGTGGTCATGAGGTCCATGATGAAGGAGGAGTCAACTGGGGCGAAGGCAGTAAAAGGGGTGGGAGGGATGGAGTCAGGTGGGGGGAAAATGTTGGTGGGGGGGGCGAGGGTGGGGGAATTGGCGATGCGGGCAGTCAGTGAGCTGTTGATTAGAGATACTTTATTATTGAAGAAGAGGAGAAACGAGTTGCAGAGGTCAGGGGAGGAGAGTGAGTTATTGTCCGGGGGTTGTAGGAGTTTCTTGACAGTGGAGAAGAGGGTCCGGGGGTTGCGGTTGCTGCTGTTGATGATGGTGGAGTAGTGGGCAGATTTGGCAGCTTGGAGTGCATCACGGTAGGAGGAGAGGTGCTGTTTGTGGAGGTCAGCGTGGATGGTGAGGCGGTTTTTTTTTTATAGAGGCGTTCTAGTTGACGGCCGGTCTGCTTCATGGAGCGGAGTTCCGGAGTGTACCAGGGGGAGGAGGTGGTGAATGAGACAGTGATGGTTTTCAGGGGTGCCAGTGAGTCGAGGGAGTCAGAGAGACTAGGGTTGAGGAGGAGGGCATAGTCAAGTCAAGTCAAGTCAAGTCAAGAGTTTTAATTGTCACGGCATACAGGTATACAATGAAATGCGGCTGGTCTTGCCCGCGACGATGTGCAATACAGTGGTACAACATATAATAGAATCCAATAAAAATACAGTGGTACAACATATAATAGAATCCAATAAAAACAACAGTGCAATAAACAGGTAACATGGTGTGCCATCTCGGTATCTGTACATAGTATTTACAGAGCATATAGGACATGCTAGGTAGCTTTAGTAGTGCAATACACTGTTCCTGTTGTTTTACTAATTTAAAGTGGCCTTTCCTCTGGCCATAAGTGTGCATGTGTGCGGCATGAGTGTTAAAGTGGCTGCTAGTGTGTGAGCGTGCTCAGCGTGCGTGTCTTGTGTGTGCTTGTGTGTGCTTGTGTGTGGATAGTTCAGTTTTCTGTGTCTCTCAATGTTCATTGTTCAAGGCTCTGATGGCCTGGGGGAAGAAGCTTAGCCTAAGCCTCTCCGTCCTAGTAGCTGGGGTTCGCAGGCGTCTGCCTGACCTCAGCAGCTGGAACAGGCTGTTATTGGGGTGGTGGGGGTCTTTCATTATCCTGCAGGCTCTGGATTTGCACCTCTTGTTGTATAGAGCCTGCAGGGGAGGTAGCGCAATACCCGTGGTACGCTCGGCTGAGCGCACCACTCTCTGTAGGGCCTTCTTGTCCTGTGCCGTGCTGTTCCCATACCAGGCAGTGATGTTTCCGGTCAAGATGCTCTCTACAGCTCCTGAGTAGAAGGACTGGAGTATCTTCCCCGATACTCTGAACTTCCTTAACTGTCTCAGGTGGTATAGGCGCTGCTTCGCTTTCTTTACTACTGTGTCTATGTGTGTTGACCATGTCAGATCCTCTGAGATGTGGACCCCCAGGTACTTGAAGCTGCTCACCCTGTCCACGGTAGCCCCGTTAATCATCAGTGGTGTGTGTGTCTCCTGCTGTCCTCTCCTATAATCCACGATCAGCTCCTTGGTTTTACCAATGTTCAGGAGCAGGCTGTTGTCCTGGCACCAACGTTCCAGTACCTCAACCTCCTCCCGGTAGGCCTTCTCGTCGTTGTCCGAGATCAGCCCCACCACCACCGTGTCATCTGCGAACTTCACTATGGAGTTGGAGCTGAACTTGGCCACACAATCGTGTGTGTAGAGTGAGTACAGCAGGGGGCTTAGAACACAGCCCTGGGGGGACCCGATGCTCAGGGTGATGGTGTTGGAGGTCTGACTCCCCACCCTGACCGCCTGGGGTCTTTCACTCAGAAAGTCCAGTACCCAGGCGCTCAGGGCGGAGCTCAGACCTAGCTCGATCAGCTTGTCCACCAGTCTGGTGGGGACTATGGTGTTGAACGCTGAGCTGTAGTCAATGAACAACAGTCTCACATAGCCCCCCTTCTGACGGTCAAGGTGGGAGAGAGTGCTGTGCAGTACCTGGGAGACCGCGTCATCAGTGGACCTGTTTGTCCTGTATGCAAATTGCATAGGGTCCATATCACTGGGGAGGGAGGCACAAATGTGGTCCTTGACCAGCCTCTCGAAACATTTCATGACCACAGAGGTGAGTGCCACCGGTCTGTAGTCATTTGGACATGTTGGGGAGGGTTTCTTCGGTACAGGGATGATGGTAGACATCTTGAAGCAGGCAGGGACTACTGACTCCGCCAGGGATTGGTTAAATATGGCGGTGAACACCGGGGCAAGCTGGTTTGCACAGGACTTAAGTATGCGTCCTGTTATACCATCTGGGCCAGCAGCCTTCCTGGTGTTCACCTGCATAAATGCTCTTCTCACACTGTGTTCCGACAACGAGAGAGCGCCCCCGCCCCCCCGCGGTTGCCCCCCCCCCCTCCACAACAGCCGGTGCGCCAGTGACGTCCCTAGCCAGAGGGCTAGCGGCGACACTGTCTACACCGAACCGAGCGTAGAAGGAGTTGAGTTTGTCCGCGAGAGAGGCGTCGTCGCTCCCCATTGAGGGGGCGCTGACTTTGTAGTCAGTTATTGTCTTCAGTCCCCTCCACAAGCCTCTTGTGTCGTTTTGTGCCATTTGTGTCTCCAGTTTCTCAGCATATGTCCTCTTAGCAAGTTTAACAGCCTTGCGCAGAGTGTAGACTGAAGCCTTGTATTCTTCCATATTTCCTGACTCTCTGCCCAGGTTATAAGCCGTGGTGCGTGAGTTCAGGGCTGTTCTTATAGTGCTGTCCACCCAAGGTTTCTGGTTTGGGAAAACCCGCGCCTTCTTTGTGGGGACAATACCGTCTGCAACTGTTGTTATGTAACTCACAACGGTATCAGCGTACTCGCTGACGTCACTGGCGCTTCCTTTAAACATGTCCCAGTCTGTGACCTCGAACGCATCACGGAGCGTGGCCTCTGATTCGTCAGACCACTTTTTTGTCTCACGTGACACGACGACGTCACGCGATCTTTGTTTGTTAGAGGGGGCGGAGTCAGGGGGAAAGGCAGAGGATATGGACTGAGACAGTGTGAGAGGGTCGATGGATTTTATGTTACGGAAAGAGATGGTGCGTTTGTTGGAGTGGTGGGGTGGGGGAAGGGGAGCAGAGAAAAGGATGCAGTAGTGGTCAGAGAGTGGGAATGGGATGGGGTGAGGATTGGATATGGGTAGGGAGGCAGAGCAAACAAGGTCAAGTGTGTGGCCTTTGTTGTGGGTGGGGAAGTTGATGTGCTGGGTGAGGCTAAAACAGTCAAGGAGGGAGAGGAAGTCAGGAGTGAGGTTTGAGTTTGGTTGGTCAACATGGATGTTGAGGTCACCGGTAAGTAGGAGGCGGGTGGAGAGAGTGGAGGCTATGGTCAGGAGATCAGAAAGTTCAGTTAGAAAAGAGGGATGAGGCTTTGGAGGGCGGTAGAGGAGTAGTGCAGTGATAGAGTTGGGGAGGGAGGGGGCAAGGTATTCAAAGGATAGCATGGGAGGGAGGTTTAGGTGCAGTTCAGTGATGGATAGGGAGAGTTTGTGGAAAACGGCAAGACCCCCCCCTCGGCCAGAGAGGCGGGGCTTGGCGATGAAGCTGTAATTTGGGGGGGTAGCTTGGTTGAGGGAGTAGAAGTCCGAGGGCTGTTGCCAGGTTTCAGTGAGGAGGAGTAGGTCAAGGTTGTTGTCCAGTAGTAGTTCATAGATCAGAGGTGATTTGTTAGAGAGAGAACGGGTGTTGAGGAGAGCAAGGGAGATGGATGGGGGAGCAGGGAGGAAGGAGCGAAGGTTATCGAGGTTAGCGGTGCGGCGGGTGGGGGTGGCAGGGGGGCGAGAGGTAGTCCAGGAAGAGGGGATGTATGAGCCGTCAGGGAGGTGGAGAGTCCGGTTTCGATTTAGGCGGGGGCCTCTGTGGATGTTGCGACGGCGACAGTGAATGCCAGCGTTTCTGGCAGCAGTGGCAGTGGCAGCGGGGAGGCGGTAGTTGTTGTTGAGCGAGTGAAGATCAGCAGGAGTATATGAGAGGCGGCAGGGGGGTGGGGGGGGGGCAGTGAAAAATGGGGGGAGGGGGGGGAGTGAGAATCCAAGGGGAAAACGGTAGGAGAAGCAGGAGTCCGAGTTGGGTGTAGAATAGGAGCACGAGTGGGTTAAAAGTTGGTAGTAGCTGGAGGGCGGAGAGTTGGAGTAGAATGTTGAGCGGATCACTCCGGGGCTGCAGCTGGACAATGGGAGCACTCCAGAGTTGCAGCTGGATACTGGGAGAGAGAGTGTTGTTGTTTTGGAGCAGCGTGTAGTAGCCGGCTCCAGACCAAGCCCGCATAGCGGGCCGACCTGACCGCGCCATACCAGCAGCCAAGACCGAGAGGAGAGTGAGGGCAGTAGTGTAGTATCGCCGACACTCACCCGAGGAGATGGGAACCCGCAAACCAGCGCGAGGGAGTGGTGTCGCCCTCGCGGGAAAGGAGTAGTAGGATAGCACGGCCAGGCAGGCAGTGCCAGCAGCGGGTGGCTGGTTTAGCCGACAGCAGACAGCCAGGAGCAGATGGAGGGACACACACAGGACCGGTCCGGAGGACAGGTAAGGTTTTGTCGGGGAGAAAAATGTGTAGATCCGGGAGTTTGTTTTCCAGTGGCGAGGTTTGTAGACCAGTTTGAGATCCAGTGATGGTGGGAACGGTGGGAGTACAGTCGGCAGGTCCAGAGAGCAGGGGGGAAAGTGAGGACGTGAAATGTTTGTAGAGAGTCAGGACGGGCGCAGGAGAGGACGGGAGAGACAAGCAGCGTCGACGGTAGAAAACAAAATAACAAATAAAGTACAGGGAATGGACGTGGGGGAAACGGGTAACAGGGCTGGGATACAGTTTAAACGGGTAAATAGAGATACGGACAGAAGCGGCAGTCACAGGTTGACGCCAGCAATGCTCTGGATCCGAGAAAAAACAAGAAAAACAGCTGAGTGACGCGGGACAGATTCAATTGCACCTTGAGCCAACAGTATGTATCCCAGTCTACACAGCCGGGGGTAAAAATGTTTCCCATTTTTACATCCCACCACCCTCCCATAGGGAGGAGACGGAAATCCCCAGAGAGACTTCCCACGCGAGCTGTACAGATTGAAAAGAATATATTGCACCTTGAGCCATGTAAAAGTTTGGTTTTAGGGCTCTCCGGGGAGGAGGCACTGAACCCATACACACTCAATAATCAAATTGAATCGAATACACACACAATAGAGTAGGACTCCTCCTTGAGGTTCCACTCACCTTGACAATCTGAGGAGGAGGCTCTGTACTCTGAGGAGGCTCCCTCACATGGAAGGAGAGTCCCAACTCACAGAAGGCCCGAATAGGAGCTTCGTGAGGAGGAGCCCTGACCACCCCCCGAAACAGATCCATCATATGGACCTGAACAGCACACGGAAGTCCTACCAACAGAGACGCGCATAGTGACGTACTCTATGGCGGGGGAATTTCTGCGGTGCACACGCCCAATATTCCAGGGCGTGGGACCAGGAAACTCCCCCCCCCCCTCACCCTATAACGTGCCGAACCGCAACGTGACAGGAACCTTGAAGGACAGGTGGGTTTACCCCTGACCAACAGAAAAAAGGGGGAGAAAAGGTTACCAGTTCACCCCTTTACGACCCCACACCCATGATACGATGTAATGACAAAAAAGAGTATGACGCAGTCATAGTCAGCCCCATGAAGCGTCTAACAGCTTCACACAGCGCATGTGCCAACCTGCTATCTGATTTTTACTAAGGAAAAAACACAGAACAGAGAGGGCCCTCGCAAGAGCCCCGGTACCAGACTTACACATGTGCTTCTGTGGCCAGCCCAACCCAGTTGTAGGTCACACGACACACACAACCCATTATCACCTACAAAAAATGGCAAAAACACTCTACAGAGGAACGCCGTTTTTCATAATGAGAGAATACACAATTCTCAATTAGTATCGGCCACAGGCCTTGCTAAGCACACACGAAAAAGTGACCAAACAATCTTTTCTTTAGGAAAATAAAGTTTCTCAAGCGGTTAGCACAACCCCAACAACTAAGCCAAGGGTTACATCGTATCCCTACCACACAGTGACACAATATAGTGTAACAACATGTCTGAGAGGAGGATGAAGAAGTCCCCAGGGAACCGGGAGGAAACACAACCCTCCTACTTTACCCTTAATACGGCCAGTTAAACAGGTAAACCTGTTAATATGTGAACACACTGTTCATTGTCATTACAGGCTGAGAAAAGAATCATTCTTTACTCATATGTCACTAAGCATAGCTTTATAGGTTAGTTTAACCCCCTTAGTTGTGAGTACACGATACATGAACACACAATGTGTCTCAACACAACAAACCAGATAATTTCACATCTGTAACAATAACCTGATTTGCATGGAGACCAGTGACAAGACAATTCACACATAACTCGCGTCGTATCCTAAATGTAGTGCAGCAACACTCGTTTTGGAAAACATCGTTATTTACAAAACATTTAGAAGGGAAAGCAAGAAGAAGTGTTCAAGGTCTGGTCAGGACCTTGCCTACCGGGAGCGCAGATCAAGCGAATTGCAGTCTCTAACATGGCACCGAAGTAAACACAGCCTCCTGTGTTTGACGACACGGGCAGCTCGCTGCTCCAACCCGCCGCTACGGTGCTCCTTGTTGACGCAATCCTCGCCGGCTGGCCCCAGGGTAGGTTCGACGAACATCCTCTGTCAAAGATGACGTCGTAGTCAAGAGTGTTAAAAACATGTTATAGTCACAGCACGTTCAACAGTGTAGCATTAAGCTAACGGCCGCTCTCGGCCGATAGCAGCAAGCTAACGTTTACCTAGCCTAGTGACACAACAGGCTCCTGGTAAACACAGCGAGCTAGCGCCGCAGCTAACAGCTGACTGGCTAACACAGTAGGTCACAACTAGCAAGCAAGCTAATTAGCTACCACCTGAACTCGTACACAACGATACAACAAGTCACACTCAGACAGGCCGCCGTTCTGAAACCCTCCTCACCTTTTAAGAGAGAAGAGAAACGAGATGTTAACACAGTTTTACAACGGTGATATTACCAACACCCGGCGGAGCCAGCACAAATCCCATCTGGGCTGTAGCTGACTTGAACATGGATTTTCCGATAATGAACATCCATGCTCACATTTCCTCGTTTAGGGTAAACTCTCATTTGCATATGAGAGACGGGGCCTATACGGTGACAGAGAAGTACCCACGCGTCCAGAGATCCTGGGATCACCAGTTACTGGTCGTGTGGCCCACTAGTTGCTATAATGGGCTTCAGACCAAGGTCCTCCGCCGTTGCCTAAGAGGCTGAACAAAGGACCCTAATCTGGGGCCGGTTTCCGTAAACATTGTCAGCTAGTCCCCATAGCACTAACAGACAAATGGAGCTCGCAAGCAAAACATCACTCACCAACCTGGAACCCACCGCTTCTCACAACAGCGGCGCGTCCTACAGTCCAGCTGTGTCGCTGAAAGGCTTTACCGCAACCAGCCCCAGCAAGGAGGACTGCAGTTGAGAGGCATGTAGCGGCATAAACTCCCAATACGAAACCCGACGGAGGTGTAGAATGATCATCATCTTCCAGACACTCCAGTACGAAGACAATATCGCCGTATTTTCTCGAAACTAGTGAGAGAGAAAATAAAGATATGATGTCAACGTATCTCTTGTTTTCCAACTTCCTCCTACTAGCAACACGTCAAGTTGGGATCTCCGAAGGCTTGTGGTGAAAGCGAGAAGGAGGCGAGGGGGTGGCCCCACCCCTGCTTATATGGGAAGCTGATAGGGGTGTGGTCAGACAAATATTGGGATATAAAGGTACATTGTGGTCTTTATTCAGTGCGCGTGCACATGCGGGGATAGTGCATGAGTGACGCCGAGCGGAGCCACTATGTCACAGAACATTCCTTTTTAAGATCAGAATAAGCCATAACCTCTTTAAAACAGTTCTTTCTACATAATTATCTTAAATGATTCTTATTAGATTGGGTTTTCCTTATACTACTTTAAAACAAACCATTGCACTTTAAATCAACGTTATCATGAATATTTATTAACCTTATACTTTGTAAAAATACAATTGCCTTGTTTTCATTACAGACTATATATTCTAATAATCTTTCAAATTATAACAGTATTTACTGCAGTTTTACTCTTTTGTTGTTACCAGAAGACATATGAAACCATGCTTTTCTAACTAATCACCTTAAATGATATTAATTCAATCAGTTATATTGATAGACAACATTAAGTAGTTTGCACCAGTTTTCTTGTATTTTAGTAAAATAATCCTGTACAATTGGCTATAACTATTCCATGTTTACTCTCAAACTGTTTCCCAGGTAAAACCTCATTTCAGTAATAATTGTACTTTAGTTTTGTTCAAACAGAATATGAAAAAGCTACATTTCTAATATCCAAGTTCTGAGCATTTTCTCCTCTATATTTACACATGTGACTATCCCTGTATTCTGGCCGAACCATTGTTCTTAGCCATCGGGGGTAACTCCCCTCTGTTCTGGATTCCTTTGAGGCCGGGCTAGGTGTTTAAAGTAATCAAGACATTCAAATCTGTTTCTATTCTCTTACTTTGGTTGCTTAGTAACTAAGTGTTGTGATATCTTCATCCATTGTCACTGTATTTAAATTAACCATGTGTTCCTTGTGAGTTCCTGTGAGACTTCCTGACTCAGCATTTCAACTATTGACACAGCTCTGTCAGCGGTCACAAGAAGATCTACAATAACCATCTAAGGATATGTATATTTGTCCCAAAAATATACTACAAAAGCATCTAAAATGTGTGTGCGCGGTAGGTGCCTGGATCATCACAGGAGGAACTCACACAGGTGTGATGAAGCACGTTGGACAGGCAGTGAGAGACCACGCCTTGAGGAACAGCTCCGCTCAGCAGGCTCAGATAGTGGCCATAGGAGTGGCCACATGGGGAACCCTGCATAACAGACAGAGCCTGGTTCACCCAGAGGTAACTTTTACACATTTACACATTAAAACCACTACTAGTAAGATTTCAACAGTAATATATCACTGTAAATTCAACACCCACGTCTTGGCAGGATTACAACAGAAACATGAGACCTGTGTGTTCTATCCCTCTCCCCCTCTTGGGGGCGACATTGGCTCAGGAGGTAGAGCAGTCGTCTGGTAATTAGAGGGTTCCTGGTTCGATTGTGGGACTTCCCTGCGTGGCATGTCGTCCTTGAGCAAGACACTTACACACCCCTAACTGCTCCTGATGAGCAGGTTTGCACCTTGCCTACTCCTAGAACCCACCTCACCCCTGCCCACTTTGACAAGTTAACCTAGGATGGCTTAGAGTAGACGACAGAGTACAGCAACTTGCAATGGGCCTGGTCTACAAGATACACTACACACGACCAAGGTACCCATGTACATGTCAAAATACTTCCCAAAGGTCAGTGAATACCATGATCACAACACCAGAGGGAGCTCCACAAATCATGTTAAACCCAGATTCGGCTCAAACAAGGGACTAAACACGTTTAGCAATTATGCCACATCAATGTGGAACGCCCTACCCAAAGCTGTAAAGGAATGTGAATCACTACCCACTTTCAAAACCACTCTCAAAGAACACCTACGGGAGACTGCAATTCGAAACTGGCCCCTGTAAATGTCCTAACCCAACCCCCTCCAATGTACAGTAAATGACCAAGTATGGTTTTGTCAATATTCCAATGTACAGTTTTGCTTGTACAGTTGTACAGTGTTCCCCACCCACCCACCCCTCCTACCCAACCCCCCCGCCCAACCCACCCACCCAACCACCTCCAATGTAGAGCCCCCCCCACCCAACCCCACCCCACCTACCCAACCTCCTCCAATGTACAGTTTTTACGTCAAATGTATATACTCCCTTTTCTGGACTCTTTTTGTATCACAAACAGTACTGTATTTGCAAATCTGGTATGTCATAAATGTATAGATGTAGCAGTACTGTCATGTATGTCATATATGTTATGATGAATTGAAAATGGGGGACCCTGATGTAAACAAGACGAAAGTCTTTCTCTGGTCTGCATCCCCTTAACAATTGTGTGTATTGAGCTGTACTGTATTGTACCCATTTTGCAATCTGTTAATAACGTTTTCAATCAATCAATCAAACGTCTCTCTTGTTCTCTCGTCCTCTCGTCCTGCTCAGGGTCATTTCCCTGCCCACTACTCGGTGGACGTGCCGGGTCAGGGCGGCCTGTCCTGCCTGGACGACAACCACTCCCACTTCCTGCTAGTGGACGACGGGACCCACGGACACTACGGCGTGGAGATCCAACTCCGCAGCCTCCTGGAGAAACACATCTCCCAGCAGCCTCTAGGAAACCAAGGTAAGATGGCAGACACTTTTGTTTTCTTTTTACAATTATTATGATATAATTCTACCATTTGGTAGAATATGGCTTAACACATATACAGTACACATAACATAACATTCAATAATGAATGAATGAATGAATGAATGAATGAATGAATGAATGAATGAATGAATGAATGAATGAAATTAATGAAAACTTTATTTAACAGATTGCAGAATGGGTACAATACAGTACGGCTCAATACACAATTGTTAAGGGGATGCAGACCAGAGAAAGACGTTTGTCTTGTTTACATCAGGGTCCCCCATTTTCAATTCATATTGACATTTATGACATACTCAACATACATGACATTTATGGCATAGGGACATACAGGTATTTAGTACTGATACATTTGTGACATATACAGTATTCAAATATACAGTACTGTTACCCATAGATCCTGACAGAGTATATACATATGATGGGGAGGGGACTGTACATTAGGAGGGGGTGGGTGGGAGAGAAATATACATACGGTGGTGAGGAGACTGTACATTTGGAGGGGGTGGGTGGGAGAGAAATATACATACGGCGGGGAGGGAGATTATACATTGCGGTGGGGAGGAGACTGTCTATTAGGAGAGATGTTCCCTCTAATTTTTTTTCAGTCTGAGCAAACACTCAAACCTCCTGAGCAGACATCAGCAACTACTGAGCAACATACGTCACATGCCGATTAACCGGTTAGTTGATAAGCGGCGGTTTGTAAAAAATCTGAGAATCTTAATTTCCCTCAATGTCTAACATAAAAATATATACATTTAGCTGATACACAGAGAAATAATACAAAAAGGCATATTATATTCCTTAATCAAATATTTATTTGACCATTGATTGACGATACAGAGCAAAGTCCATACTTTGGCGGTGGCGGTGTGAGTCGTGTCACTAACTTTTGTCTTTTTAGGAGGCTGACTCGTCATTATTTTATTAAGTGAATTATAATGCGACTTCAAGGGTGACCATATTTTGATTTTTTTTAAAGAGGACACTGCCTTCAGCCTCAAGATACTTAATGATACTCAAAGTTTACTCAAAGATGCCTTATCATTATAATATATTTAAGGTATGCCTCCTCTGTATGGATATAAAATTATTGTTTATATTATTTTATATAACAAAATAATATCTCTCTATGTTACTCAACATGCTGTATTATGCCTAAAGTAATCTATCTGACAAATCTCAAGAACATAACTAAATCAACCTATGACAAAATAATATATATTTTCAAGTCTTACTGGACAAAATAAATAACAAGAAAAATATGAAGTAATGTTCTAAATAATAACTCTTCTGTATTAGAAAATCCAGCTTAAAAAATATATCTTTGTATCTTTTCAATGTAATGTAAATTATAAAACAGTAACCTCACAAAGATACTAATTTAAAAGTGCACTATGCAGTTTCAGATTTGTTGCAATTAGTGTACTAAACTAATTTATTACACACATAATCCTTAGAATGATTGTATCATAACAAGCATCTTATCAAACCAAAACATCATTTTGAGGCAGCAAAATACTTTTCAATTATTTTCTTTCTCTCTCTGTATAGCTGCATACTTCAATCAATTCGGTCAACTTTGCCATCAGACTCTCGCCTCGCACTGCTTTGTTTGTAATGTTTTTCTGTGTCCATGTGAGCTTTGAGATCGCCAGCACCTTTATTTTCTCTGCAGTTAATCTGTAATGTACATTTTCGCGTTGGCATTGTGAGGAGCCAGCGATGCTGGTCGGATCTGTCCGCTTCCTGCTCTGTTGTGTGTGTCTGTGTGAGCGCGCAGTAGCGCCGCCCACACGGCACTGAAAGTGAGGCTTCTCTTGGTAACGTCACACGCAACAGGTTACCGTAGTATTCGGTGCAACGCGCCAGTCAATTTAACTACATGCATATTTTACACAAACGTTTCTGTGCGAGACAGATTTCAGATGTGCACGGGAGCGGTTTGCCATGTGCGCGCGCGCACGGGCGCACCTTAGGGGGAACATGGACATTTACGGTGGCCAGTTTTGAATTGCAGCCTCCCGTAGGTGCTCTTTAAGAGCGGTTTTGAATGTGGGTAGGGATTCACATTCCTTTACAGCTTTGGGTAGGGCGTTCCACATTGGTAAACAAACTACCCTCCCACTCAGGGCATTATGGGGTAGAACACATAGTAGCATACTACAAAAACCTAGGGGTCCACAAAGACGACTTCAAACTTGAAATGGTAACAACCGATGAGGTACTCAAAAAATTGAGCGCCCTCCAACCTAACAAGGCCACTGGCCATGACAACATCCCCTCCAAATTCCTCAGAGACGCAGCAGCCGCCATCACCCCAGTCATCACACACATAATAAACCTCTCTATAAAACAGGGGCACGTCCCCAAGGACTTCAAAATTGCGAGAGTGACCCCTCTGCACAAAAAGGGCAGCAAATTAGACCCAGGCAACTACCGCCCTGTTTCTATTCTTACCTCCACCTCGAAAGTCATGGAGAAAATAGTCTACGAACAGGTCGAAAAGTACCTGGCGGAAAAAAATCGAATCTACGAATTCCAATCGGGCTTCAGAACGTCCCACTCCACTGACACATGCCTCCTCTATTTGAACGACCACATCAAACAAGAGGTGGACGCGGGCAAATACTGCGGCATGGTCATGCTGGACCTACAAAAGGCCTTCGACACTGTCAATCACTCCATTCTAATGGACAAGCTAAAAGCAATTGGTTTTGATAGCTTATCGGTGAGCTGGATGCAATCCTACCTGGAGGGGAGAGAACAGATGGTACAGGTAAACGGTACTCTATCCCCCCCCTCACAGTGAGCTGTGGTGTTCCACAAGGAAGCATACTAGGACCGCTACTCTTCCTAATTTATGCAAATGACATGTCGTCAGCCTGTGACTGCAACTTGTTCCTGTTTGCGGACGACTCAGCCCTGCTGGTCTCTGACAAGAACAAGTTGCAGGTTGAAAAAACCCTCAGCTCGGAACTAGGCAAAATCTGCATATGGCTCGCTGATAACAAACTATCATTACACATGGGCAAAACAGAGTCCATTCTCTTCGGTTCAAATAACAAACTCAACAAGACCGATGGCTTCTCAGTTACAGTGGGTGACAATATTGTCACAAGGAAAGACGAAATTACCTACCTGGGTTCCATCCTAGAGGCAAATCTTTCCTGTGACAAAATGGCATCCAATGTAAAAAGTCAACCAACGAACTAGATTCCTGTACCGGATCTCCTCTCTGGTAAACAAGAATACCCTGAAGACTCTGGCAGGAGCACTCACTCAAGGGTACTATGACTATGCGTGCACCTCATGGTACCAAAGCACCTCAAAGGCGCTTAAAACAAAATTACAAACATCACAAAACAAACTGGTCAGACTACTACTTGACCCGTGTTTAGTCCCTTGTTTGAGCCGAATCTGGGTTTAACATGATTTGTTGAGCTTCCTCTGGTGTTGTGGTCGTGGTATTCACTGACCTTTGGGAAGTATTTTTACATGTACATGGGTACCTTAGTCGTATAGTGTATCTTGTAGAACAGGCCCATTGCAAGTTGCTGTACTCTGTCGTCTACTCTAAGCCATCCTAGGTTGTCAAAGTGGGCAGGGGTGAGGTGGGTTCTAGGGTAACGTCAAGCAGTAGTCTGACCAGTTTGTTTTGCGATGTTTGTAATCTTGTTTTTAGCGCCTTTGAGGTGCTTTGGTACCATGAGGTGCAAGCATAGTCGTAGTACCCTTGAATGAGTGGTCCTGCCAGAGTCTTCAGGGTATTCTTGTTTACCAGAGAGGAGATCCGGTACAAGAATCTAGTTCGTTGGTTGACTTTTTTTTATTACATTGGATGCCATCTTGTCACAGGAAAGATTTGCCTCTAGGATGAAACCCAGGTAGGTAATTTCATCTTTCCTTGTGACAATATTGTCACCCACTGTAACTGAGAAGCCGTCTGTCTTGCTGAGTTTGTTATTTGAATTTTAATAACTTGCACTGGCATCTGTTTCTGTATGAGGCCATTGTTGGTGATCTCCCACCTCATTGCTAGAGTGGAGCTGGACCTTATCATACTCACTTTGGTGATTGGCCTTTACACTTAAGGTTCCTAGAGTTTGCACTGAATTAGGAAAACCTGCTTTTAGTTTCTGTGCCCCAGAAACATGGAATGTTTTGCAATGCACTTTAAAACTCAACTCATTAGTATCTATTGGTCAGTTTATAGATTTAATAGCAAACCACTTCACCACAGTCTGCAGTTGTTTAAAAATTATTTTAAATGTTTCTGTCACTATATTGTTTTCTTTTTTTGTATGTATTATGTTTTGTATTTCTCAACATCATTGTAAATGAGAGCTTGCTCTCAATGATCCTTCGAGATTAAATTAAGATTGAATGAATGAATGAACATTACACTGCATTACATGACATTTGTCATTTTGTGGATGCTTTTATCTGAAGCAGCTGCTTTTACATGAGTACATAATACAGTACATTTATAGATGCAAAACACTTCACAGACAACATTTAATTAAATTGGCAATGCCACTAAGTCAATCAGCCATTCACTCACTCATAGTTAGCTGCTCTTCCCCCTAGTGGTGGCGCACACACATAGCATTTTTATTCATTCATGTGTCCTCATTAGTACGGGTGGTAGACCCAGTGAGAAGGGAACCCCTAACCTTGGGAATGTTTACTGCATTGTCTACCCGTTGAAATATTCAATGTCTACAAAATAAACACGTTTGTACAAATTACATGTCAAAGAATGTACGTCTGTCCTCCAGAGAGTGGTGTGACGATTCCTGTGGTGTGTGTGGTCCTGGACGGAGGCCCTGGTACTCTGGACGTGAGTCATCCACCTACAGTATATTGCCTTGTCTTCATTACCTATATTCATCCTGGCTGGGGCTAGCCACGGTATAGTATGGTATGGTTGGGTTTGTGTCTCCATTAGCTATATTCATCCTGGCTGGGGCTAGCCACGGTATAGTATGGCTAGTGGAGACAAGGCCACAGTCGGTCTGTCTGTCTTTTTGCGCCTCTCCCCTGTTGGTCTGTTTGGTTTTCATTTTCTCTCTGTGTGTATGTTCTCTCCTGTCTGTCTGTCTGTCTGTCTGTCTGTCTGTCTGTCTGTCTGTCTGTCTGTCTGTCTGTCTGTCTGTCTCTCTCTCTCTCTCTCTCTCTCTCTCTCTCTCTCTCTCTCTCTCTCTCTCTCTCTCTCTCTCTCTCTCTCTCTCTCTCTCTCTCTCTCTCTCTCTCTCTCTCTCTCTCTCTCTCTCTCTCTCTCTCTCTCTCTCTCTTTGCTCTCTCTCTCTTTGGTCTCCACAGACCATGTTCAATGCTATGCTGAACAGCACGCCGTGTGTGGTCCTGGAGGGTTCGGGGCGGATTGCAGACGTGGTGGCTCAGGTAGCGGGCCTGCCCCTGTCCAGAGTCACCCTGGCTCTCATCCACCAGCTGATGAGGAGGTTCTTTGGTTCTGAGTACGACAGCTTCTCTGACTTCAAGATCATAGAATGGACCAAGAAGGTAATGCTGATAATGATGTACTTTTTCAACAGACAGTGTCTAGATTCAACCACATACAATTACTATATGTGTAATGAGCATGTGTTTTAGTGGGTTGAGTCTACACGGTCCTCATTGCCGGCCTGGGTGGAATGAGGACTGTGTTGACTCAACACACATGCTTATTCCACAAAAGATGTGTGTGGTTTTACTCTGTTCTTATTTCAAATCATTGAATCAATCTTTAAAGCCTACTGTACCTCATCCATTTTAAGAACCCTAAAAGAAGAGGATTTGTAAATGGTAAATTAAATGGATGCATTTATATAGCGCTTTTATCCAAAACGCTTTACAATTTGTTCCTCACATTTTACCCATTCACTCACACATTCACACACCAATGGCAGAGGAAACCAAGCAAGGTGCCAACCTGCTCATCAGGAGCAGTTAGGGGTTAAGTGACTTGCTCAAGGACGACTGCTCTACCTCCCGAGCCACTGTCGCCCCACAACAAGGACACTGGCTGCCCGGGAGGAGCGGGAATCGAACGGGGAACCTCCGGGTTACCAGACGACTGCTCTACCTCCTGAGCATTCCAGTCCACCCAAAAAGCACTTGCAGTGTCATGATCTTTTTGATATTGGTAGAAATGATTAACAATGGGCTATCAAGTATGCTAGTGAAAATCAGCAGGACCCGAAGCCATGTCTCTGAAAAACACTATTTAAATATATCTATTGTGAATTACATTTTGAAACAGGAAACCGTTTGGAAGGTGTTACCTGTGATGTCTAGAGATGTGGTTTTGGCCCTTGAGCACAATTTCTACTTTCAGTGTCTCATAAACCAAAACAAGCAGGGGTGTGTGAGCAGCTGGTACTTCTGAATGGACTGAAATCACTCCAGATTGGATTCTGAGCATCTTATTCTCAAAGTCTCAAAATGATGTAAGATATTAGACTTGCTAGGCGTCATGCTTAGCTACACGTGGAGGCATGTAACTAGAGCTCATGCAAATTAGTATTAAAAACTACAGGCAGACACAGCCAACCTGTGGCCTGTTTCATTGACCTGAAACTGGGTGTTAATTCTCTGTGCCAGATTCAGGACATAATCAGGATGAGTCATTTGCTGACAGTGTTCAGAGTGAGCGAGGACAAGCATGGAGATGTGGACGTGGCTATTCTTCAAGCACTACTGAAAGGTAGGGGGACCTTTCTGCACACATTAAGGCTGACCATGGTTGACCTCAAATAGAAGAAGCTCTTTCAGTTCCTGGAGCAAAGATTTGTCACCGCCAGGTCTACAAGGATATGGCCTACAGTGCAGCATTGAACAGATAGAGAGACCAGATAGAGAGACCATATGGAGACCAGATAGACAGACCAGATAGGGAGGCCAGATAGAGAGATCAGATAGAGAGATCAGATAGAGTGACCAGATAGAGAGATCAGATAGAGACCAAATATAGAGATCAGATATAGAGATCAGATATAGAGATCATATAGAGAGATAAGATAGAGAGACCAGATAGAGAGACCAGATAGAGAGATCACATAGGGAAAGTGCTCTCAGTAAGTGTCATGTTCCCTCTCAGAAAACGTTGTGTAATATAAAAGTTGAAACCCTAGACCACTGTTTTTTCAGGTCTTAATGCAGACTGAGACTAAAAGATGCTTCAAGCTCATACCACCTCAAGTTAAGCTCAATAAGCCTAGACGTTATGAACGCTGTAATAAACCTGTACTGCTGATCCACCCACCGCTGGCCTGTATAGTTAATGACTTCTACATATAGATTCATTCAAATCATTCAAAGATCTTTCTGTCCATTTTTCCTGTAATTCCCAACCACGCTCCTGGCAAGGGAAGAGACAACAGTTGCTATGTGCAACACAATGGTTGCTATGTGCAACACAACGGTTGATATGTGGCCTAGGCCTTGCATGTGTTGTTCACTGTCTTCCAGTATGGCTGCTTTTAACCATTGGTAACCACTTTAAAAAGAAAAGGCCTGGCGCTCCAGTAGCACACCACATAGCGCGCTGAGTCGCGAAGCGGTCGTCCCGGGTTCGTTTCCCAGTCCCGGCGACCATTTGCCGCATGTCTTCCCTACCTCTCCTCCCGTTCTCCCCCTCTCCCTCTATCGGTCCTGCGTGGCCAGAAAAAGCTGAAAATGCTATAAATAAAAGTTTTAAAAAAAAATCCTAATTTCTGTGCAGTGGTAGAGTAGGTAAAACACTGAGCATGATATTATTGTTCGACTGTGACCTGTTTACAAGATACAGTAATAAGACACCAAATTATTACATTCTTGTTGATTATTTCTCATACAGTATCAACACATAGCAACAGTTGTCTCTTACATTGCCATGTACAAAACAATGGTTGCTATGCTACAGGCATTCGTGTGGAAGACAGAGAACTACACAAACATTCCATGCAAGGTCCTCTATTATCAATGTCCAATTGCATTATTTGAACCTCTGCCCCCTGTTTATATTACATTTCAGTCTTTGACCCTCAAAGTCCTTGGGCACCGCTGTGTCTTACCAACAGTGATGCTACAGATTACTTAATTCAGATCAGATTACTCTGATTATTACTGATGACTGATTACTCCTTTAAAAAGTAATCTAGTTACTTTACTGATTACTCGATTATCAAAGTAACTTAGTTACTTTGAAAGTAACTAGGTTACTAAGTCGTCGCCGTCCCCCCTGTGCCTGCCACAACATAAGAATGACAACATTTTTTATTTATTTTTTTAATAATGCTTTATTGAAAGTGCATAATGTCATAAATCATGATTGGCTGCTCAGACAGGTCATCATGAGACGTCATCAGCCATCAGGCCATATAAGGTTGCAGCTGTTCACTGCTCAGGCACTCCATCCATTCTGAGACAACGGACTCAGTGCATTGCAAGTCGCACGTAACAGGAATCTCTCTCACTCTCACTCTTTCTCAAGTAGCCAAATTACACTATAAAACTAACTGGATAGTTGATTTAACTTCATGCTGAAGCTATTCTAAAATCAGCTATAAGCATAAACATGTGTGTGTGGCTGTGTGCGTACGTGCGCGAGCGCACATCCCATCTCCGGTTAAAAACTGGCCCCTGTAAATGTCAAAATCCCCCCGCCCAACCCCCTCCAATGTACAGTTTCATCCGCTTCGGATATATATTTTTTTATGATCTCTTTTCCTTAGACAGTACTGTATATTTGTATGTCTTGTATCGTATGTCATAAATGTCTTTGAATTGAAAATGGAGGACCTGTATGTAAACAAGACGAACGTTTTTTTCTGGTCTGCATCCTCTTAGCAGTTGTTTGTATTGAGCCGTGCTGTATTGTACCCATTCTGCAATATGTTAATAACGTTTTCAATCAATCAATCAAAAATAAAAATAGTATAGTATAAGACTGTATAAGATTGTATAAAATAGCAATGTACAGAAAGACCCAGTGCCCCATCCGTAGCTAACAGTGTATTGCACTACCTCAGGACCTAGCATGTCCTTCATGCTCTGTAAATAACTATGTACAAATACCGATATGCCCTACTATGTTACTTGTTTATTGCACAATATTGTTTTATTGGATTCTATTATATGTTGTTACTACTGTATTGCACATCGTTGCGGGCAAGACCACCCGCATTTCATTGTATACTTGTATGCCGTGACAAATAAAACTCTTGACTTGAAAACTCTTGACTTGAATCAATACCACATGACTATTGTATGTCCCTCACCTCCCAGCCTCCAGGAGCAGCGAGACCCTGGGCAGGGAGACCTCGGTGAGGCAGCTGGAGCTGGCTGTGGCCTGGAACCGCGTGGACATCGCTGAGACCGAGATCTTCACGGAGGAGAGCCAGTGGAAGGTGCTTCTCTCACCTAGTAGTAGTCAAGTCAGTGACGGCACAACGTGTTATCTGTTACAGTCGCCCGTCTGATATGGGCATGAAAATACCATTTCTATTAACCGGTCACAGTTTCATTTTCATTTCAAACCTTTATTTAAACTCGAAAGGCAACTGAGGTTGCCCTCTTTTATTACAGGCATTGTCAAGTGTACATACAGAAATAAGCAAAAAAAAAAGGCATATCAAATCATAACAATAACAAGGCGAGACAAAAGTTAGGATAACAAATCAATTAAAACACGTAAAACTTGATTGAGAAAGGTTGGAGATCCAAGGTTTAAAATTCTGAAACAGAGAGGATAATCTCAAATTTAAGGACTGTTGGAGTTCATTTCATAAACTAGAGGCATCATATCAAAATGCAGATTTACCATGTTCCGAGCAAACTCAAGGGAGTGGCTTGAGGAGTTATTGTATAACACTTAATTTATGGAGATAGAAGAAAACAACATATCAGCTGTGATACCTATCTTGGGCTATTGCTTCAACAAAATGGTAAATGGTGCATTTATATAGCGCTTTTATCCAAATCGCTTTACAATTTCTTCCTCATATTTGATCCATTCACTCACACATTCACACACCGACGGCAGAGGCAACCATGCAAGGTACCAACCTGCTCATCGGGAGCAGTTAGGGGTTATATTTCGTATTTGCATCGCGTCCCGCTCTGAGCCTTACGAGATACTCTGTGATACATATTGTATCTCCCACGAATAAAAAACACATGCACCCCACCTGTATGGGGCCCCGCCCCTAATGGTGGCCACCACCCATATAACCATGACTCTGGTCATGAAACACCCTTCCTCTGTTTTCGTCCCAGCGTATTGGATGCGTGCACTATACGAGTCTAGCGGAATGAAAAGATTTAGGAAGATTAATAATGTTGAGGGTTTACCGGAGAGTTGTTTTTCCCTGGATTCTCCGGAACTTGTTTCGGCGACGCATGAGACCTGTGCTGGTGGTTCCTCGGCTGACGACGACGGACCGAGGGGCAGCGTACAAGGTTTGGCTAACGGGTCGGCTTGTACAAAGGTGAGGTCTGTGTCGGTAGGCGTCAATGTCGGTGTTGGTCGTGCTGTGGAGTATGTTTCGGCACCAGGGCCGGGGCGGCTTGGCGATCGTTCCACTGTAGTGGGCGATGTCTTGGCGATCCTGGAACATGCTGTTGACGCTAATGCTAATGCTGTTGCTAATGCTAATGCTACTACTGCTTTTTCTGCTGACGCTGATGTTGACGCTGGAATGTCTAATAATCCCCGCTGCGGGTTTCCGCTTTTCCCTCCTCTTGCCAGCTTCATTGATGAAGGTCAGTCGGTGGTGGGTGGGGGGGGGTTCGCTGAGCTCTATTTACCTTTTTTACGGGTGAAGGGGCTGACGACGGGGTGCAGCCCGGGGGTGCCTTGGCTAAGTAGCCAGGTAGCTTCTTGTTTGTGCCCAGGCGGGGATGAACGACGTTCCGCCCGGCCGTTGCTTGATAGCATGTCGGCTCGGAGGGTGGCAGTATGGACGAATGAGTGGTATACTGCTGCAGGATGGCATTTAGCGGCGGCCAGTGTTGTGGCTCAGCTGGCTACTTTCCTATCCAAGATGGCGTCGGGTTGTAGGTCTTTGGGTCCGACCGACACTATGAACGTGATTCATGTTTGTGGTGTTATAGAGATCTTGACTCAGTCGCAAGCTATAACTGCGGGGAGGATTCGGATGCTATCGACCTTGGTTGTTAGGCATCTTTGGTTGGAGCAGTCTCCTCTTGGGGAAGAGGATAGGTTTTTTCTCCTCACGACTCCTTTTTCCACAGATAGTCTTTTTGGGCGTTCTGTGGAGGCGCAGGCGGTTTTTGATTCGGGTCCTACACCGCCTCACGCTGTGCAGCCAGGGGTGGGAGCACGATCTCGTCAACGACTGTGGCGAGATCCTCGACAGGCGGCCATGTTTCCCCCGCCAGTGGTGCCCTGGGTGGAGAATCGACAGGGTATCGCAAGGCCGACAGTCTTGGCGGCCGAGGGATCGGCCATTTTGGGTGATTTCGGGGTTGGTAAACCACCCCGTCGTCATTTTGCCGCGAGCAGCCCGCTCCCCGTTCAGTCCGCTTTCTGTTACCCTCAGAAGCGGGGCTCTGAGTGTTTTCCTTTGGCTGCGGGCCGCGAACCTTCTTTGAAGCGTATGCGGCCCCATTCTTCGCTTCTCATGGAGACAGGGGCTGACACCCAGTTGATGGCTGAGCCTGGGTCTGTCCGTGAGAATGTTCCGTCGTCGCGTGGTTCCTACACCGCAGGTTGTGGGTGGGTGGAACCTGGTGTTACAGCTGTCACTAGTTCCAGTGGTCAGCAGGGGGACTCGGTGCCTCTTCTGTTGAATGCTCAGCAGGGGTTACCCCAGCTTCGCCCTCGCCAGGCGGGGTGTCGCGCTGTTGCCTCCCACTCCCGTCAAACCGGCAGTGGTCTGCAAAGGAGAGGCTGGCGTGATTTGGGTGGTAGCAATATCACTGCAGGGCTTCGGCGTGTAGGAGCCCATGAGGTCCTCAGGCCTTGCGTGTCTGGCTGCGGAACGTCTCCTCAGCGTGTGCTAGAGGGGTGTTCAGGGGGTGAGTGTGTGTCCACAAGCTTGATGACCGCTCCTCCCGTATCAAACCGGCCCTTTCTGTCGGGGTCCTCCCTTGGTTGCTTTGCACGACGGGGGGGACCGGGCCAATTATCTGCTGTTCCTTGCGGCCCAGCGTCAGTTGACGGCGGGGGCGCTGTGGGATTATGTTCACATATGGCGACGGGAATGTCGCTTGAATCAGTGGATGAGGAGAACGTTAGAGGAGGGGCTGGTTTTGCAATTTGCGCGGCCCCATCCTCCGTTCTCGGGTTTGGTGCCGACCCTGTTGTCAGGGTCAGACGCAGTGACAGCCCTGGCCGACGAGATTCAATCTCTGTTGGCGAAGCAGGCCGTCGTTGTGGTCCCGAGAGAGGACGCAATGTCAGGCGTCTACTCCCGTTATTTTCTGGTGCCCAAGAAAACTGGGGGGGTCAGACCTATACTGAATCTGTCCGTGTTCAATTGGTTGATTGTAGCGAGACCGTTCAGGATGTTGACCGTCCGACTCCTTCTGCTTGCTGTCAGGAGGGGGGACTGGTTCACCTCCATAGACCTGAAGGATGCGTATTTTCACATACCCATTTACCCTCCTCACAGGAAATTCCTACGGTTCCTTTTTCAGGGCGTAGCGTACGAGTACCACAGAATGCCGTTCGGTTATTCTCTGGCTCCCTGCACATTCACCAAGTGCGTGGCGGCTGCTCTGGGGCCTTTACGTCGTCGGGGGATACGGGTCCTGTTTTATCTCGACGACATTCTGCTTCTCAGCTGTTCGGAGGAGGTTGCCAGGTCTCATACTCGGCTGGTGGTGGAATTCCTCACCAACCTGGGTTTTGCTGTGAATTGGAAGAAGAGTACCCCTCTTCCCAGTCAACAGGTGGAGTACTTGGGCTTGACATTGAGGTCGATGCCCATGCTTGCGACCCTCTCGGAGCAGCGTCGGAGGGTTCTCCGTCACGCGCTCGGGGGTTTCCGTCCGGGAGGGACGGTTACGGCGCGGCAGGTGATGCGCCTGCTAGGCCTTATGTCGGCGGCCCACACGGTGGTTCCTCTTGGCCTCCTTTTTATGAGGCGGATACAGAGGTGGTTTCTCTCTTTGAGAATAGATCCGGTGTGGGGCAAAGGGAGACGGTTGACGGTTCCTTTGTCGATATGGGGGGATCTCGCCCACTGGGGGAGGCTGGGTATCCTCTCCGCGGGGGTCCTCATGGGCAGCAGGGGCTCCCACGTCACGGTTTTCACCGACGCCTCTCTCACAGGTTGGGGAGGGGCGTTGCGGTTCCATGTTGTGGGGGGCAGCTGGACGGGTCATGCCGACCCGGCTGTCCTACATATCAATGTGTTGGAATTGAAGGCGGTTCTCCTGGTCCTCAAACGGCTCGGCCACCTGGTGGTAGGCAGAAACGTTTTGGTCAGGACGGACAATGTGACGGCGGCGGCGTATATCAACAGGCAGGGTGGGACTCGTTCCGCCCGCCTGCTCGGGGTGGCGCGCGAGCTGTTGCTATGGGCATCCCGCAGGCTGCGCAGTCTGCGGGCGCTCCACGTTCCTGGTACGGAGAATGTGGCGGCGGATGTAATTTCTCGGGGCGGTCCTCGTCACGACGAGTGGGAACTCCGCCCCGACATAGTCAGACAGATCTGGGATCGGTTCGGGGTGGCCTCAGTAGATCTGTTTGCGTGCCGACGTTCTCACAAGTGCCCCTTGTGGTTCTCGCTCAGGCGAGCGGATCGTCCCCCCTTGGGGGTGGATGCCTTCTCGACCTTTCCATGGCCGCCCGGGCTTCTGTACGCCTTCCCTCCTGTACAGCTGTTGAGTCAGCTGTTGGAGCGGATACGGAGGGAGCGCAGGACGGTGATCCTGGTCGCGCCGGACCGGGGCACGTCGGTGTGGTTCCCGGTCTTAATCCAGCTTCTGGTCGCTCCTCCTTGGGTCATTCCGTGGTCAGCGACGGCCCTCTCGCAGCACGACGGAGTGATTGTCCAGCCTCCGGTGTTGGGTCAACGCCTGGTGGTGTGGCTGGTGAGAGGGTGAGTCTGGAGAGGATGGATCCCGCGGTGGTTGATACCATCCGGTGTGCGCATGCTCCCTCCACTGTCGCGGTTTACGCGGGCAGGTGGCGTGCGTTCCAAGAATGGTGTAAGGGGGGGGGCTGGGACCCAGTCTCCTGTCCCCTGGATGCTGTTCTGGGTTATCTCCAGTCTCTTCTTGGTAGGCTGTCGGCTTCGACGGTGAGGGTATATGCGGCTGCTATATCCTCCTGTCATGAGGGTTTTGAGGGGACTGTTTTGTTCAGCCACCCTCTTGTGAAGCGTTTCCTGCTTGGCGCTCGACGCGTTAAGCCGGTGCGACGCTCCTTGGCTCCGACTTGGGATCTTCAATTGGTCCTCGGTCGGTTGTCCTTGGCCCCGTTTGAGCCGCTCGAGCAGGCGCCGTTGGGACGGCTGTCTTTCAAGACCGCGTTCCTACTGGCTGTCACTTCCGCTAAACGCGTGGGTGAGCTCTGTGCTCTCTCGGTACGTCCAGAGTGCCTGTCTTTTCGGACCGATTGCGGTGCCACTCTGCGACCTAATCCTGCTTTCGTGCCTAAAAATATCCGGAGTTCCTTCCGCTCCCGGGATATTGTGGTTCAGGCTTTTCGTCCTCCTCCTCACACTAGTGAGTTAGATGCGGGCCTTCACCTGTCATGTCCAGTCCGTGCTTTGGGGATTTACCTCAGCCGTACTCAGGACTTCAGGGTTACCGACCAGCTTTTTGTCTGTTACGGTGGGGCTTGTGCTGGTAAGGCACTGTCGAAGCAGCGCCTGTCCCATTGGTTGTGCGAGGGTATTGCCCTCTGCTACACGTTGGCTGGGCGGGATCCCCCTGGGGGCGTCAGGGCGCACTCCACTCGTGGGGTGGCTGCTTCTGCCGCTCTCCTGGGTGGGGCCTCGGTGGAGGACATCTGTGCTGCGGCTTCATGGTCCTCACCGGGCCCCTTTGTAAGGTTTTACCTCATGGACATGACCGGGGGTTCTGTCTCCCAGGCGGTTCTGGGGTCTGTGGCCTTTCCTGCTTCCCGTTCTTTGGTCGGGTAGCAGGAGTGTGTAGGTTTGGGCCACAGTGTGTTGGGTCACACGTGGTTCCGCCTGTACGGTGTGTTCAAGGGGTTCTAGCTCTCTCTTGTTCGCATTCAGGTGGAGTTGACTGCGCCCCCCCTTCATTAGGAAGGATGGGGTGACAGGGCTCCCCGCACCCCTTGATGTGGGCTTACGGGTCCTCAGGGGGTACATCTGTCGGGTCTCGCGCCCGCTCTTCCCCATTATCTCGTAAGGCTCAGAGCGGGACGCGATGCAAATACGAAATATAACGAAAGGTTATGTAGATAACCTAGTTATATTAGTATTGGCTGAGCGTCCCGCTCTGCGCGCCCTGAGTTCCCTCTTGAGGGATCTTTTCCTGGGACGGGTTTTTGGCGAGGAAGGGTGTTTCATGACCAGAGTCATGGTTATATGGGTGGTGGCCACCATTAGGGGCGGGGCCCCATACAGGTGGGGTGCATGTGTTTTTTTATTCGTGGGAGATACAATATGTATCACAGAGTATCTCGTAAGGCTCAGAGCGGGACGCTCAACCAATACTAATATAACTAGGTTATCTACATAACCTTTCGTTAAGTGTCTTGCTCAAGGACGACTGCTCTACCTCCCAAGCCACTGTCGCCCCACAACAAGAGCCACAAATGTTTACCTGAAAGTTTGTGTTTCTGTCCTTTTATTCAATGGTTTAGGATTCAACAGTTTGTTGACACTTTAACAACCAGTTGCTCGGAGTTTGTCTTAGTGTGCTCAAGATAAGGACATACAAAAGTAAAACCTATAGTATTCCTATAACATTTTTTTTAATACGTACTATAGAGATTTACCATATAAATATGACATACAGTATATGGTTAACCATAGACTATCTATAGTGGAATATTATAGAAATGTATAGTGAACCACTATAGTTATATGGTTTATTTCATATTCTATAGTGATTCGCTATAGTATTTTTATAGTACCTTGTGTGTACAAAAACACAGGAGTATTGTAGTTTAACTATACAGTTGTTCATCATACCCCCTTCCAGGGGTGTAAAGTAATTGAGTAATTGTACTTCGTTATAATACTTAAGTACTGTTTTGGGGGATTTGTACTTTACTCAAGTATTATTAGGTTTGTATACTTGTACTTTTACTCAATTACATTTCAGAGGGAAAAAAACATACTTTTTGGACTCGGTCCAACTATTTTAATTAGTATATTTGTTTCTCTGGCCGAACTAACGCTAACTTTATTAATCCTGCGGCCGCACTTTATTTAAAAACAGCCAATCAAATCCCCATCAATGGAAAATTAACCCGCCCATACCCATGCTGATTGGTCCTTGTGCAAGACTAGAAAGCAGGGATCTTTGATTAAACACCTGCTATCAGAAGAATAGAATAGTCAGTACTTAAGTACATTTAAAAGCAGAAACGTTTTTACTTTTACTCAAGTGTGTTTTTAGTAGAGGTGGGCATAGATTAATTTTTTTAATCTAGATTAATCTATCTGCAATCCTGGATTTAATCTAGATTAATCTAGATTAAAATGGCTAAAAAAAAAAAAAAAAAAAACTGCCGAAGGCATTCAAAATATGTGTGTTCTACCCAAATAATGACCAGAAGTAAGTCCTTACTTTTTCTTTCCTCCTTATGTTTCTCAGGCCAGGTGGCCCATTACACCATGAGCCCATCTCCCGTTTCCAAAATGCATTACAGACTGTTTGAAAAAGCTGTTTTGCTATGATAATTGGTAATGAAATATCAAAATAATGTTCAATAAGATGTACTTGTGTTTAATAAGTTGTTTTATTCAGAAGTTAACACAAATAAATAATATTACCAGTACAGTATCTAGCACACTCTCAGGAGCAAAACAGAAAGAAGCATTTCAAACTTGAACTATGTAACATGGCTTGACTCAATCAGTCCAATCTCTATTTCTTCTTCTTCCACCAGTCACTCAGGCAGACCAGCTTGTTTTATGTAGCGATGTCTACTTATAGTGCCTATAATATTTTTCTTGTTGGGTGCCAATGCAAATCAACTGCTCCAGTGGAGTTGCTCAGTGGCCAATGGTGTTAACTGTGGTTGTACTGGGCAGCTTCCAGGTGTGAATGGAACTGTGTGAATGTGAAGCAGGGCGTTCCTGAAAACGCCGTTAACGGCCCAGCTCTAGTTTTTAGCCAGATACTCTGACTTTTACTTGAGTACGATTTTGAGACAGTACCCATACTTTCACTTAAGTATAATGTCTGAGTACTTCTTACACCCCTGCCCCCTTCCATACAACAGCTGTTGCAGTATTTCCTCCTCTCCACCCTCTAGTCCAGTGATCTCCACCAGGCCATGTTCTCAGCCCTGGTGGGCGACAAGCCCCAGTTTGTCCGTCTGCTCCTGGAGAACGGCGTGTGTCTGAGGCAGTTCCTCCGCGAGGACAAGATGCTGCGGGAGCTCTACGGCCAGCTGTCCAGGTGCTGCTTCCTCAGCAAGCTGGCCAAGAGGGTCCAGAGTGACCGCCGGCGCAAGAGCCATGCCGCCGGAGTGGAGAGAGGGAGGGGCATCTCCATGACTCACGTCTCAGACGAGGTGCGCCACCTGCTGGGTCGCTTCACCAGACCCCTCTACCCACCGACCGCAATCCGGTACCGCCTTGACGTGCCCATGGAAGAGGCTTCTGTCACAGTGAGTAGCCTGGCAGAGGATAAACATACATATGTACATACTGTACATACTGTACATACATACATACACACACATACATACATACATACATACATACATACATACATACATACATACATACATACATACATACATACATACATACATACATACATAGCAGGGTGGATTATCCCTGCTTTATGGGAGTCGTTGTACACGGCCACCTGGTAGCGGGACGAGGCAGAACTGAGTCTAGCTGGATCCCCGACTGTAGGCCAGGAATGTTGAAGTGGAGGTCGAGCAGCAGGAGTGGATGGGGCCTAGGATTCACTGACCTAGGGATGGTACTCTGGTCCTTCTTGCCCTCCAGGGCAATCAGCAGTCGCTCCCCACACACCCACACTTCCCCCAATACTTCCTGAGCCCTCCCACACCTGATGGCAGTAAGATGGATGATGTATTCGCTCCCCAAAGCAGTACCCTTCCTTAATGACCTGTAGAGACCTTTAACAATGAACTATAGGCAGGGGGTGGGGAAAGGGTTAAATGAAATACACATTAACAGACACGCACACAGCGGTCCCATTAACTGTCCTTTACTGGAAGTCTGGTTCAATGTACAATTGTATTACTCAATTAGAAAAGCTATTCCCACACTGGGCACCTAGTGCTCTCGCTCTACAATACACATGGAGGAAAGTTATTCCCACAATGAAAGTTATTCCCACAATGAAAGTTATTCCCACGCTGAAAGTTATTCCCATGCTGAAAGTTATTCCCACGCTGAAAGTTATTCCCACACTGGGCACCTAGTGCTCTCACTCTATATTACAGACACAGTAAGAACCTCTTCCCTTTAAGGGTTATCTACTGCTCCGCTTCGTGGTAGGTGAGCACCAGGTAAAGAGTAAAGGAGTTCAATGGAAATTTTATAAAGAACCACACATTATTATTACACTCAAACAGATTGACAGTGGGCCCACATCAGCAAATAAAAGTCCTAGCTAAAGCCGGCTTGAAATGGTTGGGGCGCCCCTATACACTGCTGCCAGCGTCCGTTCAAAGAACAGTTTATCTTCGCTCCTAGAGAGCCTGCGCCACACAGTGAATTGTCTACCGATAACGTTTCAGCACTGTTACGACCCTGGCTCATGGGCACGCAACCTATGTGCAAACCAACACCAAAACCCTGTGCTCTAACTCAAAGTGCTACTATCTCAAGGAACTACTAATGTAACTGTAAACTAAGGTACTAATGCAACCCAACGGACAAGGACTAGAAGAATGTGACAGCTCTTCCTCCAAACACAGACACTGCATGTGTGTTACTAGGGCTGCCTTTAAAGCTCCCAGCAGGTAACCAATCAGCACTAATTGGCTAATTGGCAGCCCTCACCTGCCTGCACAGTCACACAGGAGTGATCAGCTCCTGGTACGTAACACCTCCCCCACCAAACTGGTTGCCCCAGAGGCAACCACCACACAACAACCCATAAACTAAAACAAAACAAAAAAAACCACTGTGACCCATTAGTTGTCAGGACCACTACCACAACAGCAATAGCGGATCGGCCCCTGTCGAACACGACCACCAACCATATCCATCCCACCTGGCACTGGCAGTTCAGGATACTGCAAACCGTGAACATCCAGAGTAGGATGTACCGCCTCAGGTACAGCCCCAGCGTACCGGGAACATGGCAGTACGACAGTCACAAAAACGTCTGGAACACCATCTAAAATGGCGTCACCCAAAATAACATTGTCCTGATCAAAATCAAAATGGCTGCCACTCAACAGACCAGGTCGCGAAGGCGGCTCCTGCCCCACAGGACACAGGTAACTAGGTTGACCATCACACCTAGTGCATGGCAGAGAATCAGTGTGGACATGTGGATCAATATCAGAATCATCAACTGACATACTGGGACCACCCCTGCCCATAAGTGAAACATTAGGGACAATAGAGCTACCGTGGGAAGGCTGGCAGCCTAAGTCAGGCTTAGGAGCCTCTCCAACTAGAACGGTGTCACATGAAACAACAGCACCTCTCATAGCATCCTTCCCACACTCATCCTCCAATTCGTTCGTGGCCTCAGCCACCGTACAGGCTGGGAAGACCTTGAGACACTGCGCTGCCATATCATCTCCTGTCACATGCTTCTCCGGCACGCAGGTCAACTCTGGTTCCACCACCGGGCCTAACACAAAGCCACAATCAAGAGAATCATTATGCAGAGGTACATCCACAGTGTGCTTTCCAAAATTCTCCACAGGTACACATTTTAATTCAACAAAGAACGTGTCACTAAGTGTAATGTCCCAAGTCGAAGTATCAACAACATCACATTTGTCCTTTGACATTTCTCGTGCCACAGCACACACAGGAAACACTCCTGGATGTTGCTGTGCCAGCTCATTAGAGACCTCAGAAACCACAGGAATGGGAGTTACAACCGGAGTAGCCAACACTTTGTCACCAGCCAAATCATTCCCTAGAATGAAGGACACCCCCTTTATGGGAATGTGAGAACATACCGCCACAACAACATTGCCTGATACTAAGGGAGAATTGAGCGTGACCTCATGCAAAGGTGCATCCACAAATCCACCCCCAAAGCCCCGAACAACGACACCGGAACGCACAGAAGAGTTTCCTGAAAACGGCAAAACCCCCTCCAGAATGAGGGACTGAAAAGCACCGGTATCTCTCCAAATTGTTATAGCCTGTTTGGACTCTAGTGCATTAGTCAGGGAAACAAATCCATTCATCATAAACCTTGAGGAACCCTCAAGCTCTTTATCCCCATCCCCATCTAACGTTGGCATAGGCGTTCTGCATATGGTTTCTACCAGAGCCACGGTTCTGACATTTTTCTGCTCAAGCACCGGGCACCCAGCAATAATATGACCAGGTTCCTTACAGTAGAAACAGATAATCCCTTCTGGGAATGCACCAGCAGAACCACCCCGCCTAGGAGGTGAAGTTAACTGACCAGCAGACACAGGTTTTGGGAAACGGCCCCCCTGAACAGGACGCCTATCCCCGGACTCCACACGGTAGTCCTCCAAAAACACAGACTTGTGTGTCAACACAAACTCATCAGCGAAGACAGCGGCGTCGCCTATCTTTGATACCGTACGCTCATTTAGATGTGTGGAAACGGTATCAGGAACACATCTTTTAAATTCCTCTAGGAGAATCAACTGCCTAAGCTGCTCTCTTGACTCTGCCTTCTGAGAAGTGCACCACCTGTCAAACAGGTTCTCCTTCTCCCTTCCAAATTCAACATAAGACTGCCCCTCCGACCTGCGATAACCTCTAAAACGCTGACGATAGGCCTCGGGGACCAACTCATAAGCCCTCAAAATGGAAGCTTTAACCAGCTCATAATCAGCGCTTTGTTCAAGGGACAGAGCAGTGTAGGCTTCTTGTGCCCTACCAACTAAAACACATTGCAGCAGCAGTGTCCAGGCGGTATCAGGCCACTTCAATGTGGTTGCCACCTGTTCAAAAAGGGGAAAATATCTTTCCACGTCTTTCTCAAAAAATGGTGGCACCATCCTAATATTCCTGCCTACATCAAACCCGGAACGTGACTCTGGATGCAGAGCACCCGCCTGCAAGACAGCATGCTTATAATCAAGCTCCTTCTGCGCACGCTCGTGCTCTAAGTCCTTCAAGTAACGCTCTTGTTGTAGCTGCCTTTCCTTAAGCTCACGCTCATGCTCACGCTCCTTCTGCGCACGCTCGTGCTCTCTCTCCTTAAGCTCACGCTCCTTAAGTTCACGCTCACTGTTAAACTCACGCTCATCTCTTCTCTCCTTAAGCTCACGCTCCTCTCTCCTCTCCTCACGCTCCCGCTCTAGCTGCCTTTCCTTAAACTCCAACTCCCTAATCCTCCACTCACCCTCTGCACCAGATAATAGCGGAGACACGTCAGACAATGGAGGCTCCTCCACCCTCGCCACAAGCACCTGCTCTCGAATGAGTAACACCCTTAAAGCACTCAAGGCAGTTGGCTTCAACCGTTTCTCACTGGGAGAAAGCTCCACCTTGTAGTGTACAGCAAGCTCCAGAAGCTGTTCTTTGGAAAACCTCTCCAACATGTCATGCGAAGGGAGATCAACAAAATCCCTAATGGAAGCCATCTTTCCTGCACCAGCGCCACAACCCGTTCACTTTAGAGTCACAAAAACTGCCAAAAGCACCCTAGCACACACACAACCTACCTAAAGAGCCACTAAAGAAACACTAAAGAACCACTAAAGAAACACTAAAGAACCACTGAAGAACGACTAAAGAACCACGACGAACCACTGAAGAACCATACAGAATGCCAAAACCACTAATAATAACCATAAAGGGACGCGGTGGCAATGTGTGCTACGGAGCGCACATTTCTAGGACGCAAAAAAAACATAAAAATAAAACACACCCACCCCAAATAGACGTGTCATACACGCAGGGTGTTAGGTGCTACCAGGTATGCTCACCAAACACTCAAACAAACAAAATAAATCCAACAAACAAATCCAAACAGGTGCGCCTTCTAACCTGATATGACTACATATGCTTCTATGTCTAAACTGCAGTCAAAACCGGCCCACCACATGTCTACCCTAAGAAACACTAAATCAAGCCCTACCACACTACCTGTGTTTTCTGGCCGCCCTAATCTACCTACCCTTAAACTAATGCCCTGTAGACCTAACTTTCTTCAACCACACCTGCTACCAGTCAAAGATCATATACCAATCATTTCATTGACCGCCCCAGGAGTACGTGGTGCACAGGACGCTAACCAACAACCAGAAAATAATGTCCCTATCTACATGTGGTGCCCACTAAACTATATATTTTAACAGCATAAGTAGTCACATCAAATTACAAACAAATACGGCATACTCACCTGTTTGATGAAATGGCTCAGCCCCCACGTTACACCATATGTAACAAACACCACCCAAACCATAATACCATGACACCCCGTGTAACACAAAAAAAAACCACCAAACAAAGTTCTAGGGGTAAAAGATCCCGGACGAGCGCCCAACTGTTACGACCCTGGCTCATGGGCACGCAACCTATGTGCAAACCAACACCAAAACCCCGTGCTCTAACTCAAAGTGCTACTATCTCAAGGAACTACTAATGTAACTGTAAACTAAGGTACTAATGCAACCCAACGGACAAGGACTAGAAGAATGTGACAGCTCTTCCTCCAAACACAGACACTGCATGTGTGTTACTAGGGCTGCCTTTAAAGCTCCCAGCAGGTAACCAATCAGCACTAATTGGCTAATTGGCAGCCCTCACCTGCCTGCACAGTCACACAGGAGTGATCAGCTCCTGGTACGTAACAAGCACTCAGAGCGCCGCTGTACTTATCCAAGATGGCGGGCCTACTCTCACCACGGGTGTTAAGATGGCCGTCGGGAGATCCCGCGAAAAACAGCCAGCGGGGCGGGGTAGACGCTGGGGCAGGTGAGCTGCTGGGGCAACGGCTTGGAGGGGCTGGAGCAGCGTGCAGTGTAGTGGCGTCCTCTGCTGGGCTGAAGAGGTGGGCCGACACGCGGACTAAACTGTGGTGCTCGCCTAAACAAAGCTAAGCTGTGGGTCGTGATGAACCCTCCTGCTATGACGCCTATACAGAGCTAACGCAAGGTGGACAATATCTACCACCGGTCTTTGGCGGTCGCTCGCCTGCTGGTTCATTCACAATGTCTCTGGCTCATTAGCCAAACGCTAAGCTACTGCATATACTTCTAGGATAACCCGTTGTGTAACTGAGTTTATCTGGCGCATTAACCAAACGCTAAACTACCGCATACTTCTAGGATAACCCGTTTTGTAACTGAGTTTATTCCTCGCGTGCTGAATCTCTGGCACTCTCGTTCCAGACGTCCTTCTTCCTCCGTGGAAACTGACGAGGAGGTCTCTCTGCTGTCCGAGCCCCGCCTCCAGCCCATTCTTCTTCACCTGATGTCCTCCCTCCCCGGCGCGACCACCAGCGCCCCTGCCGGCACCTGTATCCTGTCCCACCACGAAGCGTCAATGCCCAGGATGCGTGTATCCTTTCCGCAACGGAATTCGGTTTCCGGGTTCCTCTGATTGGCCGCGACCCCCACGTGACCCGCCCCCCTATCCACCGCTGCCGCGCGCGGCAGAGCGAGCGGCCGCAGACTGGCTCGCTTCCTCAATTTATACACATGGAAGTAATGACTGAATGAATGAATGAATGAAAACTTTATTTAACAGATTGCAGAATGGGTACAATACAGTACGGCTCAATACACACAATTGTTAAGGGGATGCAGACCTGAGAAAGACGTTTGTCTTGTTTACATCAGGGTCCCCCATTTTCAATTCATATAGAACGACTACGCCGTAACAAATCATTAAAAAAATATACCGTTAACTGGAATATGTTGTGCCTTTACACATATGTTGGATTATGTAATTGGTTTGTCATGACAAACAAATAAAAAAAATTACCCGCTGGCTACAACAACACTCAGTGACTGCATGTAGTCAGAGCCAGAGCTCAGCGATGCCGCTCGCGGCAGCACATTCTCGCCGCGGGCTGAGCTCTGGTGTCCGCTGGAGCAAGCCAGAGACAGCCGGCGATGCGATATTTTATTTGTTTGTCATGACAAACCAATTACATAATCCAACATATGTGTAAAGGCACAACATATTCCAGTTAACGGTATCTTTTTTTTTTTTTTTTTCCACTTTTTCTCCCATTTTCTATATTTTTCTCCCATCCCAATTTCGTATCATCCAATTCAACCCTCCCCTGTCATGAATGCTGTTTCTTGCCTCCCACAAGCCGGCTGCAATGTGGACTAAGTCATACATAGCACAAGTCCCCTCCGGTACTTGAGGTAACAGCAGTCGCATCTTTTCACCTGCGCAGCTCAATCTCTCAGTGGCGAGGAGTAACGCGTGGGAGGCTCACGCTGCCCCCGACACTTCCTGATTCTACTGCGCAGGCGCACCAACCGACCTGTAGGAGACGCGGTCCACAACGCCCAATCCCCACCCTTCAGTTTCCCTCCCCGTAATACGGCCAATGTGTATTACTGCGGACGACCAGCTAAACTGAAAACAATGTGGAGAGCTGGATTCGAACACGCGAACCCAGCGTCTCCACATTGGTGGCGAGTGCCTTGCCCACTACACCACCTAGCCGCCTGTAACGGTATCTTTTTTTAATGATTTGTTACGGCGCAATCAATACTTCCATGCATTCGGGACCTCCATGTTTTGGGGGTATTCATCAGACAAATCGGATCCGGGGATTCGGCTCCCATCAGTCGGGCAAGACCTGCGGGTTTTCAGCCTCTCTCCTCTCTCCTGGAGCTTAAGGGGGAGCTTAGTATTCCTGCCTCTGAGGAGGTGGCTACAACATCAACACACAGTGACTACATGCAGTCACTGTGTGTTGTTGTAGCCAGCGGGTAAATCGCGATTTTTTTTATTTGTTTGTCATGACAAACCAATTACATAATCCAACATATGTGTAAAGGCACAACATATTCCAGTTAACGGTATATTTTTTTAATGATTTGTTACGGCGTAGTCGTTCTATATGAATTGAAAATGGGGGACCCTGATGTAAACAAGACAAAAACGTCTTTCTCAGGTCTGCATCCCCTTAACAATTGTGTGTATTGAGCCGTACTGTATTGTACCCATTCTGCAATCTGTTAAATAAAGTTTTCATTCATTCATTCATTCATTCATTCAGTCAATACTTCGATGCGTATAAATTGAGGAAGCGAGCGAGTCCGCGGCCGCTCGCTCTGCCGCGCGTGGCAGCGGCAGAACGGTGGATAGGGGGGCGGGTCACGTGGGGGTCGCGGCCAATCAGAGGAACCCGGAAACCGAATTCCGTTGCGGAAAGGATACACGCGCCCAGGATAGGGAGAATCAGAGAGCAGCAAGTTAATAGTCAATGTCGGGGTAGGGAGAATCAAAGAGAGCTGCACGTTACGTGTCCATGTCCAGGTAGGGATGATCAAGAGCGCTCAACCGGTTACAACGTCCTCGTGAACAGAGGGAATGCAAAAGATTAGCGTTAGACATCCTGAATAATAGTCAGACATATTCAGGTGGCTACACATACATACAGGAAACATGGAAGAACACAAGATGGCAAGATACAACGTCAGGAGAGCAGTAATAGAGGCAAAACGGCGTTACAGGGATAAAGTTGAACTTCAGTTTGAACAGGCTGACTCTAGAGGCATGTGGCAGGGCCTCAGAACAATGACAGACTACAAAGGCACCCCCCTCAAACTGAACAGTGACATCTCCTTAGCAAATGATCTCAATTCCTTCTATGCGAGGTTTGAGGCTGTGAATAACAACACCAGCCTACAAACCACGGCAATGGGGGGGGGGGGGGGGGTCTGCTGATGGAGACTCAGTGTTCAGGGTAACAGAGCATGAGGTGAGACGGATCTTTAAAAAAGTGAATATCAGGAAGGCAGCAGGACCGGACGGCATCCCCGGCCGTGTCCTAAAAGTCTGTGCCGACCAGCTGGCCCCGGTATTCACTGACATCTTCAACCTGTCCTTGGAACAGGCTGTCATCCCCACCTGTCTGAAGAAGTCCACCATCATCCCTGTACCCAAAAAATCTACGCCCGCTTGCCTCAACGACTACCGCCCTGTAGCCCTCACCTCCATAGCCATGAAGTGCTTTGAGAAGCTAGTGAAGGGCTACATCTGTTCCTCCCTCCCCATCAACCTGGACCCTCTGCAATTTGCATATCGCCCCAACAGGTCCACGGAGGACGCCATAGCCCATGTGCTGCACACAGCAGCATCACACCTGGACAAGAGGCAGGGGAACTATGTGAGAATGCTGTTCATCGACTACAGCTCAGCATTCAATACCATAGTCCCCTCCAAACTCATAGCCAAGCTCAGGGACCTGGGCTTGAACTATGACCTCTGCCAGTGGGTCTTGGACTTCCTGACGGGCAGACCCCAGGTGGTAAGAGCCGGCAACTGCACCTCCTCATCCATCACGCTCAACATAGGGGCCCCCCAGGGCTGTGTTCTGAGCCCCCTCCTCTACTCCCTGTACACACATGACTGCGTAGCACAGCGGAACAACAACACCATCATCAAATTTGCTGATGACACAGTAGTGGTGGGCCTGATCTCTGCCAACGACGAAAGGGCCTACCTGGAAGAGGTAGAGAACCTGTCACAGTGGTGTCAGGAGAACTGCCTCTCCCTGAACGTCAGCAAAACAAAAGAGATGATTGTGGACTTCAGGAGGTCGGGGGTCAAAGACTACAGCCCCCTCAGCATCGACGGGGCACCGGTTGAGAGAGTAAAAAGTTTCAAGTACCTCGGAGCCCACATATCCGAGGACTTGACATGGACCACACACATTGACAGTGTTGTGAAGAAGGCACGACAACGCCTCTACTTCCTCAGGCGCCTAAGGAAGTTCCAAGTCAGTCAGAAGATCCTTAGGAACTTCTACTCATGTACAATAGAGAGCATCCTGACCGGCAACATCACCTCCTGGTTTGGGAATAGCACTGCACAAGACCGTAGCAGACTACAAAGAGTGACACGTTCAGCCGAACGCACAATTGGAGGGGGGCTTCCCACCCTCCAGAACATTTACAACAAGCGGTGCAAGGGGAAGGCTAAGAGAATTATTAAGGACTCGAGCCACCCGAACAACTGCCTCTTTGAACTGCTGCGGTCAGGCAAGCGATACTGGAGTCTTAAGGCGAGCACAGAAAGACTCAGAAGAAGCTTCTATCCCCAGGCCATCAGGCTGCTAAACGAACAATAATCACTATGCAACAACCATCAAATGCACACAGCACACACACCCACACGCACACACTCACTCAAACAAACAACACACTGCAGCACCCACTCTCCACACTTTAGATCACACAAACACACTTACACTTTATATTTATTGATAAAGGATTTGCACTACAACTCGTACACCTACTGTGAATTGTACCTAAATTGCACCTCGTCCCATTTCTCCATTTCTGCCTTGCACTATATAGTATTGTATATTAGTACACTGCACAGTATTGTATATTGTATGGTAACTACGTCTATTCTGCATCGAACATTGTACATATGTCTAAACTGAACACTGTGACCTCATTTTTTTACTTCTAATTTTACTATGTTATTTTATTTCATACTTATCTTGTCTTGCACAGTCTCTGGAGCGCAACAGTAAGAAGCATTTTGTATAAAAGTATTCTGTACTTCTGTATGACAACTATTAAAGAAACTTGAAACTTGAACTTGAAACATACACACACACATACATGCATACTTTCATACATACATACATACATACATACATACATACATACATACATACATACATACATACATACATACATACATACATACATACATACATACACACACACACACACACACACACACACACACACACACACACACACACACACACACACACACACACACACACACACACACACACACATACATACATACATACATACATACATACATACATACATACATACATACATACATACAGTGCCGTCTGGGAGAAATGTGAGGCCCTGTGTGAGATTTAAACGTGAGCCCACCCCCCCTAAAGGTAAAACAATAAAAAAAATAAAAAATGTTTTATATAATTTTTTTTTTTTTTATTAATACACTTTTTTTTTGCATACAGTCAACGTATTTTTAAATAATATCGCTGCCCGAGGCTGGGCATACAGTCAAAGTATTCTTAAATAATAGCGCTGCCCGAGGCTGGGCATATGATACAGTCAACGTATTCTTAAATAATAGCGCTACCCAAGGCTTAGTGGCAATGCACCTGTACAGTCGTTCACCTGGCAGTAACATGGAAAATGCATAAAACACCCCTGGAACCTGATAAACAAGCTTAAAGCCAGGTAAATTTTTCAAGCACGACATGCAGATTTGCAGTTTTGCCTTATTTGAATCGAACTCTATAAGCTTAGTACACACGTCACAAACTGCACGAGCACAGTGTGAGCAGACCCTTGCATGATGCAACACACCGAGTGAGAGAGATAGAGACAGAGAGAGACCGAGAGAGCGCGCGCGCGAGAGAGAGCGAGAGAGAGAGAGAGAGAGAGAGAGAGAGAGCAAGAGAGAGAGAGAGAGAGAGCAAGAGAGAGAGAGAGAGAGAGAGAGAGAGAGAGAGATCCACGGTGGGAACAGAATAGATTGCATTAAAAACTCACCCTAACGCAGAATCCGGTCCAAGAGGAAGGAGACCACCGTGGAGATGACAAAGTTCACCAGTCCCATGATATTGTCCCCCCCGTTGGGATGAACTTCGGAGTCTGTTCCTAGTTTATCTGCCACACGTTAGCACTCGATAACGCTAGTTAGCTGTCCCTGCCTTTAGCTAAGCTACTAGCCGACATGGCTAGCCCAACTGAACCACACGTTAGCACTCGATAACGTTACGTAGCTAAAGCTAACTAGCTAGCTAGGTTAGTTAACGCTAGTTAGCTGTCCCTGCCTTTAGCTAAGCTACTAGCCGACATGGCTAGCCTGACTGAACACTCTAACATGCAACAACTTTCATCATCAGTCCATCTGCCGAACGTCTTCTTTGTCTTGGCATAACCTAATCACTATACTTGGTATTGATAAGCTTACGGCACGCAGCATTATTTCTTCTGCTCCGATGCTGCACATTTGGTTTTCAAAAGTAGGATGCTCTTGGCCAAGACATCCACTCGCTCCCGTGGATAGCGCCGAATAGACCCCGTACCTGAACCCCCTCCCCTCGTGGATAATACCGGTCTTCTTCACATCTCTCTACCGACTACCAGACCGACGCCAAACAGCTCCCCCTAGTGTTAGTCCTCCCACGATGCTTTGCAAAAAAGTTAACGGGTCATTGAATGAAACCAATAGTATATCTGCAGAGCCGCAGAGCCCGGAACACTATTCTACAAACGTGTCTAATGTGAAATATATAAGCATATAAGCAAAACTAGATATTAGGTCTGTGATGGAAAGTGATTGTTAACATTATATTTATTTTTAATTTTATAAAAAAAATAAAAAGAATAAAAAATGTATTATTTATTTTTTCTCTCTCTTCTCGCGAAGCCCCCCTTCTCGTGAGGCCCTGTGCGACCGCACTTCTCGCACGCCCCGAGCGGCGGCCCTGCATACATACATACATACATACATACATACATACATACATACATACATACATACATACATACATACATACATACATACACATATATTTTTTTAAGGCATTTCTGCTTTATTTTGTTATTAGCTATTGTAATATTCATGCTTTGAATATCTCATTTTACAACAGGCGCACCAGGCGCACCTTCCTATTATGAATACCTGCACAAGGGGTCCTGACAGTCAGTTGGCTGCCAGCCGTGGATGGAGTTACACTCATGATTACTTAATGCTTACCTTTGAATAAACATCTTAATGCAATCTCCTCGTCCTGAAGATTATTCTCTTTAAATCGAATACGACATGGTGTCAGAAGCAGGATGAACATGGATATCAACGGAGTCCCGTCGCCACGGATGAATTGGGATTCTCTGGACTTAACGGGAGAATGGAAGAAGTTCAGGCAGCACGCGGAGCTAATGTTTTCGGGCCCACTCAAGAAGAAAGGAGAGGATGAGAAATGTAGCTACCTGCTACTGTGGAGCGGAGAAAAAGGGAGAGACATTCACAACACATGGACTCTCAGTGCAGATGAAGCAAAGGTATTGAAGAGCTACTATGACAATTTCGAAGCATACATACTTCGAGACCGCATAGTGTTTGGCATACACTCAGCAAAAGTAAGAGAGAAACTATTAAACGTTGGATCAGACTTGTCGTTAGACAAAGCGGTAGATATAGCTAGAGCCCACGAGCTAGCACAATCACAGATAAAGAGCTTTACTGGCGCCACGAGCAGCGCGCAGGAACAGCTTGTGCACGAGGTGCACAGACATGAACAGAAGTATAGCGCACAGAGGTACCGCCCCAGAACAGAGTGGACAGAGAGAGCGAACAGAGCGAGCGACACAGACACACGTAAGAACTGTGGATACTGTGGGAGTAGAGCTCACAAGGAAGGAGATAACTGTGTAGCTAGGGGGAAACAATGCACGAAGTGTGGAAAATGGAACCACTTTGCTAAAGTCTGCAGGGCCGGTAGTTTCCAGAAAAAGTCAGTACACGAGATTAGCATGCGCTCTGAGTCAGGAGAAGAGTCAGACGAACTTTATGTAGACACCGTGACAGACAGGCGGTTTGATGCAACAGAACAAGCGTTCGCAGACATACAAGTAGGAAAACAGGGCACAGAGCTTAAATTTAAGCTAGACACAGGTGCACAAGTAAATGTAATTCCTTTGAGAGAGTATCACAGTTTACAAGATAAACGCAAAGTACAGCCTACTTCACGCAGACTGACAGGATATGGTGGAGAGAAACTAGTGGTAAAGGGCACATGCACATTAAAGTGTAAATACAAAGAGCGTGACATGTTGTTAGACTTTTACATAGTAGACACTCAGGCACCCCCAGTTCTAGGTTTACAGGCATGCCTGAATATGGACCTCATTAAACTAGTGTTGTCAGTAAATGCCTACACAGATAAACAGACCATCATGGAAGAATACCACGACGTGTTTAAAGGGATCGGACTATTCCCAGGAGAGTGTCACATCCATATAGACCCAGACGCCACGCCAGTAGTCTGCCCACTGAGAAGGACACCGATCGCCCTGCGTGGCCGACTAAAAAAGGAGCTACAGAGTATGGAAGACACACAGATCATCGCTAAAGTCATCGAACCAACGGAGTGGGTCAGTGCACTGGACATTGTTGAGAAACCACGCACAGGCAAGCTCAGACTATGTTTGGACCCTAAGGAGCTAAACAAGGCTATCAAGCGCCCGCACTACCCTCTGCCGACACTAGAGGACATCACACCCAGACTAACAGGCGCACGCTATTTCAGCGTACTGGATGCAAGGTCGGGATACTGGTCCATCAAGCTCTCCACAGAATCATCGAAGCTGACGACGTTCAACACACCGTTTGGACTATACAGATTCCTGCGATTACCATTTGGGCTTGCTTCTGCCCAGGACGAGTTCCAACGGAAAATCGACGAGACATACGAGGGAATGAACGGAGTAGCAGCTATAGTAGACGACATCCTTGTATATGGCGCGACCAGAGAGGAACACGATAAGAATCTACATGCAATGTTGGTGAGATCACGGGAGAGAGGCGTTCGGCTCAACACAGACAAGTGCACCATCGGAGCCACCGAAGTGAGCTACTTCGGGCACGTCCTTTCAGCTGACGGCATGAAGCCTGACCCAGGCAAGATAGCTGCCATCAAGGAGATGGAGGCGCCAAAGAGCCGTGCAGAACTGGAGACCGTGCTAGGTATGGTCAACTATCTGGCGAAATTCGCCCCGAGCCTCTCCGAGATCAACGCACCCATGAGACAGCTGCTTAAACAATCTAATGAGTTCCTGTGGGACGCGCAGCACGATGCTGCATTCCAAAAGATGAAAGACATACTTACCAGTGAACCGGGGCCAGTCCTCATTTACTTTGACCCAGATAAGGAGCTCAGCTTGCAAGTGGACGCATCAAAGTATGGTCTGGGTGCTGTGCTGATGCAGGAAGGAAGGCCCATTAGCTACGCATCCAGATCACTCACGGACAGCGAGGTCAACTACGCACAAATCGAAAAGGAGATGTACTCAGTCCTTTATGGATTCAAACGTTTCCACCAATATGCATTCGGTCGCCATGTTATGGTGCAATCTGACCACAAGCCCCTGGAGTCGATCATGAAGAAGCCGATCGCCGCAGCCCCACCGCGGTTACAGAGGATGATACTACAACTACACAGGTACAACTTCACGATCGTGCACTGCCCTGGGAAAGACATCCCAGTTGCCGACACGCTGTCCAGGAAATCACTCACCTCTCACGACGACGGTCTCAGTGAAGGGATGGACCTTCAGGTACACATGGTATACAACAGCTTACCTGTGCACGACGACAGGCTACAGGAGATCAGAGAAACAACAGACAATGACACACAGCTAAAGCTGCTCAGCCAGGGCTAAAACAATGCCCCCAGAACATCACTGAATCACCGAGATGAACTATCCAAAACGAATGGAATCATTTTCAAAGGGGAGAAAATAGTCATCCCTACCAGCCTCAGAGGAGAGATGCTGATCAAGATCCATGCAGGCCACATGGGAATGGAAAAATGCAAACTGAGAGCACGAGACATCATGTTCTGGCCTGGAATGGGTAGACATATAGAGCAAGTCGTGGAGAAGTGCTCAATATGCCAAGAGCGCCGCCCATCAAACACCAAGGAGCCTATGATGCCTCATCGTATCCCAGACCGCCCCTGGCAGGTTGTAGGGACAGATCTCTTTAACTGGAACAACCAGGACTATGTTGTGACCGTCGACTATTACAGCAGATTCTTCGAACTAGACAGACTTCACAGCACCACATCGGCAGCTGTTGTCCACAAGCTAAAGGCAGCCTGTGCCAGGCATGGCGTCCCAGAGACCATAGTCTCAGACAACGGACCACAATACAAGTCTAAAGAGTTCGAGGCATTCGCCAAGTCGTGGGAGTTTACACACGTCACGTCAAGCCCACATTATCCGCAAAGCAACGGACTAGCGGAGAGAACTGTGAAGACGGCAAAATCACTCATGGACAAGGCTAAGGCAGACGGAAGAGACCCGTACCTAAGCCTCCTGGAGTATCGTAACACCCCAGTCGACAACTTCAAATCGCCGGCACAGCTGTTGATGAGCCGCAGGCTACGCTCAACCCTCCCAACAGCTGCGGCCAGGGGTAGTAAGCCCCAAAGATGGACATGACAAGCGAGTGCAGAGACAACAGCACCAGAAGAAAAACTATGACAGGTCAGCTAGACCACTGCCCCCACTACATTGTGGTGAATCTGTCAGGCTCCAAGAACATGGACGCTGGAGGCCAGCAAGTAGTCATACAACCAGCCGACACTGCGCGGTCATACCACGTTCGCACCCAAGATGGACGCGAATACCGCCGCAACCGCAGGCACCTGAGGGACACAAAAGAGGAACACTTCCAGGACAGCGACGGTGTGCCAAGTCCAGAGAGCGTCGATCAACCGCCGGAGACCAACGACCCTGAACTGTCAGAGGACTCAGAAGAGAACTCAGCTTCATACTACACCAGATCCGGCCGAGCAGTGAAGCCTCGAGACGTTTTAGACCTATAAATGTACAGGGTGCAGGCGGATCGCTGCCCTATTATAACACCGTTTACCACAAAAAAAAAAAAAAAAAAAAGTGGTGAAATGTAACAAAATATTAATGTATGCTGAAATAATGACTTACTATATGTGTTGAATCTATGACTTACTTACCTTGCTTACTTGTCGATATATTCCCATTTTGTTAGCAAGCTAATTCTACAAATAAGAGCTGCATATGGTAAGAGTGGTGAGACACATGACCAAATAAGCCTTGAATACATACCTTATTCACAGCTGAAGTATTCAAATATTAAAGCAGACTTTCCAGAATAAGAGGGCACACAATATGAACTGTAATACCTTTGATACAAGAATCTTTATGTTAACATATTAATCTTACCTGTTTACATTGCCTGGTCCTGACACATGTAACACACATGGTTATTGTTTACAAAGAAACTCTTACAGAGTAATGCACAACTTTCTTTATTTCAATTTTGTTCATAGCTTATAAAGCTTTCTTTAAAAGAAGGAGGATGTAATATTCATGCTTTGAATATCTCATTTTACGACAGGCGCGCCAGGCGCACCTTCCTATTATGAATACCTGCACAAGGGGTCCTGACAGTCAGTTGGCTGCCAGCCGTGGATGGAGTTACACTCATGATTACTTAATGCTTACCTTTGAATAAACATCTTAATGCAATCTCCTCGTCCTGAAGATTATTCTCTTTAAATCGAATACGACAGCTATAACATTTCAAAGAATGCAATCATCTGTATTTTCTAGTTATTGAATAATGAATGTTGATTAACATAATAATCATTATAGCACTTTAAAATGACCCCCCCCCCCCCCATTATAGCACTTTAAAATGACCCCCCCCCCCCCCCCCCCCCCCCATATTTTCTCTTGCTTTTCTCTAGTTGCCAGCTAAAGGTCAAAAACCAGAGAGGGAGGGAGCCAGTGAGACCTTCAGAGACACGGGGAGAGACCTTTTTCTCTGGGCTGTTCTCCAGAACAGGAGAGAGCTGGCTGAGATCTCCTGGGAGCAGGTCACACGAAACATCCCCATGCAGTTTCTACTAGTGTACACAATAACAATCACACTAGCCAAACTCTGTGTGTGTGCGTGTGCGTGTGTGTATGTGTGTGTGTGTGTGTGTGTGTGTGTGTGTGTGTGTGTGTGTGTGTGTGTGTGTGTGCGCGGCTCCAGGCACACACAAAGACAAAATCCTGCCAAGTATGTGAGCTACAGTACGCTGATGACTGTGCCATCTTAGCTCACAGTCCAGAGTCTATGCAGCATGCTCTCGACACCATATCCAGCCTGTACCAATCCTTCGGTCTCCAGGTCAACATACAAAAAACCGAAGTCATGTCCCAACTCACTTCCGGAACCTCTACACCTCCCAGTTTTCACATAAACGGTGTTCCACTCAAAACAGTGGATCATTTCACCTACCTCGGTTCCACGCTGTCCTCATGCTGCTCCCTTGACGCGGAGATACACACACGTATAAATAAAGCGGCATCATCCTTTGGACGCCTACGCAGCAGGGTTTTTGAAAACCGAAACCTGAAGATCAGCACCAAGGTTGCCGTTTACAACGCAGTATGTATCTCCACTCTGCTCTATGGAGCAGAATCCTGGACCCCATACCGCCAGCACATCACCAACCTGGACGCTCTCCACATCCATTGCCTCCAAAGGATCCTCGGCCTGACCTGGGAAGATCGAGTCCCCCACACAGACATCCTCAACAACACCAACTCAATCTGTATGGCCGCAGCTGTGGCCAAAAAACATCTTCGTTGGATAGGGCACACCATACGTATGCCTGACCACCGCCTGCCCCGCCAAGTCCTCTATGGCCAACTGAGAGGAGCAAAGCGGGCTGCTGGAGGCCAAAAGAGACGCTTTAAGGTCTACACCAGGGACCTCCTAAAGTGTGCAAACATCACGCAGCTTGAAACTCTGGCACTCGACAGATCAGCCTGGCAAGTCACTTGTGCCACTGCAGTTTCCCAAATACACCAAACGAACCAAGACCGAAGATCTGAGAGGCGCACGCAATGACACCAGCGGGCGGCTGGCATCCCCCAGGTATCTGGCTTCCCTTGCGCCATTTGTGGACGGGTGTGCGGCTCAAGGATCGGACTCAACGCCCACGAGAAGTGGCACAGCGTCACGATGGACAGCTAAGAGTGTGTGTGTGTGTGTGTGTGTGTGTGTGTGTGTGTGTGTGTGTGTGTGTGTGTGTGTGTGTGTGTGTGTGTGTGTGTGTGTGTGTGTGTGTGTGTGTGTGTGTGTGTGTGTGTGTGTGTGTGTGTGTAACAGGTGGTATGCCTGTCTGTGTCTGTAAATGGATCTGAATTTGAATCAATATCTTTATTTCTGTGTCTGTGTATGTGTGGTCAGTCTGCATCTGAATTCAAATCTATCTGTATCTGTGTCTGTCTGCAGTGCAGAGACTGCATGGCCTCCGCCTTGGCGGCCAGTAAGATCCTGAAGACACTGGCCCAGGAGAGCGGTGACGGAGACGAGGCGGAGAAGATGACGGAACTGGCCAGTCACTATGAGAAACATGCCATAGGTACGGTTTGTGGTCATGTGTAGCTCAGCGTAGTAGAGTGCCCAGCACTCTGAGCATGGCACTGTCACGGTTGGGGTACCATTCCCACTGGGGCCACCCATACTGAAAAGAATAATATGCAGTCGTTCCATTGTAAAGCACTTTGAGTAGAACTAGTAGAGATGGGGAGGAACCGAGACGTGGAACGCGCTACGTCCATGCTACAGTACGTCCATCATCACCAGCTCTGGGAGAATAAGCAGACCTGAGACTACAGTATGTACAGAGTGCATTAAATGTATAGGAGGCTTATTTTATTGAGCAACAGATCTGCCATGTTTAGGGTCTTGGAAACATTTTAAACTCGGAATGTCATTCAGCAGATCTTTTGGGGATTTTTGTTATATTTTGGGTGCAAACTGATGACGTATTTCACCTTTTTTTGACGATTTACAAATAAGGGTAAGCTAGGCCAACTATTTGGCTAGTTTTGACATCAAAATTGAGAAAATTATTATATAATATACAATATTGAAATTGACATTCCTGATATGTTAGCAGTTGATTGCTATTCAGCACAAGACATGAATGACATGTGTTGAGTTCTCAGTGAGGACATCGCCTCCTATTCATTGTCCATAGCGCAGCCACAGATTTTGCACCAAGCGAACATCACAACGTCAAAACATCTTCTTGCTTAACACTTTTAGCGCCAGAGGTCGCTGTTTACTGTTGAAAGGTCACCGCTTTAAACGAATGGGAATACGTGGCGGTGTTTAAAGCGCTAAAGCTATATTATATATTATAGCTATGGATCTAATAATATAGTCGATTGTCATTGAGTTTCTTCCGGTCAAGATGCAAAAAACAGATAATTTTTCCATCCATACATTCCCGTTTTATACCGTCGTGAATATGAGTGTAGTTTCAGGGCGGTCTGGTGTAATTTCCAAAAGGCTGCGTAATGGCCGGCAACTTGTATTCTAGTAAAAGCGTTATCGTTTCTTCCCTGGACTAGCTACTGTTCTCAAATCAAATTTAGATGATCGGTATTATGTTTCATCATGAATGCATGAAAGGGGGGGGGGGGGGGTAGTTTTTTTGTGCTTTGATCGCCACCAACGGAACGTGTTACACACACACATTACACACACACGCTCTGATCGCAATGAAGGAATTTTTGGATCAACGCAATATTGATACCATATAACCCTTACCTTGACTAGGATCTGTCCTGAAAAGAATATTCCAATTATCTGATCGCCATTCCAAGTATTGATGTTGATCGTGTTGCCAGCGTAATCCAGCAATGAACATGAACCGGGACTGCTTGATTCTCGTCGATGCATGCGTTATAAGCGCTTGGCCTGCCCGACTAGTTAGACTCCGCCCGCAGGCTGCAGATCGACCCACACACCAAACCACATAGTTTCAAATGGAGTTCAATAGCGGCCGCAAGGCGGCAGGTGGCGGTATTGGACTTTTGCGTTCTCAGACTCATCCCCAGTGATAATACAGGCTGCCTGGATGTTTTATGAATGGAAATATCGAATAAAAGACATAACGATGAAAACCCGACTATACTCAGGTTTTCCGGGGTCCTGGCGCTCAACGTTCGGCGAGTTAACCCGACTATCATCGGGTCCGGCGCTGAAAGTGTTAAGGAGACAGTGATGAATGTTAACAGTTATTGACTGAATTGTCCTGGCCTGGGGCACAGGAATAACATATTATGCATCTTAAAATGGGTGGCATTCCCCTTTATGGATGTCAGTATCTAGTAATTTGCCTATACGTAAGTGATCACGTTTGTGCATTATGTAGCGTTTGTGAGAGACTATAAAACAAAATCTTTTATATGGGTGACATACAGTATATTGAATCTACCGTGCGTTTCTCTATGTTTGTGTGTGCACCCGCACATGCATGTGTATGTCCATCCAAGGTGTATTCAGTGAGTGCCATAGTTGTGATGAGGAGCGGGCCCAAAGGTTGCTGGTTCGAATCTCTCCGTCATGGGGCAGGACCACCTGCCTTAGACTGGCTCTGGAGGCTGATGCCAAAAGCTTTGTGGCTCAGTCAGGAGTTCAGGTACCGTTGAAGTTAATATCGTGGCCTTTTTTTAATTTATCACTGAATACAAATTAAGATGACATGCTGTTTTATGAATCTTCTTTAGGAAATAAATAGCTATTTTAGTAAATTAATCATGTATATAATCAATGGATTAATCTTGATATGATTTTAGACCACTTCACTATTATACAGTATATTGCTAAGCTTCAATTTCAGATGCAGGTTTAAGTGCCTGGGATAGCATTAAATCTCCTACAAGCCTTGTTGACGTAGATATAATATAACCTGGTGAAATGTCTGTCTCTCCCTCAGGCTCTCCTCACTCAGATCTGGTGTGGGGAGCTGGCGGTGGACAACCCTGTCTGGAGCGTGCTGCTCTGCATGCTCCTCTTCCCCCTGATCTACACAGGCTTCCTGACGTACAGGTACAGTAGCTGCTGCTCTGCATGCTCCTCTTCCCCCTGATCTACACAGGCTTGCTGACGTACAGGTACAGTAGCTGCTGCTCTGCATGCTGTAATCTGTAATGACTGTAATGTAATGATACGTTTTATTTTTTATTTTATTTTATTTTTTCTCTCCCTCTCTCTCTGTCTCTCTCTCCCCCCTTTCTCTATCTCTCTCTCTATCTCTCTCTACCTTTCTCTCTCTCCCTCTTTCTCTTTCTCTATCTCTCTCTATCTCTCTCTCCCTCTTTCTCTTTCTCTTTCTCTCTCTCTCTCTCTCTCTCTCTCTCTCTCTCTCTCTCTCTCTCTCTCTCTCTCTCTCTCTCTCTCTCTCTCTCTCTCTCTCTATCCATAGACGAGATGAGGCCATTCAAAGAGAAGCTGAGAGGAGTGAGGAGATGATCACCATAGAGACGGTAACAGGAAGTACAACCGACACCAGGAGGAAGTCTTTTGTCCAGTAGGTTGACAAGTAGCCTGTTACATTGTATTTCACTCACAGTAGAAATGATTAAATTAAATGTGTTTTGTGTGGTTAAACCCAGGGTTAACTCTTTACCTAGCTAATATGTCTTCTGGTACTTAAAGATCCAGTACAATTATGTTTTAATTCAGTCATACATTGCTTATTGTGGACTGTTAATGTCATGAGTATCAATCTTTCTGCTTCAGATGTATCATTTGAGCGCACTCACCTCTTAGTAGGCTGAGGGGGCGTGGCATGCTAGATGCGACTGATGGGCTAATCAGAGCAGCTAGATGTGACTGATGGGCCAATCAGAGCAGCTAGATGTGACTGATGGGCCAATCAGAGCAGCTAGATGTGACTGATGGGCCAATCAGAGCAGCTAGCCAATCAGAGTAACCCATGTATATTATGCAATATTTCAAAGGAAGCCGATTGGATGTCAGATTGATATCTAGGTGATGGACATCAAAGGGCTTTGGTAATAATTTTCACAACTAACTAACTTTTTCAGTAATTTATGTCAACATACCTTCTGCAAAATTTTCATTATACTGAATCTTTATGAAATATTGAAAAAGAAGTAAGTAACCAAGTAACCCCTGCCCCCTAAAAATAATCGCTACCCCTTTTCCCACCAGCACCACCTGACCTCCGGCACCTGCTCTCTCCTCACTGACCTCCTCAGTGATCTCTCCTGCTCTCTCCTCAGTGACCTCTCCTGCTCTCTCCTCAGTGACCTTTCCTGCTCTCTCCTCACTGACCTCCTCAGTGACCTCTCTCTCTCCTCACTGACCTCCTCAGTGACCTCTCCTGCTCTCTCCTCAGTGACCCCCCCTGCTCTCTCCTCAGTGACCTCCTCAGTGACCCCCCCTGCTCTCTCCTCAGTGACCTCTCCTGCTCTCTCCTCAGTGACCTCCTTGATTTATTGCCAAAGCTGTAAATGACAGTCCTTGTCCCGAACTCTCAAAGCTGTATGAGCTCAGCCTATAAAGGGGCGATTTAATTTAAATTGATTTAATTTAATTAAACCTAATTTGAGCATTATATTGCGTCATTCGTTTAGCTATATTTCCTTTCCTTTTATCGATTCAGACTGAGCAGAAGTGGTGGTAAGATTTAGACCACCTAAGCCATGGCTGGTTCATTTAGTAACCAAGCAGTTTTATTTTTTATTTTCCTTTTGTTTTGTATGTGTACGTGTATGAATGTGTGTGTGAAGTGTGTAGGCTATACTCTCGGTCTCGGTACTAGTCAGAGACGCTCCCTGATTACTCTCCCCATGTGCATTGGTTCAGTTTTACATCATGGCCAGTGCAGATGACAGTGATTGCCCGTCCTCGCAAGGGGACGACATAGAGAACGATACTCCCATCATTATTGATTTTGATTCTGATTGCCTTGAAGCTAAATTTGACAGTTTTGAGTACACAGACTATAAATCCCATACACAGGTCAATGAAATAGACCCGGACAACAATTTTTTTACAATGTCAAATAACGAATGCCAATATTACACCGCCAGTAAATTCAACAGTAAGATCAATGTGGCAAACAACATATCACTGATTCATTTTAACAGTAGAAGCCTTCCCAGAAACTTTGATTCCATAAAAAGTTATCTAAAGGAATTTGAAAAACCATTCAGTATTATAGCTATTTCTGAGACTTGGCTGAAGCCTGACAATTACTTAGATTTTAACATGTGTGGTTATGAAATGTTTTGGGTAAATAGAAACAGCAAAGACAGAGGAGGGGTGGTATTGTACATTGATAGTAATCTGTGCTGTAAAAAGGTTAACGATATGTCAAGGGCCGTGGACGATCTATTTGAATGTGTAACAGTTGAAATCCAAATGGAAAAAAGAAAAAACATTATTGTGAGTTGTATTTACAGGGAGCCAGGGACGAACGCTGGAGAATTTACCGAGTGGATGGAGACATTATTTTCAAGTCACGGTCAAAAGGACTTATTTTATGTGGTGACTTCAACATTGATTTATTAAAGGCCAAGCATCATAAAACAACAGAACCATTTATTGATTCAATGTTCAGTATGAGTTTGCTTCCAAACATTATCAGACCCAGTAGAATAACTTCCCATAGCGCTACTCTAATAGATAACATATTTTGTAACAGTTTTGGTAACACCATTAGTGGATTATTAATCAATGACATTTCGGACCATTTACCTGTGTTTACGGTGTATGAAGTTAATTACAAAAAGAATAGAACAGACACTGCACCCAAATATATACGGGTCAAGACTGATAGTTCAATGAATGCCCTTAAGAATGAGTTAATGGCCCAGCATTGGGAAACTGTGTACCTAGAACAAGACACTGATGCTGCTTATGAGTCCTTTCTGGATATATTCATGAATCTGTATAATAAGCATTGCCCATTAGTCAAGTGTAACAGGAAAAATTACTGTACAAAACCCTGGTTAACCAAGGGTCTGATGAACGCCAGTAAAAAGAAAAACCTTTTGTATAAGCAATTTATTACAAATAGGACGGATGAGTCTGAATTGAAATATAAACTATATAAAAACAAACTAACCAATATTATGAGGAATTGTAAAAAGGTTTTTTATGCCAACTTACTAGAAAGGAATAAACATGATAGTAAGGGTATTTGGAAAGTGCTTAATGACATAATAAGAAAAGGGCCAAAAGGTGGACTGTATCCAAATTACTTCATTGAGGACGGCAGGAAAATTAGTAATATGGAGGAAGTGGCCGATGGCTTTAACAAGTTCTTTGTAGGGGTTGGACCTAGTCTAGCTGAAAAAATCACAGAAAGCGGTCCGATAGTGGGTGTAGAAGACTCAATCCATAGAAATCAAAGCTCCATGTTTCTTACTCCAACAGATGGAAATGCAATCATGGCCATACTCAGGAACTGTAAAAACAAAACATCAACGGATTGGAATGATATTGACATGACTGTGATTAAGAACGTAGCGGAAGGATTTGTAGAACCATTCACACATATCTGTAATTTGTCGTTACAATCGGGAATATTTCCTCGTTTGATGAAAACTGCAAAAGTATTACCAATATTTAAAACAGGGGACAAACACCAGTTTACAAATTATAGGCCGGTTTCTCTGCTTTCCCAATTTTCTAAGATTCTGGAGAAGATTTATGTAAAAAGACTTGAAGAGTTCATTGAGAAACACAAATTGCTGATTGATAGCCAATATGGCTTCAGGCGGAATAGATCCACTACCATGGCCCTCATTGAGCTAATAGAGGAAATAACAACTTCAATTGACAAAAAACACCATGTACTGGGAATTTTTATTGACCTTCAAAAAGCTTTCGATACGATTGACCATAGTATTTTAATTAAAAAGATGGAAAGATATGGCATTAGGGGTATAGCATTGGAATGGATTAAAAGTTACTTGAGTAACAGGAATCAATTTGTACAAATGGGCAGTGCCATCTCAACAAACAGGAATATTAGGTGTGGCTTACCACAAGGTTCAATTCTGGGTCCAGTTTTGTTTCTTTTGTACATTAATGATATCTGTAAAGTATCTGAAACAATGAAATTTGTGCTATTTGCAGATGATACAAATATGATTCGCTCTGGTGAGAGTTTACAACAGATTCTGAATGAAACCATGACTGAATTGGTCAAATTAAAAAAAGTGGTTTGACAAAAACAGATTGTCTCTAAACTTGAACAAAACAAAACTAATGATTTTTGGAAATCGTAATTATGACACACCGATCCAAGTTACGATAGATGATACCGTTATTGAAAGAGTACAGCAAACCACTTTTTTAGGAGTGATCATAAATGAAAAAAATTGTTGGAAGCCTCACATAAGCCATGTAAGAACAAAGATTTCAAAGAGTGTGGGTATTATGTGGAGGTCAAGGTATTGGCTGAACCAACAATCTTCTGTTATCTTATATAATGCTTTGGTCCTTCCATATTTGAATTATTGGGTTGAGGTGTGGGGAAATACCTATGAAACCAACCTACTTCCTTTGGTTATGCTCCAAAAAAGAGCAATTAGGATTGTAACAAATGAGAGCTACAAAGCACATACAAATTCTTTGTTTTTAAAACTTTCAGTTCTGAAATTAAAGGACCTGGTGGATTACAAAACTGCCCAGTTCATGTACAGCGTCATTCACCACAGCCTTCCTGACAAGATACAGAAATTGTTCTGTGAGAGAGCTGGACTCCAAAGATATAACCTTAGAGGGAAACTCAAACTGGAACAGCAATCTTCAAGACTAACCAGGAAGGCTATGTGTATTTCTCTTTGTGGAGTTACCTTGTGGAATAATCTGGAGGAGGAGATCAAATCCAGTCAATCCATAAATATATTAAAGAGGAAATTCAAAATGATGGTGTTCACAAAATACACCAGGGAGGAAGACCAACGTATTATATGAGAATGATTTGAAGGGTGACATGAGAGTATAGTCTAGTGTGTGTGTGTGTGTGTGTGTGTGTGTGTGTGTGTGTGTGTGCATGTGTGATTGTGTTGTGTGTAGTTGAAGTATTTGCAAATTGTATGGTATTATATGTATTGGTAATCGTGTCATACTTGCTGAAGTATATAGTTATTGATGGGGGATGGAAACATATAAGCTTTGCTTCTTCCATCTCCTTTTCAAACAGTGTATAGTTTTTGGCTGTTTTATTTTTAAACTTTTGGGGGGGGGGGGGGGGGTCCTCTTTTCCCATTTCATTTATTTTCAAATGTTGTTTTGCCGGACAATGGTAAATGTAGCCAAACTAACACTGTGGTTTGAAATAAAACGATTGAATCTTGAATCTTGAATCCCCTGCTCTCTCCTCAATGACCTCCTCAGTGACCTCCCCCTCTCTCTCCTCAGTGACCTCCCCTGCTCTCTCCTCAGTGACCCCCCCTGCTCTCTCCTCAGTGACCTCCCCCTCTCTCTCCTCAGTGACCCCCCCTGCTCTCTCCTCAGTGACCTCCCCCTCTCTCTCCTCAGTGACCCCCCCTGCTCTCTCCTCAGTGACCCCCCCTGCTCTCTCCTCAGTGACCTCCCCTGCTCTCTCCTCAGTGACCTCCTCAGTGACCTCCCCCTCTCTCTCCTCAGTGACCCCCCCTGCTCTCTCCTCAGTGACCTCCTCAGTGACCTCCCCCTCTCTCTCCTCAGTGACCTCCTCAGTGACCTCCTCAGTGACCTCCCCCTCTCTCTCCTCAGTGACCTCCTCAGTGACCTCCTCAGTGACCTCCTCAGTGACCTCCCCTGCTCTCTCCTCAGTGACCTCCCCTGCTCTCTCCTCAGTGACCTCCTCAGTGACCTCCTCAGTGACCTCCCCTGCTCTCTCCTCAGTGACCTCCCCTCTCTCTCCTCAGTGACCTCCTCAGTGACCTCCTCAGTGACCTCCCCTGCTCTCTCCTCAGTGACCTCCCCTGCTCTCTCCTCAGTGACCTCCTCAGTGACCTCCTCAGTGACCTCTCCTGCTCTCTCCTCAGTGACCTCCTCAGTGACCCCCCATGCTCTCTCCTCAGTGACCTCCTCAGTGACCTCTCCTGCTCTCTCCTCAGTGACCTCCCCTGCTCTCTCCTCAGTGACCTCTCCTGCTCTCTCCTCAGTGACCTCCCCTGCTCTCTCCTCAGTGACCTCCCCTGCTCTCTCCTCAGTGACCTCTCCTGCTCTCTCCTCAGTGACCTCCTCAGTGACCTCCCCTGCTCTCTCCTCAGTGACCTCTCCTGCTCTCTCCTCACTGACCTCCTCAGTGACCTCTCCTGCTCTCTCCTCAGTGACCTCTCCTGCTCTCTCCTCAGTGACCTCTCCTGCTCTCTCCTCAGTGACCTCCTCAGTGACCTCCTCAGTGACCTCTCTCTCCTCAGTGACCTCTCCTGCTCTCTCCTCAGTGACCTCTCTCTCCTCAGTGACCTCCTCAGTGACCTCCTCAGTGACCTCCCCCTCTCTCTCCTCAGTGACCTCCTCAGTGACCTCCTCAGTGACCTCCTCAGTGACCTCTCTCTCCTCAGTGACCTCCCCTGCTCTCTCCTCACTGACCTCTCTCTCCTCAGTGACCTCCTCAGTGACCTCTCTCTCCTCACTGACCTCCTCAGTGACCTCCCCCTCTCTCTCCTCAGTGACCCCCCCCCCTCTCTCTCCTCAGTGACCTCCTCAGTGACCCCCCCCCCTCTCTCTCCTCAGTGACCTCCCCCTCTCTCTCCTCAGTGACCTCTCCTGCTCTCTCCTCAGTGACCTCCCCTGCTCTCTCCTCAGTGACCTCTCCTGCTCTCTCCTCAGTGACCTCTCCTGCTCTCTCCTCAGTGACCTCTCCTGCTCTCTCCTCAGTGACCTCCTCAGTGACCTCCCCTGCTCTCTCCTCAGTGACCTCCCCTGCTCTCTCCTCAGTGACCTCTCCTGCTCTCTCCTCAGTGACCTCCTCAGTGACCTCCTCAGTGACCTCCTCAGTGACCTCTCCTGCTCTCTCCTCAGTGACCTCCCCCTCTCTCTCCTCAGTGACCTCCTCAGTGACCTCCCCTGCTCTCTCCTCAGTGACCTCCTCAGTGACCTCCTCAGTGACCTCTCCTGCTCTCTCCTCAGTGACCTCCTCAGTGACCTCCTCAGTGACATCTGACCTCCCCTGCTCTCTCCTCAGTGACCTCCCCTGCTCTCTGCTCAGTGACATCTGACCTCCCCTGCTCTCTCCTCAGTGACCTCTCCTGCTCTCTCCTCAGTGACCTCCTCAGTGACCTCCTCAGTGACATCTGACCTCCCCTGCTCTCTCCTCAGTGACATCTGACCTCCCCTGCTCTCTGCTCAGTGACATCTGACCTCCCCTGCTCTCTCCTCAGTGACCTCCCCTGCTCTCTGCTCAGTGACATCTGACCTCCCCTGCTCTCTCCTCAGTGACCTCCCCTGCTCTCTGCTCAGTGACATCTGACCTCCCCTGCTCTCTCCTCAGTGACCTCCCCTGCTCTCTCCTCAGTGACCTCCCCTGTGCTGCGGCCCCGGAGCCTCTGAGCTGCTTGTCCAGATTGGCCGGCATGTACGGGTCTCCACAGGTGAAGTTCTACTGGAACATTGTGTCCTACTTCGCCTTCCTCTTCCTGTTTGCTGTGGTGCTGATGATCGACTTCCAGGCCACGCCCTCCTGGAGGGAGCTGCTCCTCTACATCTGGCTCGTCTCCTTGGTGTGTGAGGAGGTCAGACAGGTGAGTCTCCTTGGTGTGTGAGGAGGTCAGACAGGTGAGTCTCCTTGGTGTGTGGGGAGGTCTCACAGGTGAGTCTCACAGGGCATCAAAGACTGTGAATGAAATCTACTGTAAGTACAGTTACTTTTTTATAATGTCCATTGCTCCGCCATTTTTCATCAGATTGCAACGTGTTTTTTTTCCTAGATGTTCACAGAAGGGTAAAGAAACAAACTACGTTCTATTTTATGGCAATAACATTCAGGTTTGTTCGACCCGTGAGATAAAATCACGAAAATTACATAAAACTTTATTTTTCATGTCAAGCAGCTCCAACTGGCTGGTGTGAGCTGGGTAGTGTAGTTTTATGAAATAAAAAAAGCCCTGGGTCTCCTCTCTCTTAGGACTACAAACATGAATGACGGCATAATTTCCTCGCGTCTAATTTATCAGGTTTCCGCCGGGATGCGCAGATATATTTATACACTCATATGTAACTAATAACACTTCAAATCATTGGTAAACAAACATGCTGAAAATATACACTTTGACTGCTGTTTTGATAGGGTTAGGTTCTTTATTCTTGGCTACATTTGAAAAAGAAACGCAACATTAACTCATTGACTGCCATAAGCTTTCACCATCTTTACTAAATGGCGCCAGCGTTATTGACTATTTTAGTGATGTTTGTAGACCCATCGTGTGTTCTGTATTATAGCTATGGAGACAATAGTATGGCTCATTTGACAGGCATTGTTCATAGTCCATTACTAACTAATTAGTTCATTTCTACACACTGTAGTTTGTTACACGCTACACATCGCCTCATTTCCAAAATAATCCAGTCTTTTTCCATAGATCGCGAGATATGACACATTATGCAATAAGCCCAAATCGTTTTAACTCAAAACTGTGATCGTTACCAAAAGCAAGTTTTACGTTCGGTAAACGACGACACTGTGATTGGTACAGAAGCATGTTTTACGTTAAAGAAATACCAGCAGGTTATCTTACCTCAGTCAGAAAGTACTATACAAACAATATACATCTTTCACCTGTATGAGTTATCAACAATATACATCTTTCACCTTTATGAGTTATCAACAATATACATCTTTCACCTTTATGAGTTATCAACAATAATACATCTTTCACCTTTATGAGTTATCAACAATATACATATTTCACCTGTCTTTCCTTTTGCAGCTTTTTCATGACCCTGATGGGTTTGGGTTCCAAAAGAAATCCAGGATGTACATTAATGACCTGTGGAACATTCTAGACGTACTGTCTATCCTCCTCTTCGTCATTGGCCTAGGATGTAGGTAAGCATCGCTCCTCTTATAGACATTATACAGTACAGTATATACAAGTATATACTCTGTCAGGATCTATGGGTAACAGTACTGTATATTTGAATACCGTATATGTCACAAATGTATCAGTACTAAATACCTGTATCATGTCCCTATGCCATAAATGTCATGTATGTTGAGTATGTCATAAATGTCAATATGAATTGAAAATGGGGGACCCTGATGTAAACAAGACAAACGTCTTTCTCTGGTCTGCATCCCCTTAACAATTGTGTGTATTGAGCCGTACTGTATTGTACCCATTCTGCAATCTGTTAAATAAAGTTTTCATTCATTCATTCATTCAAACAACTCCTGTAATCAAAAGGTGAACCACGTATTGGGTTTTCTTTGAATCATGCAACTCTGAAGTGTCTGATTTTTAGATGGGAATAACCATGCAGTCTCACTCACTTAGTCACTCACACTTTGCTTTGTATGTGGATTCTGTCACACCTACAGGTTAACGACTGAGCTGTTCTATGCTGGTAAAGTGGTCCTCTGCATCGACTTCATAGTGTTCTGCCTCCGTCTGATGGCCATATTCACTATCAGTAGAACCTTGGGCCCTAAGATCATCATAGTCAAAAGAATGGTGAGAAGACGGGAGAAGAGCCACTCCATACAGTACATTCTTCCAGAATCAGAGGGGGACAGGCACGGCGGAGCTCTACTGTAATCTACTGTAATTTGTAGGGCTGTACCGAATAGTTTGAAGCTTCATTCATAACGTTGACATTCAAATTTGAAATCAACATTCTAATTATTATTATATATTTTTTTATGTCTATTCATTCTGTTTAAACCAATGGGGTTTTTCTTCACAGTTGCAGATAAAGATTAGGCTACACTAATATTATAGTATTATACTATTATAGTATATGACTTGTCATAAACATTTTAATAAAACATTTATCATAAATGATGTAGCCTGCATCTGCTTGGCGCTCGGCGGCGCTCCATCAAGACGTCACAACCGTGCCCTTATTGGATTATTTATGTTGATGAAACTGACGAGTTATATTCATTAAAGAAAGTTGATTTAATAAAAAAAAAAAACGAATTTAATCAGATAATCACTTTATTCAAATTGAGGATTTAGTTTGAGGATTTTTTATTTTTTATTTTTTATTAAAATATAAAATATGACGACAGGCATTCAAAGCTTCATTCGAAAACTTCAATAGAAGCTTCGAATGTAAAAAAATATATATAATAATGATTCGGTACAGCCCTAGTAATTTGTGACTAGTAGTATGTCTGTATACAGCATGGAATGACATATACTCTTCTATAATAAATGTAGAAAATGAGATCATTACTGCTGTTTGAGAGAAGTTATACACCCGACACGAATAATACGATTTCTATACAAACCACGAACAACCAGCGAATTTATCTAACCAGTCTCGTGGTGGAATCGGATGAATCAATTATGCGCGTGGACAGATCTTCATGATCAATATGAGTTTCATTAGTAAGACACATATGATCTATTACAAATGGATAGAATCAATAGGAGTACACTTTCATTGTGGCCACCAGAATCACACTCTGGGAGAGTATAGAATAGAATAGAATAGAAATACTGTATTCATCCCGAGGGAAATTTGGCACTATACAAATCGCTCACAGTAAACAGTAAACATTTAGGTAGGCAAAGCAAAAGTCACGAATAAGAATAAAAATAAGGCTAAGAATTAAATTAAATTAAATTAAATTAAATTAAATTAAATTAAATTAAATTAAATTAAATTAAATTAAATTAAATTAAATTAAATTAAATAAAAAAAAAAATTAAATTAAATTAAATTAAATAAATCAAGAGGAGTGTAGGATTATAGAGATGTTTCTAGCTAGTGACGGTCGTCTGTCTGTCTGCTGTCCAGATGATTGACATGTTCTTCTTCATGTTCCTGCTGAGTATCTGGGTGATGGCGTACGGTGTGGCCAAGCAGGGCATTCTCATCCACAACGAGGACCGGCTGGACTGGATCGTCCGGGGGGCTGTGTACGAGCCGTACCTCATCATATTTGGAAACATGCCCACGAATATTGATAGTGAGTGACAATTACACTGTAGTATGTTTGCAGGTGATGAACACACACAAACACGCTTTACGTTGAGTGGCACCTTGATGTTGTTTTAGTTATTTATATGGATTTTTTTGCCAGATGCTTTATGATCACATTATAGGGGAACAATTTCTACAACTGTTATTCAATTGGCCTAGAAACATCTGGGTATATCGCTTGTCATTGGAAACGATGTATCGTGCTAGCTGTAAGCTAATGCGCTAACGTGTGGCTATAGCCTAACCATTGCACTGAATGAGGAATGCTAACATGCCGTTTGTCCCAATTACAGTACAACTACATAAATGTTCCTCCACAATGCACCAAGTACCGCAGGATGAAAAGTGTAGGACTAAAATGTAAATGTCTTTAAGTATTTCTTTATATACCCTACTGAACCTTTCCTTGTCTTCTGCAGATGCTCATTTCGACATACGTCGCTGCAGCATAAATGGCACTGATCCTCTGAAGCCAAAGTGTCCAGTGCTGAACGACGACCAGACGCTGCCGGCCTTCCCTGAGTGGCTGACCATCATCTTGCTCTGTGTTTATCTGCTGTTCGCCAACATACTGCTGCTCAACCTGCTTATAGCCATCTTCAAGTGAGTTCCCCTCATAGAGATGAGCACTTCATGCTCAGGATGGGATTCCTTTCCACCCTTGTTCCCAAGGCAAAATGGCCACTGTGTGAATATAGTCAATAGTGATGTGCATAGAGTATACACTTCTGAAAAATCTGGTTCGTCATTGACCATATTCACACAGCGGCCATTTTTAGCTCTTATGTCATGCTCAGAATGGGATTCCTTTCCACCGTGTTCCCAAGGCAAAATGGCCGTGAAGTAATATTCATTAAATGTCTATCGTATCTCTGTGATCGTATAGTGGAAATTACCCTTCATCTCTGCGTTAGTTGCATTTCAATTTGGTTCGGTTACAGGAAGGAAGCACGGACGAGATGTTTTGAATAAAGCAGAGCTGTGTTTATTCCATTCCAATAAACACAAACTAGATGAATCAAACAAGTACTGGATCTTCTTTCTATATCTAATCATCGTCTTCGGTTTGGCTGTCGGTCCATGTCTGATCGGCTGATGCCGCTCAGAATCGTCTTCTCCGGTGTTTGTTGTCTCAGGTCGTCTCGGCAACACGAGGCCTTCTCTTTGTTTGTGCTGGTTGGCAAGGCAACTCTGGTCTCGGATCCTCTCGCTCAGAGCCGGGAGGGCTCGTTTCGTCTTCTCTCTGGATCCGTGCTGCGATCCTTGGTTTCTCCCAGCGTCTGTAGTTAAAGACAATTCTCCGCCCCTTTTCCCTGCGTCGTCCTGGTTTTCTATTGGCTTAACGTGATCTCGGCCAGTTTGTATCCTTAAAAGCACAGGTCCTATTTACATCTATGGCTATCTTAAGCCTTTTGTTCCCTTTTATGGAAGTTCTAGCGTTCTCGAGGCCCTCTCCTTAAACAGAAATAGAGAGCATACGTGGCTTCTTGATTTAAATGATAAAAAAGTACTTTGTGGTGATTTCCTTATCCTTATCATTAAGAGATTTATTCTTTATTGACTAGACAGTTGCTAACAGTCTTTCCTTCAGTTTTGTCCCAATGTAACTTTAATTACCCCTTATTTTTTATTGTTTATCATACTGGTTGTATTTCTGTTCTCTTAAAGTAATCTTTCTTTGTTTTAGCTTTATTGAATACTCTAAGTATCTTGTTTAGTTTTAACATAAAGGTACTTGTGCTTTGCTTTCATTAACTTACAAACTAGTAATTATGTATTATTCTCTGGTTAACTTGTTAGTTAGTCTGGTTAACTGCAATTAGTTTTATACTGAATTATACCATAACCTAATCCCATCTAGTTGACTTTTAATACTTAATACCTTATATTTCAGTTTACTTTTGTCTAGATCTAGGCCATTAATTACCAAGTGGGTTCTGTAGACCTGAGTCTACCAAATGCTCTCTGGGCAGCTGCATAGCATAATGATTGAAATAGCTGATTACACTCACCCCTCACAGTGCTCTGGTGAGTGAGCTGTTGACCTTCTAGCCAGAGTAAATAAAGCACAGTTGAAATACTTAACTTAGCTGGCCTTCAGGCCCCAGTTTATTGGTCTAAAGTTATTTACGGTGGGTTTTACTCAATCACTATCTCCAGTTAGGTGGGGGAGGATGCCTGGTGGTCTCCTCTAGAAGCTATTGAAGACAGAGGATGGTGCAACTATTTTTAGGCGTTGTCCTTCCCCTCTGCCAGAGACAGCTAGAATATTTGATCCACATTCCTTACAACTTACCACTTACAACAGCATGATCCCCTGCACCTGTACATTTCCTTGGGATTTTACACATGTTTATTTTGACAATACACAACAGCCGCTGTGTGAATATAGTGATGTGCACTTCTGAAAAATCTGGTTCGTCATTTACCATATTCACACAGCGGCCATTTTTAGCTCTAGAATGCGCACTTATGAATAGAATCCTGTTAGTCAAATGATCTTCTTCTACAACATGTGTAGGAGTGATTGACTGTTCTCATGTGTATACCGCCACCTAGAGGCTCTGATTTATCGTGTTTATGTTCCATATTGAGAAAAGGTCATGAATATTCACTGTGCCTTATGCAAGTCCCCTCCATTGGTCAGTGATGGTGACGCTGTCCTGCTGGCTTCACCTTTCACTCATTCTATATTGGCCAATTTGAAAAAGATGTCACATTTAGAACCCACTCTAAAAGCAACAATGTGTGATGTGTAGCAGTAGTAGTAAAAATAGTAGTGGTTGCTGTTGTAGTATAACTCTCTGTCTATTGTCTCTCCCTGTCCCTACTGTTTTTCTGCCTCTCTCTCTCTATCTCTCTCTGTTCCTTAACAGCTTTACGTTCCAGGAGGTGCAGGACAACACCGACACCTTCTGGAAGTTCCAGAGGTACGAGCTGATCAAGGAGTACCACAGCCGGCCCGCTGCCCCTCCGCCCCTCATCATTCTCAGCCACCTCTACCTTTTCGTCAGGCGAGTGGTGCTACGCCGCCCTCCCCGTAAATACAAAGAGTTCAGTAAGTCCTATGATCTAGCGTCCTGTGATCTACCGTCCTGGCTATCAAACCTCAAATTCATGTACTTTCTGCTGTTGTTTTAAAGGGGTTTGCCTAGTCTTTGTATGGACTTGGCTGTCTCAAATGTTCTCAAGCTCAACAAGATCAACAAGCCTAAACCAGTTGTTCAGAATTTGATAAATCAATTAGATTAATCTTTTGAGCAAGGAACACTGCCTAACTAATGTACTGTCCAGTTTGCAAATGTTTTTTACTCTTGGATGTGGGATAGTCAGGCATGCAGCCAACAGCTGAATTATTATATTAAGAATAGACGTGGTAGTTTACATCCTCCCCAGACTGACAGAGGATAGAGCAACGACCATGGGCCGTGACACACACAGGGAATCGGCATAACGACTCTGTGACTAAGAGAGGTGTTGCAGCATCTTAAACTAGCTGGACTCAGTGTCTAAGAGAGGTGATGCAGCATCTTAAACTAGCTGGACTCAGTGTCTAAGAGAGGTGATGCAGCATCTTAAACTAGCTGGACTCAGTGTCTAAGAGAGGTGATGCAGCATCTTAAACTAGCTGGACTCAGTGTCTAAGAGAGGTGATGCAGCATCTTAAACTAGCTGGACTCAGTGTCTAAGAGAGGTGATGCAGCATCTTAAACTAGCTGGACTCAGTGTCTAAGAGAGGTGATGCAGCATCTTAAACTAGCTGGACTCAGTGTCTAAGAGAGGTGATGCAGCATCTTAAACTTGAGAAAAATCTGATTCACAATAAGAGGCTCCTCAGATACGTTTGATACGTTTGGAGTAGATTTATGGATTTACATTAAAACCACCTGTATAGACAATGTAGCTGCTGCAGTGTGTTGTTCTCTATCTTTTTTCATTTCTCTTTTCTATCTCTTATGAATATTTCTATTTTTATTTTAAAAAAGAAAGAAAAGAAAGAAATACAGTATATAAAATAATCTATAAAAAAAAGCAAATAAGAAATACGTAGGTAAAATAAATAAATGAACAAACACGTCTACACTGGCACCAGCACACATACACAATGGCTGAAAAGCTCAGGAGACGAGACGGTCATACAGCATGTCCCTCAGTCTGGAGCATGTAATATATCCTTTCTCTCGCAGAAGATGAGCTGCCTCGGACCGAGGAAGAGGAGCTACTGTCCTGGGAGGCTTTTATGAAGGACAATTACCTCGTGTCCACGCGGCGACAGCAGAGCCAGACGATGGAGCGACGCATCCAAGACACGGCCCAGAGGTTCCATTCCAACACTGTTTCAATTCAACTGTACTTAACAGGGAGCGTGTGTAATACAATGAGGGAAGAGATGAACGCAGTCTTTATGGGGAAACTGGTACTGGAAGCTGTGTACGCTGATGACGACCTTCTGATTAACACTGATGATCAAAGAAAGTGAATGGAGCTATTTGAGTGTGCGGTACATGTGTAATAAAACCCTAACCCTAACCCAGAAACTTCAAAGAGAACTTGAACGCCAACACAGATAATCGAGATAAAACAATAATTGTACCACGTGCCATGTTGCTCTCATTTTGTTGTGTGTTGTAAATGTAGCACGCCCTTTTTTCACAGCGATGCACTCCCCCAATCCCAAACTGTAGTTTCAGCTTGTGTTGAGAGGGAGGAGGGAACTGTAATAATGTAAAGGTCCAGTCCGAATGCTCGTTTGTGATGTTTATTTCACCCTGTCAAAAGCAATACAGGTCCAATGCAACACACAGCTGTTACTCATTATACTACCTAAGTAGGTGTGTCTCATAGGACACTGCAGGTGAAGGTCTGACTGCCTGAATGAAAAGTAACCCAGTGAATCCACATTATAACAATCCCTTCCCCCATAGTCTTGAAATATCATTTGTATAATTTCTTTTAAGCTTAATCTCAGCTACAAGGTAGGGGGTAGACTGCCCCTCCTCCAGACACCCAAGGGGATTATTCTGCCCCTGCATTAAAATAAGTGGGTGCCTGCCTAACTCTACCTGGATAACGACGTCCTATTTCTGGACCCGGTTCCGGGTGCAGGAGGTTCCGGAGGCCTCAACACGACTGCCTCGGGTGCAGGAGTCTCTGACCCTGGATGGACTGCTTCTTGTGGTGAAAAGCTCTCCTCCGGTAGACGTGCTGGCGTGGTGTTTTGATCATAACATGGACGCATCTGATCCTGATGACGTCTCACCAGCTTGCCGTCCTGTTGTGTCACCCTCCAAGACACTGGACCGGTCCTCTCTGTGAGTGTTGCGGGAATCCACTTCTGGCCTGAGTACCCTCTCACATAGACTGAGTCAGACTCTGTGAACATCCTGTCCCTGACATGCTTGTCATGCTGCTCTTTTTGTTTGTCCTGATTTAGTCCAACTCTATTCGCTAGTGAAGGACGCACTAGATCCAACTGAGTTCTGATTCTCCGGTTCATGAGTAGCTCAGCTGGCGTAGCTCCGGTTGTGGTCTGAGGGGTTGTTCAGTACTTAAACAAGAACCTGGATAGCTTTGTCTCCACACTACCCTCCCCCATCTTCTTGATGCCCTCTTTGAACACCCGCACTGCACGCTCAGCACAGCCATTCGAGGACGGATGGTATGGTGCTGTTTTCACATGCTTTATGCCGTTTTTGTTTAGGAAGTGTTTGAACTCGGCACTAACCAGACTTGGTCCATTATCACTAACCAGTACTGCTGGGATTCCATGGGTGGCAAAAATGTTCCTCAATTTCCCCACCGTCATGGACGAAGTAATAGACTGCATTGGGTGAGCCTCAATCCACTTTGAATAGGCGTCAATGACTATCAGAAACATTTTTCCATATACTGGCCCACAAAAATCCACATGCAGCCTCATCCAAGGTTGGTCTGGCCACTCCCACGGGTGTAAAGGTGCTGCTGCTGGGGCGGCTTGGTTCAACTGACATGAATGACAGCTGCGCACTGCTGACTCTAAATCTGCATCCATGTTTGGCCACCACACATACAGTAACTGCAGGCCAATGTTTTCATTCTTGAGACCCCTGGATGAGCCTCATGAAGCTCCTTGATCATAGTCGGTCTTCCTTGTGGTGGTATTATCACTCTACTTCCCCACAGGATGCACCCGTCCTCCACACTCAGTTCATGTTGTCGTCTCGTGTAAGGCTGTATTTCTGGGTCTGTGCTCTGTGAGGGCCAGGAGCCCTGCAACAACCACTGGTGGACTCTGGACAGGATAGGGTCCCGACGAGTCCAGTCCCGGATGTTTTTTACCTGCAGTGGTGTACCATTCATATGCTCCATAAGCAGCACCACCTCTTCCTCCTGTGGTATATTTCCGGGCTTTATGGGCAGTGGGAGTCTGCTCAGTTCGTCTGCATTCCCGTTTTTTGAGCCCTCCTTATACTCCAAGGTGTACTCATAGGCGGCTAAAATGAATGCCCATCTTTGCATTCTGGCTGCCACGAGTTGTGGGATGCCCTTACTCTCTCCCAAAAGGCCTAGTAGTGGTTTGTGATCCGTCGCAATAGTGCAGTGTTTTCCAAACAGATACTGGTGGAATTTCTTTAGACCAAAAATGATAGACAGCGCCTCTTTCTCTAGCTGTGAATATCCCCGTTCTGCTGATGACAGTGACCGTGACATGTATCCGATTGGCCTGTCGGAGCCATCTGGAAACCGGTGTGATAATACTGCTCCGACGCCATAATGTGATGCATCACAAGCCAAGTAGAGCGGCTTTGTCTCATCAAAGTGCACTAATAATGTTTCAGACTGGAGGCACTTTTTTGCATCCTCAAATGCCTGGGTCTGACATTTTTCCCATCTCCATGGGGTCTCTTTTCTCAAAAGCTTGTGTAGTGGCTCCAATATGGTAGACACATTTGGCAGGAACTTGTGATAATAGTTTAGCATGCCCAGAAAATACTTTAACTGTGTCTGGTCAGTCGGCTGTGGGGCATTTACAATGGCCTGTACCTTGTCAGCCACTGGTTGAATCCCTTTGTGCTTAATTCGGTAACCCAGGTAAACAACCTCTGGTACCATGAACACACATTTGTCTCTCCTTAGACGCAGTCCTGCCGCTGAGAGTCTCTTCAGCACTACCTCTAAGTTGTGTAGATGGCTGGCATCGTCGTCACCGGTCACCAGAATATCATCTATTCTCACCACCACCTGGGGAAGGCCTTGTAGTAGGTTATCCATGGTGCGCTGGAATATGCCTGGTGCTGATGACACACCATAGGGTTGCCTGGTGTACTGATACAGAACCCGGTGGATGTTTATTGTTGTGAATTTCTTAGATTCTTCATTCAGTGGGAGCTGTTGATAGGCCTGTGACATGTCCAATTTTGTGAATTTCTGTCCCCCCCCTAATACTGCCAGCAAGTCCTCTGTTTTGGGAATAGGGTAGTTGTCCAACTTGGACACTGTATTCACTGTCACTTTATAGTCCCCACATATTCGGGTTGTCTTGTCTGGTTTTAGTATGGGCACTATGGGAGCTGCCCACTCTGAAAAATGCACAGGCTCAATTATGCCTGCCCTCTCCAATCTGATCAACTCTGTCTCCACTTTCTCTTTGAGAGCATAGGGTAATGGCCTGGCTTTAAAATACCGTGGCTTGGCTTCTGGGTCCACATACATTTACATTTAGTCATTTAGCTGACGCTTTTATCCAAAGCGACTTACAAGTTCTGTACGACAAGACAGCAAGAAGGGTACAACTCTATCAGCTGAGTTCACAACAATGTTCATCAAAGTGTTGCATGTTACAGTGTAGGTTAGTTTATTAGGACAAGTGCATGACAGTAAGGTTAGATTTTATTTTATTTTTTTAATATCTTGGCTGAAGCCCCTACTAAAGTGCCCAGCTCACCTTTAAAAACATCCTCATGTTGTGCTAGCAGAGCATTTAACTCCTGCTGCTGACCTATCTGTAGTCTGAAAATGGCTCTCCAGTCTAGCCGCATAGCTTTGAGCCAATTTCTCCCCATCAGATTAGGCCCCTCCCCTTTTACCACCAGCAATGCTAATTTCTTGGTCTGCCCTTTGTAGGTGACTTGTGCGTGCATCTTGCCTAACACTCCTACTCTGTCTCTGGTGTATGTGTACAGTTTTATTCTTGTTTGATGGAGTGGCCCCCCTCCCATCTTAGTGTAGGTTTCCTCACTAATAATAGTCATACCTGCACCGGTGTCTACTTCAAAGTCAATGTCATGTCCATTCACCGACACTTGCTCTCTGTATGGCTCCACTCTCTCTCCATCATCCAGATTATACAGATTGTGTGTATAATCCTCCTCTTCATACTCCAGTATGTGGGTTGCACCTAGCCCCTTACGTGACTGCGATCTGCAAGCCAGGGACTTTTGTAACCGCAGTCACTCACAGCCAAATAGCCTGGTGCGCATGCGCTGTGACACCAACGGCGGAAATACACGGCTCGCTCTGTAAGTACCACTCGTTTTGTAACAATGATTTCAAAGGTTTATTAGCAACTCCGAGCTTTCAGACCCCAGCGCCTCGCTGTGTTAAACCCATATTGTACGCTGGGTATCTTTGAAATTCATATCTGATATATTTTTTACACACCCCCAGCTCAGAAGCAGCGCTTGGTGCTCAATACGAGCCTGGTAGCGGCATAGCTGAGAGTGACTGCGGATACCAAAAGCCCCTGGCTTGCAGATCGCAGTCACGTAAGGGGCTAGGTTGCACCCAGTCCATTTCCCCGGTTCTGTCTGGGCTGTCTGACCTGCCGGGGGCTGCGGCATTTTCTAGCCAAATGTCCTCGTCTTTGGCAGTTGTGGCAAACTGCATCTATGAATCGGCAATCCGCCGGCCCGTGATTCCCTCCACATCTGTAACATCCTGCCGACGGTGGTCTGCGCTCCGGTGCTACAGGTTGTAGTTGTCATTTATGAATGGGTCCCTCCACTCCCGTTTGCTGCAGCTCCGCTATATCTTTAGCCGCTGTTTCCATAGAGATTGCCAACTCAATAGCCCTGGCCAACGTGAGTCTGACATCCGTTTCTGATAACAGACGCCTTTGAATACGATCGTCATTAATCCCGCACACCAGTCTGTCTCGAATCATGTCATTTAACGTAGCGCCAAACCCACAATGTTCAGTGATTCTCTTCAGCTCGGCTACAAATGATGACACAGACTGTCCTTGCTGTCTCGTTTTCGAATGAAATTTAAAACGCTCCACAATGGCACTGGGTTTAGGTGTGAAGTGATCACTCAAAAGTTTCAATAGCCCCGTCAAGTCCGAATCTCCTGGCTTACCCGGCAGCGTGAACATTTAAGGCAACCAACTTGTGTTCAGCTTTTCTCTGATTGGCCACGACCCCCCGCCCCCTTTTGCCGCGAGCGCGGCAGAGGTCCCTGCGAGCGGCAGAGGTCCCAAATGATGTACATCAGTGGAGGCTGCTGACTGATTAACTAGAAACTGTACATTGTAACGTTATATAATGTATAATGTTATTTTGTGTTTGTAACGTCATAAAACAACTACCAGATTCACGCGTCACTGTACATCAGTGGAGGCTGCTGACTGATTAACTAGAAACTGTACGCTGTAACGTTATATGTTATTTCGCATTTTTAACGTCATAAACCAACTACCAGATTCACTCGTCACTGTACATCAGTGGAGGCTGCTGACCAGATTATTATTATATTATATTATATATACAATGTACAGTTTCTAGTTAATCAGTCAGCAGCCTCCACTGATGTACAGTGATGAGTGAATCGCGTAGTTGTTTGTGTATTTGCGTGATTCGATTCGGACAAAGATTACAGCTCCGCATTTCATTCATTTCATTTGGGACCTCTGCCGCTCGCAGGGACCTCTGCCGCGCTCGCGGCAAAAGGGGGCGGGGGGTCGTGGCCAATCAGAGAAAAGATGAACACAAGTTGGTTGCCTTAAATTTTCACGAGGGACATGTCCTTTACATTATTACATTGGCGACGAGGATAAACTAAACAGCTTGCAGTTTTAGCCGAACGTTAGAAAAATGACGATGTATGGGAAAATCCATGAGTTTGATCAGGAAAGCGATGATTGGCAGCAGTACGTGGAACGTCTGGAATTCTACTTTGTGGCTAACAAGACGTGTTCGAGATTGATTTTGGCTCGCCTCGAAAGTAGACGAGAGTAGCCGAGTGCAGCCGGGGGAGGAGTCAGAACGTCGGACACTTCAGATTTCACGAGAGCCTCTCGTCTAGTCTCGCATGGCAGATACGCTTTCACGTCACCACACACACATTACACATACTGTCCAGCTCATTATAATGCGATGGCCAAGTGCAAAATTAGATTAGATTCAAATGAACAGCACACCATATACTGATAGTGGAATATACTATTCATAAATCATATACCATAATGTATACCATCTGTTGCGGCTCCTGGCCACCGCAGTGCACGCACACACAACACGCAACTTGAAGTTTATCATGATGATATATGATGAATGAATGAATGAATTAATGAAAACTTTATTTGAAGAAGCTCTTGGTACCCAAACTCCTGTATCAAATAATAATAATAATAAATATATCTGATAGATGGGTAGACGGGACGCGTGCGTCCAGTCCGAATGCTTGTTTGTGATGTTTATTTCACGCTGTCAAAAGCAATACAGGGCTGCGGCATTTTCTAGCCAAATGTCCTCGTCTTTCGCAGTTGTGGCAAACTGCATCTATGAATCGGCAATCCGCCGGCCCGTGATTCCCTCCACATCTGTAACATCCTGCCGACGGTGGTCTGCGCTCCGGTGCTACAGGTTGTAGTTGTCATTTATGAATGGGTCCCTCCACTCCCGTTTGCTGCAGCTCCGCTATATCTTTAGCCGCTGTTTCCATAGTGATTGCCAACTCAATAGCCCTGGCCAACGTGAGTCTGACATCCGTTTCTGATAACAGACGCCTTTGAATACGATCGTCATTAATCCCGCACACCAGTCTGTCTCGAATCATGTCATTTAACGTAGCGCCAAACCCACAATGTTCAGTGATTCTCTTCAGCTCGGCTACAAATGATGACACAGACTGTCCTTGCTGTCTCGTTTTCGAATGAAATTTAAAACGCTCCACAATGGCACTGGGTTTAGGTGTGAAGTTGTGAGGTTTTGCCCGCTGCTCACTACCTTTTCTCTGTCTTCTTTAAGCCTACTGTTAGGAATTCCCTACTCACTCTCTCTAGCCCCCACCCTCTCGTTCCTTACCCTTAGTGGCCACACCTGTTTGATATTCTATTATCTCTCGCACCTGTGGTGGCAGGCTAATTAGTCCCCCTGTGGGCTTTAAATACCAGGGCGCTTCCCCTCGTTTTGGCGTGGGGTCGTGTTGTATACTTGCCGAGTCATATTCTCTAAACATCTAGACTCTTTCGGGAGATCCTCTGTCTGCCTATGCTGTTCCATTCTCCGGCGTCGAGATGTTTGCTCCAGCCTTCGCCAGCTGTCGCCGTTGCCTGTGGGGGAGACTGGTCTGCGCTCCCTGTACTTCCACGGGAGGCACCCCAGCGTTCCACTGCAGACCCCCGCGCAGCTGTTCGTCCTGACGCACATCCAGACCAGCGCAGACTCTCCAGTCCTCAGCGCGCAACGCGCATCTTCCAAGGACGCTCGAGCTTGGCACGCTCTCCAGACCAGCGCGCAACGCGCATCTTCCAGACCCTCGAGCTTGGCACGCTCCTCCGTACCAGCGCACAGACGCGCATCTTCCAGACCTTCGAGCTTGGCACGCTCCTCCGTACCAGCGCACAGACGCGCATCTTCCAGACCTTCGAGCTTGGCACGCTCCTCCGTACCAGCGCACAGACGCGCATCTTCCAGACCTTCCTGCTTGGCACACTCCTCCTCGCAGACGCACCCCGATGCGTCTCTCTGTTCCGACGCGCACACCAAGGTGTGGCGCGCCACTCTGTTCCTCGGCTCCGACAGCGGCTACCCGGTGGACGACGCCCTCGCCACCGCCACTGTTCCGACGCGCACACCAAGGTGTGGCGCGCACTCTGTTCCTCGGCTCCGACAGCGGCTACCCGGTGGACGACATCCTCGCCACCGCCGCTGTTCCAGCGCTCTGTTCCTCGGCTCGGACAGCCAGCCACCCGGTGGCGATGCCCTCGCCCCGTTGCTGTCCCTGTACCTTTACGCATACGCCTGGGTGAGTTTTGATTGTGATGTCACTCACTCAGCGTAGTGCCCTTGCCCCCGTTCCCGCTGCTGTCCCTGTACCTTTACGCATACGCCTGGGTGAGTTTTGATTGTGATGTCACTCACTCAGCGTAATGCCCCTTGCCCTCGTCCCGCTGCTGTTCCCCAGCGTATTGCCTCCTTTAGTTCTCACTTAGTTATTAGTTTGGACATTTCATCTCCCACTCTGTTTTGTTCTCTCGTGGATATTATTTTGGACATTTCATCTCCCACTGTGTGTTTGTTCACACGAAGATAGTATTTACTTTGTTACTTTGTTATTTGGACTGTTCTGCATCTGCTCTGTTTTTGTTCCCTTTGAATATTAACCCTCTCCTCTGTTCTGCAGAGCGGCCCAGATGTTTTCCCACCAGTCCCCAGTTCCTCCCTGTCCCCAGCCCGCCTCCGCGGTTCTCTGTCCCCAGTTCCTCCCTGTTCCCCTGCCCGCCTCCGCGGGCCTCAGTCCCCTCTGTCCCAGTTTCTCCCTTTCTAGTTCCACCTAGTTCCTGGTCCCAAGTTCTCCCCTTCTAGTTCCACCTAGTCCCTAGTCCTCTATCCCTAGCTCTCCTAGTCCCTAGTCCTCTCTCCCTAGTTCTCCTTGTCCCTAGTTTACCTAGTCTCTAGTTCCTCTGTCCCAAGGCGTTCCCTTAACCTTCCCTTAGGCGTTCCCTTACTTTCCCTTAGTGTTCCCTTTTCCTGCCCGCCTCTTAAAGGCACTTTACCTTCCCCTCATGTGTTTCCAGTGTTTTGTGTTTTCCCCCTTAAAGGGACAGTGCCCTTTTTCCCTGTTCTAAATAAATATCTGTTTCTTGGCAAACCATCATACCTGTCTTGTGTTGTGCGATTGGGGTCGGTTACAAACCACAACAGTACGACCCCACCAAATCGACGACCCCAGCCAGCACAGACGGTGTATGTTGAGTTTGCCTTTTTTTTTCTTGTTTCCTCTAGCTCCCCTGTTAGCCCAGTTTAGCTTCCTTGTTAGTCCTGTTTAGCTCCCTTGTTAGCCTGTTACCCCCCTGTAGCTAGCCATGCCCTGGCAGCTAACCCAGTCCCTCAGCAGAGCCCCTGTCTGCTAGCTTAGCCCCGGCTGCTAGCACAGCCTCTATGTTTATGCAGCCCTTGCTGCTGGCATGGGCCCTGTAGCTAGCCATGCCCTGGCAGCTAACCCAGTTTCCCTCTGCATGGCCCCGGTCTGCTAGCTTGGCCCCGGCTGTTAGCACAGCCTCTATGTTGATGCAGCCTTGCAGCTGGCATAGGCCCTGTAGCTAGCCAGGCCCAAGCAGCTAACCCGGTCCCTCTGCATGGCCTCCACTTTTTTGTGTAGTTTTTCCCACAGCTAGGACTGTCCTTCCAGCTAGCTTGTGCTCTCATGCTGGTCCAGCCCTGTCTGCCAGCCTAGCTCCGGCAGCTAGCGCAGCCTCTATGTTGATGTAGCAGTACAGCTAGCATAGGCCCTGTAGCTATCAGTGCCCTGGCAGCTACCCTTTCCCTCTGCTAGCCTGGCTCCGGCAGCTTGCGCAGCCTCTATGTTGATGTAGCAGTACAGCTAGCATAGGCCCTGTAGCTATCAGTGCCCTGGCAGCTAACCTTCCCTCTGCTAGCCCCTTCCCGGTGCTTCCATGGTTACCCCTTAGCTACCCTGCTCGCCCCTCAGTTCCTCTAGACCAGTTGCTCTAGACCCGTTCTCTAGACCAGTTCTCTAGACCAGTTCTCTTGCCCAGTTCGCTAGACTAGTTCTCTAGACCCAGTTCCTCTAGACCAGTTCCCCCAGTTGCCCCTCTGCTACCCTAGTTACCCCTCGGCGACCCTGTTTCTTTTGCTGGCCCCACTCTTGTGGTTGGCTTCCCCTGCTGGCTTGGCCAGTACCTCTTGTTTTGCCCCCTGCCACTCTGTCTGTATTTGTTTTGGGTCGCCGGGTGGCTCCCGTTGAGGGGGGGGTACTGTGAGGTTTTGCCCGCTGCTCACTACCTTTTCTCTGTCTTCTTTAAGCCTACTGTTAGGAATTCCCTACTCACTCTCTCTAGCCCCCACCCTCTCGTTCCTTACCCTTAGTGGCCACACCTGTTTGATATTCTATTATCTCTCGCACCTGTGGTGGCAGGCTAATTAGTCCCCCTGTGGGCTTTAAATACCAGGGCGCTTCCCCTCGTTTTGGCGTGGGGTCGTGTTGTATACTTGCCGAGTCATATTCTCTAAACATCTAGACTCTTTCGGGAGATCCTCTGTCTGCCTATGCTGTTCCATTCTCCGGCGTCGAGATGTTTGCTCCAGCCTTCGCCAGCTGTCGCCGTTGCCTGTGGGGGAGACTGGTCTGCGCTCCCTGTACTTCCACGGGAGGCACCCCAGCGTTCCACTGCAGACCCCCGCGCAGCTGTTCGTCCTGACGCACATCCAGACCAGCGCAGACGCTCTCCAGTCCTCAGCGCGCAACGCGCATCTTCCAAGGACGCTCGAGCTTGGCACGCTCTCCAGACCAGCGCGCAACGCGCATCTTCCAGACCCTCGAGCTTGGCACGCTCCTCCGTACCAGCGCACAGACGCGCATCTTCCAGACCTTCGAGCTTGGCACGCTCCTCCGTACCAGCGCACAGACGCGCATCTTCCAGACCTTCGAGCTTGGCACGCTCCTCCGTACCAGCGCACAGACGCGCATCTTCCAGACCTTCGAGCTTGGCACGCTCTCCAGACCTCAGCGCGCCGACGCGCATCTTCCAGACCTTCCTGCTTGGCACACTCCTCCTCGCAGACGCACCCCGATGCGTCTCTCTGTTCCGACGCGCACACCAAGGTGTGGCGCGCCACTCTGTTCCTCGGCTCCGACAGCGGCTACCCGGTGGACGACGCCCTCGCCACCGCCACTGTTCCGACGCGCACACCAAGGTGTGGCGCGCACTCTGTTCCTCGGCTCCGACAGCGGCTACCCGGTGGACGACATCCTCGCCACCGCCGCTGTTCCAGCGCTCTGTTCCTCGGCTCGGACAGCCAGCCACCCGGTGGCGATGCCCTCGCCCCGTTGCTGTCCCTGTACCTTTACGCATACGCCTGGGTGAGTTTTGATTGTGATGTCACTCACTCAGCGTAGTGCCCTTGCCCCCGTTCCCGCTGCTGTCCCTGTACCTTTACGCATACGCCTGGGTGAGTTTTGATTGTGATGTCACTCACTCAGCGTAATGCCCCTTGCCCTCGTCCCGCTGCTGTTCCCCAGCGTATTGCCTCCTTTAGTTCTCACTTAGTTATTAGTTTGGACATTTCATCTCCCACTCTGTTTTGTTCTCTCGTGGATATTATTTTGGACATTTCATCTCCCACTGTGTGTTTGTTCACACGAAGATAGTATTTACTTTGTTACTTTGTTATTTGGACTGTTCTGCATCTGCTCTGTTTTTGTTCCCTTTGAATATTAACCCTCTCCTCTGTTCTGCAGAGCGGCCCAGATGTTTTCCCACCAGTCCCCAGTTCCTCCCTGTCCCCAGCCCGCCTCCGCGGTTCTCTGTCCCCAGTTCCTCCCTGTTCCCCTGCCCGCCTCCGCGGGCCTCAGTCCCCTCTGTCCCAGTTTCTCCCTTTCTAGTTCCACCTAGTTCCTGGTCCCAAGTTCTCCCCTTCTAGTTCCACCTAGTCCCTAGTCCTCTATCCCTAGCTCTCCTAGTCCCTAGTCCTCTCTCCCTAGTTCTCCTTGTCCCTAGTTTACCTAGTCTCTAGTTCCTCTGTCCCAAGGCGTTCCCTTAACCTTCCCTTAGGCGTTCCCTTACTTTCCCTTAGTGTTCCCTTTTCCTGCCCGCCTCTTAAAGGCACTTTACCTTCCCCTCATGTGTTTCCAGTGTTTTGTGTTTTCCCCCTTAAAGGGACAGTGCCCTTTTTCCCTGTTCTAAATAAATATCTGTTTCTTGGCAAACCATCATACCTGTCTTGTGTTGTGCGATTGGGGTCGGTTACAAACCACAACAGAAGTGATCACTCAAAAGTTTCAATAGCCCCGTCAAGTCCGAATCTCCTGGCTTACCCGGCAGCGTGAACATTTAAGGCAACCAACTTGTGTTCAGCTTTTCTCTGATTGGCCACGACCCCCCGACCCCTTTTGCCGCGAGCGCGGCAGAGGTCCCTGCGAGCGGCAGAGGTCCCAAATGAAATGAATGAAATGTGGAGCTGTAATCTTTGTCCGAATCGAATCACGCAAATACACAAACAACTACGCGATTCACTCGTCACTGTACATCAGTGGAGGCTGCTGACTGATTAACTAGAAACTGTACATTGTAACGTTATATAATGTATAATGTTATTTCGCGTTTGTAACGTCATAAAACAACTACCAGATTCACGCGTCACTGTACATCAGTGGAGGCTGCTGACTGATTAACTAGAAACTGTACGCTGTAACGTTATATGTTATTTCACGTTTTTAACGTCATAAACCAACTACCAGATTCACTCGTCACTGTACATCAGTGGAGGCTGCTGACCAGATTATTATTATATTATATTATATATACAATGTACAGTTTCTAGTTAATCAGTCAGCAGCCTCCACTGATGTACAGTGACGAGTGAATCGCGTAGTTGTTTGTGTATTTGCGTGATTCGATTCGGACAAAGATTACAGCTCCGCATTTCATTCATTTCATTTGGGACCTCTGCCGCTCGCAGGGACCTCTGCCGCGCTCGCGGCAAAAGGGGGCGGGGGGTCATGGCCAGTGGTGCAGTCGTGGTCACACGCGGTTACACGCCGTGTTACCAGATCACTGAGGCAGAAGTACGCGCGATCGCGCACGGATGTGTACTCGCGTGTACGCGCAAGTACCCGGCCACCCATAACAAAAGCGCGTCTTCAACCACGCCCCCGCCCGCAAATACAAACAGATATACACAGATCATTTGACAACAGTATCATGTTACCTGAACCAATGATGCCACCGCCGCTCCCCAAGAGAACCTCCAACGCTCGCGCCCCCCACAACAGAGACAGCTGCCACTCCACAACAAGGCAAGTAACCGCATTTAAAACAGCTTTTCTTTTTTTCTAGTCTATAGGCCCTAATGTATTTGTCCAGATTGACTAAGGTAGGCTATTTGCCTGTTTGTTTCTCTTGAAATAAATAATCGTGGCACTGGAAATAATCATGTTTTAATTCAATGTGATCACTGATTAATCTTGTACTGACAAAATGCAGATATATTCTTACAAAGAAATGTATTTGCCACGCAATCACATTGGAATAATAATAATACAATCATTCAGTAATGAAAAAAATCTGTTCTGTGCGCATGCACGTACCCGCGCGCGAGCACGCACGTGCGCGGCGTGTTACCAGTTCCCATATTACCACTGCACCACTGGTCGTGGCCAATCAGAGAAAAGCTGAACACAAGTTGGTTGCCTTAAATTTTCACAAGGTTTGATTGATTGATTGAAAAGTTTATTAACAGATTGCAGAATGGGTACAGTACAGGGACATGTCCTTTACATTATTACATTGGCGACGAGGATAAACTAAACAGCTTGCAGTTTTAGCCGAACGTTAGAAAAATGACGACGTATGGGAAAATCCATGAGTTTGATCAGGAAACCGATGATTGGCAGCAGTACGTGGAATGTCTGGAATTCTACTTTGTGGCTAACAAGACGTGTTCGAGATTGATTTTGGCTCGCCTCGAAAGTAGACGAGAGTAGCCGAGTGCAGCCAGGGGAGGAGTCAGAACGTCGGACACTTCAGATTTCACGAGAGCCTCTCGTCTAGTCTCGCATGGCAGATACGCTTTCACGTCACCACACACACATTACACATACTGTCCAGCTCATTATAATGCGATGGCCAAGTGCAAAATTAGATTAGATTCAAATGTACAGCACACCATATACTGATAGTGGAATATACTATTCATAAATCATATACCATAATGTATACCATCTGTTGCGGCTCCTGGCCACCGCAGTGCACGCACACACAACACGCAACTTGAAGTTTATCATGATGATATATGATGAATGAATGAATGAAAACTTTATTTGAAGAAGCTCTTGGTACCCAAACTCTTGTATCCAATAATAATAATAATAAATATATCTGATAGATGGGTAGACGGGACGCGTGCGTCCAGTCCGAATGCTTGTTTGTGATGTTTATTTCACGCTGTCAAAAGCAATACAGGTCCAATGCAACACACAGCTGTTACTCATTATACTACCTAAGTAGGTGTGTCTCAGGACACTGCAGGTGAAGGTCTGACTGCCTGAATGAAAAGTAACCCAGTGAACCCACATTATAACAGGAACCATGGCACGTTTCCTCAGTTATTTTGAAACGTCTTTGGTAACTTGTAGAAGATGACAGAAAGGCAGTCTTTGGTCGAGAAGAAAGGTAAACAAATGTGTCATAGGGTCGTCGTCTTAATGGTCTCAAATCAATGTGTAATCGTGTTTAATAATTGTGATTTCAATAGCAATCAAAATAATCGTGATTATGATTTTTGCCATAATCGACTAGCCCTTGTATAGCTGGACATCTACTTTCCACCTTCGCCCGTTGGTCAGGTGAATAACATACACATGGGCTATGCATTAATAACTGCTACATGAGATTACAAGGATAAACTCCATAAGAAGGTTCTGTGGACAGAAAATAAAGTAGCACAATATGCAGAGGAAAGTCTTAAACAAGCAACTTACCCCATGTTGTTCTTATTCCACTTAATCTTGTTTGGCTGTTTAACAACAACATAGTACAGTAGAGCTTGAGGAATTAAGGTCTGACCCCCAGCAGGGTTGGGGATGAATTCACTAAGTGGATTTTCATTAAAAAAGTTAAAACACTGAAAAGACACTTTGGCATGAAAAAGTGGCGCTAACGCACCCGTTGACTTGTGAATGAATGTTCCATCAGCATTTTCTGTTCACATTTTGAATTGAAGGTGAATTGGTCCTGATCCTGTTTGTCCAGGGTTGCCACCATGATGGAGCGTCTGGAACAGGAAGATGACTCTGCTGCTGTGGTGAACAGACTCGCCAGGCTAGAAGAGCAGGTTGTGACCTGATTTTTATAACAGACTTTGAACTGATGCTGCACCTGTGTGTGTGAGTGTGAGAGAGCGAGGTAGTCTGAGTGATTGGAATGTTCCCAGTTCGATTCCTGGGCAGCGTGTCGAAATGTCCTTAACCCCTAATTGCTCCCGATGAGCAGGTTGGCACCTTGCATGGTTGCCTCCGCCGTCTGTGTGTGAGTGAATGGGTGAATGTGAGGAACAAAAATTTTAAAGCACTTTGGATAAAAGTTGTTATATAAATACACCATTTAGACATAAACATAAAGTTGAATGTTGTGCTATTGCAGCAGAGAGGGAAATCAACACTTAGCAGTTATTTTTCTTATTATTTACATATTCACCATACACTCTTATCCCTTATCCGGAGCAAACGTAACATGACTACATTCACACTGCAAGCCTTAGTGCTCAATTCTGATTTATTGCTCAGATCAGATTTCTTTGTTTGGCTGTTATACATTTTATTATAAAAAAAGAAATTGGCCAATATCAGATTCCAGTTTGAACCGGTCACACTCCATAACTGAACCGAATGCGGAAATTAACAATAATGAAGACCAGACCTGTATCTGATTTAGGACCACATATTAAAGTAGGCCCAAATCTGAATTTAAAAGATTCAAGCCACTTTAGCCAACAATATCATAGGTTGATGTTCTTTTTTTTTTCTTTTTTGTGTCCATTTGTACACATTTAGCCTATTTTAGGTCCAGATGTACCTACTGTACGAAAACACCGCTCATCGTTCTACAGAACATAAACAGTCAGTCACGCGTACAGTCAGTGACAAGTGTTTGACCCAATTGACCTGTCTCAAACCCTGCCCCTTTTCTTGATCCTCCAATCACAACTGTCGCTTACCTCGGACAAACCAAGTTTGTCCGAGGTAAGCGACAGTTGTGATTGGAGGATCAAGAAAAGGGGCAGGGTTTTGAGACAGGTCCATTTCTGTGGTTTCTCATCAGGTTTCCCAGTCGACCAAAGCCCTGCAGTGGATTATGGACAACCTCAGATCTCACGGTCACACGGCTGAAGAGGGGGTACCAGTACTGAGTCAGTCCCTGAAAAGTCCACTTGCATTACTGCTTTACATACAGATAAGATAAGATGTTCCTTTATTGATCGCCTTGGGGAAATTCGGGCATCATAGCAGCATGGGGAGGGGGGAGGGGAGGTACAGGTATGGGCAGGGTAATAGTAGAAGACATAAATATAGCCAATACTATACTACTATACTAATACTATACTAACTATAGTAAAGATAAAGGAACAGTGTGTAAACAATATAAATAACTCTGAATCTAAGAATATGAGAAAGTAAACAATGTAATCAAAGGCCTGTATGCCCTATCAGTTATATTGAATCTGAATATATACTATTGAGTACATTTAAAAAAAAAAATTACATTACTGGTATATTCTATATAAGTACAATGCTTAAAGGTAAGCGCCTGAAACATGGAGACAGATGTCAACTTTAATTTAATTTCATTAACCTTTATTTAACCAGGTTAGACCCATTGAGATTAAAATCTCTTTTCTAAGAGCGATCAGGTCAAGAATGGTAGCAGTACAGTAGTTTCATACAGCACACACACACACACACACACACACACACACACACACACACACACACACACACACACACACACACACACACACACACACACACACACACACACACACACACACACACACACACACACACACACACATAAACACACTCTCACACACACACACACACACACACACACACCACCCAGAATGGCTTTATAGATAAAAACATACAATTAAATACTAAGCCAATGTATTGACCGAGCAGGCCAATTGACTTTGGAATACAATATACAATGATGATTGAGGGCTTTAACAAACCTTAAAGCGCCATAATATACAGTATCCAACACATGGAGACAATGGACTGATGCATTCATGTATAACAGATCACCATAGTCAAGAACCAGCAAGAACATCATCATCTGACATCAAGAGAAAAACAAGACTTGTTTCTCAAATAAAAACCTAACTTCTTTCAGACTCTGTATACTGTATGAGCTTCAAAAGATATTCAAAATGAAAAATCCTAAGTATTTGTATGTGGTGACTGCCTACATTTTTATTCAGCCCATGTTTATCTTTTTTCTTTGCACACAAATGTTACACGATGACCATGGTTGCCATAATCTCTATTCTTCCCACTGCCAGCATCCATTTCAAAGTCTGAAAGCGAGTCTTGTGAGACGAAGGGACAGGAGACGGACAGAGAGACGGCCGGGTTTCACGTCAACGCTCGCCAGTTCCATTACCCAGACTGCAATGTCACCCGCTTTCCTGTGCCAGAGGAAAAGGTGCCCTGGGAGGTGCCTGACTTTAATTACCTCAGCCTGCAGCCACATCCTCGTTAGGTGACCATTCTGTAACATGGCGATGGTTTATTGGATGCAATAAACAATTTATTCTCTTTTATTTATTTATTTTCAGGTGAGCTTTACCTCGTATATGCCCCCCTTTTACATTTCTGAGGAGGGTGAAGATCAGACCGATAGGTATGTTTTTATTTATAAAAAAATTCTGGCCCACATGAACAGACGTTTGGGGCATTGTTGAGTAACAATGAATCCTTGTTGCTAAAATGTATATAATGAAGCAAAGATCTCATCCATCTCACAGCATGCCTATCCTCACCTGTCTGTACTTACTGTCATGGCTAGGTGTATTGAACCCAATATGCAGACAATGAGAAGTGGCAGACGGGTCTTGTTAAAACCCAGCACGGGTTTATTTAATTAGAAAAGGAGTAGTCAGGTATCCAGGCAGGAATCGAGTGACACGGTGGAGATTCTCGTACAGTCCTGGGGCGTGCACGGGACAGGATAGTCAGTACATACACCTGATTAGCACTACACTCAGTAGTACTAATTAGTATATTTGTACCCAGTTTAATCACCTGTGGATTGTATATTACTATTGCACTTTACTGTTACATTTGCACTCTGGTTGGAGGCCAAACTTCTTTTTGTTGTACTGTACTTGTGCTGTATGATGACAATACATTTGAATCGAATCTAATCATATCAATGTGAGACACAGTACACTGTACCTGCCTAGGCTGTACAATAAGTGGAATAACTCATTTTTGCACACATTATCACAACTTTCAGGGGCATTCTTGCCCCCAGCCCCAGCTAATTCCCTACCCTGCTACACTAAGCAGTGTAAGCACCCATACTGGATGGTCCTAATACAGTATCTAAGTACTCTGATTGTACACCGTGCTCCTATAAGGCACTGCAATCTGCCCTAAATCTCAGCTTTCTTTCCCATCACACAGATCAGAGTCGGAGGCCTTAGATAACTACAGGTACAGTATACCAGAGGAGATACCTGAGAACTAAAATACCAATTACAGTAACCTTACCAGCGTGTCTTGATATCTAATATGGCCCGTGTTTACCACGACGACCTGCGCTGTTATAGAAACCCTGAGGGGAGGACGGGCATCAGGGGGAGAGGTGCACTCGTCTGCCTGGGTGCCAATTTAATAGTGGACCCTGTTCTCACACGGTAAGATCTCTAGTATCCACACATACAGACTTACCACTTTACACCTTACAGTATATCTTTTTTGTGTTTATTTATTATTGCGCAATTACCCTTTTCTTTCTCTTTAGTTTTTTTTGAATGTGAAGAAACTCCTTTCTTGCTTAATTATATTGAAAGGTACAATATTAATTAAGGTTCACTTACTTATTGACCTACTAATGTTATGTAGCACTGCGGTGCATAATATATAAGCCTTTGTGGGTGTGTTTTTAGTTGGCGAGACAGTGAGCGTTCTGCCTTGGAGTTCCTAGCTGTTTGGGATGACAGTGAAGGAGCATGGGCTTTACCTGGGGTGAGTCCAGCTAATTCTTCATTTTGATTTTTATAATTTTTTAGCTGCGACCAGCAGCTCTATAGGTCAGTCGGTTGACCCACACAAATTCCCCCACCTTCTAGCGGCCACGCGTTTCACCCTAGGAGACTGAAATTGGGCATGGAGGTCAAGTGTGTGTGTGTCTTCATGCCAATTGGCTTTAACCTCTAGACCAGTGGTTTTCAAACCCCCATTTGAAAATAATGTTGGTTGATACAGTATATATTTAGTCCAGAGTGGCAAGTGGGACGATGAAACATAACAGTGAAACATATGATCAGAGTAGTTATTCCCATACATTATCTTATTGAGCTAACTTCTAATAAATTAAATATTAGTGAAAGTAAACTATTACCAATTTTCCTGGGGACCCCCCCTCCCCCCATGGACCCCACATTGAGAACTACCAGTCTAGGCTTCCTCGGCTAGAACTGTATAAACTACTGTGCTATAGCAACAATGCCTTAAAATACATTTTTAAAAGGGTTATGGTGAGAACTAGTATTGTATTAATAATTAATAATGATTTGAAACATTTCTTTCAGGGTCCTGTCCAATCTGACGAGGTCCTACCAGTGAGACTTGAGACAATCATGGGAAAACCACTCTATGATAAACTAGAATCACTGGTAGAAGAGAGGACTCAGGTAAACTTGTTCAACACTGGCTGGATTATCACTGGCCTTCTTGCTCAATATAAATACATCATGTTTTAATAATCATGAGGGTTTCCTGTCTCTATATCATTGGTTCTCAACTGGCATGTCTTGAAGTCAGTTCAGGGGTGCCTTGAGATTATTACATTTCTACATTAAAATACTATGCCTATACCAGCCTATAATCACATTCTTTCCCAATCAAAGTGAATCGATTATGCTCCTTGACCGCCAGCCGCTTATATTTCGCTCATCATTCTATACTTTTTATGACATTTTCAAGTAGAATAGAGGCCTTGCATGGAATGTTTGTGTAGTTCTCTATCTTCCAACATGGCTTCCTGTAACCATTGGTCAATGCCTACCTTCTATGCAGTGGTAGAGTTGGTAAAACACTGGAAAAGCACAATCATTTTGTATTCTTGTGTCAAGTGAGCCATCATGGTATCAAACGGGTTGATAATCACTGCTCCATGTCACCTCTAGAACTAGTGCCACTGAAGATACCTACAGTATGAACCTGAGGTGCTGGATGCTGTGTTGTTTCAGGTGTCTAAGGGTTATGTGGACGACAGCAGGAACACGGACCATGCCTGGGTGGAAACAACTGTCCTGAACATTCACCTGGACAGGAGGGGCCTGCTTATGGCTGATATCAACCGTGTGGTGAGAACTTCATCACGTTAGATTTAAATTTAGATTAGATTCAAATGTATTGTCTCAGGTCTTTCTCAGGTCCGTGTGCAGCCGGCTATTGCAGAAGTTTTACCAGTCTGTGGTTGCCAGTGTCCTCTTCTTCACTGTTGTATGCTGGGGGGCATGAACTCAAGAGACACTAACAAACTGAACAAGGTGGTGAGGAAGGCTAGCTCTGTAGTGGGAGTCAACCTGAACAAGGTGGTGAGGAAGGCTAGCTCTGTAGTGGGAGTCAACCTGAACAAGGTGGTGAGGAAGGCTAGCTCTGTAGTGGGAGTCAACCTGAACAAGGAGGTGAGGAAGGCTAGCTCTGTAGTGGGAGTCAACCTGAACAAGGTGGTGAGGAAGGCTAGTGAAGGAAAATGGGCTTCTAAAGGAAAAGCAGACGAGGCTGGTCTTAATTATTATCGATAGAAGTTTATTCAACTTAAAGCATTGGTTTAAGAGTACAGAACAGAATTAATACAGAACCAAATTGATATAGAACCGGCGCCGGCAAAGAAGGAGGAAGAGAGAGAGGTCCCTCCCCTTACATTGACATTTATAGACATTCTAGAACAGTTGATCACATGACAACATGACATTAAACAGGCGTATCCTCTCCCTAACATCATACGATATCATCTATCATGACCCAAAATGCTTCTGCACGGGATGTCATTATACCTCTGTTTGGTGTAGACAAACACAGCCCTCCACAGAGGCCTGTTAAAGTTAATATATTACCGAGTACTGTGGGAGGGCTGAGATCGATCGTAATGATGTAATTCTGATCTCATATGATATAGAAACTATACATTTTCTACTACATTCCCCCCGTTGGGGCTGCCACCAGTCCCACCTATAGACAACCAAGAAAATGTAAACGTAAGTAATTTGAGTAAAAGTTAAAAATTAAAAAAAATTATAAAAAAAAATTATAATAATAATAAATAAAGAATTTAAATTAAATAAATTCGACCCCAACTAAGAACTTCCTGGAATAGAGTATTATCCTAAGAAAAAGAAAGAAAAGAAATACATAGCATAACCTCACCACCATCCTACTTCCACATTCCCATCTTGCTCCCGCCATCTTTTATGACCTATAGCCATAACCACTCTGTCCCACCAAGGATCTGTCCCTGGTGGGTTCATAGACACTTACTGAATATTTCTACACTTCCAGCAGTCTGCTGAAACACTTTCCTCCACCAACTTTGCTATTCCTCTCACTTACCGTGCACCGAGACATACGTTGTTGATTGAGAGTGAATATCACAGCTTCAGACTAATTCACAGACCCACCAATATGTGTATGTCCGTATCAAGAACGAATGTCTCAGAACCTACAATTGTGTTAAGAAACCTCCCGTCTCATCACATTTATTATATATATAGGAGAGAAAAAATGTAAACTCTGTGTGAGAAGGGTAAAACTCAACTCATTGTAATCTTGTCGGTAATTCCCACTTTCAATCCACTCTGATCACCTATGGTGTATGACTGAGTACATTTCCTGAGTCTAACCATGGTTCAGCCAACATTCAATACACTGGGTTATGCAAAGAAAAAAGGGTCATAGAAACATAGTTATCTTATATGAATGCAACGACAACAACTGTGAACACATTATAATCGCCTGATTATAACAACACTTTTTATTAATGTCCCACTCTGTCTCTTGTCCAGTCCACCGTCCACGACTCAGCCTGCCATCTTCTCGCCATGCGCTTTCCTGATGCCCCCCATCCCAGTACCAATCAGGCTCGAATCCTGCTTAGCTTCTGAGATAGGATGAGACCGGGCGTGTCCAGGTTGTTATGGCCGTAAGCCAGTCCTCTGTAAGCAAGAAGAGTTGATTGATTGATTGATTGAAAACTTTATTAACAGATTGCAGAATGGGTACAATACAGTACAGCTCAATACACACAATTGTTAAGGGGATGCAGACCAGAGAAAGACTTTCGTCTTGTTTACATCAGGGTCCCCATGAGTCTGTTGGGATCTTCATCCTTCAGCTCCGGGAACCCCCTGCGACGTCCATTGTCCTCCAACACGTCTCAGCATGGCCCAATGCAACCTCCAAGAGGAAAGTTTCAATTAGAATTTCCCACAATATCTAAATTTGGTTCTTAACCAACACCCATGACAGACAACATTTGACCAGCATCTTCCCCCATTTACTATACCAATACAAACAGTAGTTTTATTAAACCCCCAAATGTAATGCTTTGTCCATATGCCCAGACTATTGTCCTAATGACTTACCCATGGCACTAAGTCCTCTGGATGTATAACTAATAGCTCTCAACATGCTCACAGCATGTGTTTATTTACTCAGTGTCACAGGGCTCCCAATTATCTTGGCATGATGATAATAGGAATTATGCTTGATTCTGGACTACATTCCTGCGGATGATAATTTTTTTTGAAATGGCTATATTAGATTATACAATGCATTTAAAAGAAGAATAATGACACAAAACTCTTCAAATTGTATATTCCCCGGAACCCATCCAAAACACATGAATTTCACAACTGGCAGATAATGTATATGCAGGAATCCGTGGATACTGCCAGTGGAGGCTTTACATATATTATGCACACATTGGATGTCATTTCCTTCATATTGCCCCCACAGTACCTGCTAACATCTGCCCACTTCCCCATACTGACTCCATCATATTCCTATATCAGAGCCGCCATGATCATCCTTATTGTCCTCAGACTGGAGTACCACAAGGCTGCGTCTTCTGCTCATCCGTGTACATTAATGACTTAATTAGTCACCAGGACTATTGCAAAATGATCAATTTGTGGATAATGTGGCCCTGATTGGCCCTCTTTTCGAGGACTAAGACTAGTTATAGAGCTGTAATTGACCACTTTTTAACCGATGCTTCTGAAAACTCATCGATTTCTGATACCGAAAATATGGTAATTTCATCCTTGCACCATGGTGCCATTGAAGGTCATGCAGTATCACATTTTATGATATTCATATTTATTAGGCATATGTTTTGTTTGCCTTTACTGGTTTGTTCATATCTAGGCTTTTGTTGCTCTTTTGTGCAAAACAACTCCCCTCGAGGAACAAATACATTTACATCTCATCATTTACATACATAGTGATATGCTCATGTGGTGAACATGCTGGCAAAGTTGCCCTAAATGGGTTGGCACAGGTGTTATTGCATTGCACTTAGCTTCAAGGTGCTGGCCTTCGTGTCAACGGCAGACGACTCGAACTTCCGTCCATCTCATTACCCCCGCGATCCCTCAGAACCTCCACAGTCTCTGTCTCCTCCCTTCTGCTTGTCCTGCTCCGTCTTCCTGACAGGCTGACACAGAACAAATATGCTTATACCATTGGCTTACACCCCACAGGGTAATCTTGTTGACCAATAACTTTTATTAACAACAACTGCCCTTGTCTCTGTCTTGAACGTCCGTTGGCGCTCCAGGCGATGCTGAGTCGTGGTTCCTGTGGCCTGGACTGTCGTCAGAGCAGGTTGCATCACTGGCCTCCATACCTTTTATGTCACTCACTCCTTCAAAAGGTTGACAGAATGACAGTCATTAAAAATCAATCAAGACTCAAGAGGTTTTGTCCTAGTGACTCATTCTGCGCTCGCTTTGCAATTGCTCATGCAAAGGTCCTTTGCAGCGCGGACCTTAAGCTGCGATGCTGTGTTAAATTAGCGTTTTTGTTAGTTTGCTGGGATATCTTATAGCAGGTAGTAAGCATTTTAGTAAGCATTTACAGGTTAGTTTCTTTGTTTGCACCGGTTTTTCTTGGTCCTAGCATGACCCATTTCCTAATTATTACTAATTTTTACGGGGTACCCCTCTTACAGTGTTTCCAGCCCTGTAAAACCTGTGAAGTAAGACATGGTTAATAATTTACAGATGCCAGAATAATCTCTGCTTTCTCCACCGCCCATCAACTCATTGGGAGAAAACAATTAACTTCTCATGGCCCATTCATTCCGTCTGTCATGGTCAGTCAAATACACTTTTGTCAGTCTATTAATTAATTAATCACACTCCTGGTCATCTCTGGTTCACCTGAAATAGATATAAACAGTAGTTAATCAAATGTTCCATATTCCTTCAGCCTCACCTACTGTATATCAGTGGAGGCTGCTGACCAAATTTTTAGGTGAAGCACAAATTATTATATTATATATTAAATTATATTTTTTAAACATCCCCAACGCTGCAACACCCCCATTTCTCCCAGGTGTCAGGCTCCTCATTCGCCTCCATTCATTTTGGGGACCATGTTTAAATATCATCCTTCTGAAGTATAAACAAACTATACTGCTGTGACGATTTCAATAAAACAGACCTTTCTGAGTCAATGGTATGCAGTGGTGTTGCGCAATATGTCGGGCCCCCCCGCAGGGCAGACCACTCCCCTAAATCAAACCAAGCAGACCATGGCTCGGCGGCCCGATCAAACCAAGCAGACCATGGCTCGGCGGCCCGATCAAACCAAGCAGACCATGGCTCGGCGGCCCGATCAAACCAAGCTGACCATGTACAGTATACAGTGGCTAATATACTATCAATACTACTATTGAATATACATACACTATTCATTTCATTTACACTATACATTTCATCAAACCAGCATGTCATGTCTCCCTTAACTGTCGGTGAAAAGAGGGAGAACTACAATGACCAGAATGCCTGGCAATGTTTACTTCCTCCTCCACAGAGGCACTAGTCACTAGATCTGATCAGTGCAACGTACGCTAGCCTAGCCACAAGCTAGCCGCAAACATTCATTCATTTAGGCAGCACCACTAACACAGTGCACATAAATATTATCTGCAGGCTGCATTAGCAGCCAGCAGCCAACGTGATACATTACATTGTGTTTATATGTGACATAGCCAAGTTAACAACGTTTCATTCCCTTATTCAAGTCTCTAAACAATTCGACTAGCTAACGTTATCCATTAGCAAAGAACGCTAGCCTAGCCACAAGCTAGCGGCAACATTCATTCATTTACACTAACACAGTGCACATAAATATTATCTGCAGGCTGCATTAGCAGCCAGCAGCCAACGTGATACATTACATTGTGTTTATAATGTGACATAGCCAAGTTAACAACGTTGCAATCCCTTAATTAAGTCTCTAAACAATTCGGCTAGCTAACGTTAGCCATTAGCAAAGAACGCTAGCCTAGCCACAAGCTAGCGGCAACATTCATTCATTTACACTAACACAGTGCACATAAATATTATCTGCAGGCTGCATTAGCAGCCAGCAGCCAACGTGATACATTACATTGTGTTTATGTGTGACATAGGTTGAAGGTTGAAGGTTTTTATTTAGACACAAAACATATACAGATTATTACTCTATTATACATTTTGTCAAGGATAGGAACGAAAAAGGCGCAGTGACTTATTTACATCGTTGTCCTTGGATGTCAAGGATGCTAGAAACAGACACATACAACTCATTACAGGAAATTAATCACAATTATTACATTTGCATAGTAATAATGGCACAACCCTAAATTTATACAAACAAAGCACATTTGTTGTTACAATGTTCCTCTAGCCGAGAGTCCGTGTGTTTAAGGAAGCACCCTCAGGGGAGGGGATTTGGGGGTTGGGAGGGAGGGCGGAGAGTGGGGGGTGGGGGGGGTAAAGCTACAGTTGCCGCTTAAGGATAGGGTATTGGCTTAGGACTTGGGCGAATGAGACAGTCAAAGGTCCCTCCCCTCCAGTCCGTGCACATCGCCAGGTGTACACGTGGTAGGGAGGTTTGGGTGAGGATCAGGTGCGGGGGGGGGGGGGCCTGCCATCCATCTTATCTTCATCACATAGCCAAGTTAACAACGTTGCAATCCCTTAATCAAGTCTACTACAAGTATGTATTGTTCTCTAAACAGTTAGCTAACGTTAGCATCCAGGCTAATCAGGCTTTCGTTTTACAGACACTACAACTTACTTTTTTCTGATCCAGGTGCATAAGTCCACTTCTTCATGTTGCTCAGTTGCTGGTTTATACTTCGGTCCTAATGTTGGCGCAAAGTTTAATTTAGCCTACTGTGTGTTGTTACAGCTGTACTGTAAACTACTAGCTACAAGTTAGCTTGCCTTCACTGTCCAAGATGGCACGTTCACGTCAACTACAACTACCATGGCCGCCTAGTTATAGTTGAAAGTGGGGGTGCAAGTTTTTTTTACATTTAATGAACACCTGTATGTGCAATTTCCTGCAATATAGAGCCTTCAATCTTGACCAAAATAAAGCTGCTCTTTTCACTATAAAACTCAGTTTATATTGCAGTATGATAGCTATAATAATAATAACTTCACTGCGAGGGCTCTTTTAGCTAACGCTAGCTAGGCACGTATGATAGCCAATTACTATTATAATAATAATAATAATAATAACTTTCCCATCCTCCCAAAGCCCCTCCAGCCCCGTTCACATCCGCAGCACCAACAACAACAACAACAACTAATTGACGCTATCAATAGCCCCAGTGAGCGCGGCGGCTGAATGAATGAAAACTTTATTTAACAGATTGCAGAATGGGTACAATACAGTACGGCTCAATACACACAATTGTTAAGGGGATGCAGACCAGAGAAAGACGTTTGTCTTGTTTACATCAGGGTCCCCTTTCGTGACTGTGCTGCACCGAGTGAATCCACAGTCACTTGCTCCTCAATGGGAAACCAACCTAGATTTACCATGAAGGACTGGTTCTGGCCGAACCGTTCGTTATACAAGTATCACAGAGACATTACAAAGGTGCTCACAGTTGCACGAGGGGTTCGCACAGAGATACGGGATGGTTTGAAAGCTCGGCGTTGCTAATAAATATTTTTAATATTTTTTTTATAAACTGCTCAAAGCGGCATTATTTCCGCCGTTGGGTGATCACAGCGCCTGCGCACCATCCTGTATCTCTGGATTCACTCGGTGCAGCAGCGCCGAGGCTCACCATACGAGAAATATTCAGTTTCAATCTGTTTGCGCATTTAGTATACAGTCACAGTGTTCGACTTACGTGATGATTTGCTCCATTTTGATGTAAACGCCGAAGAATAATCCTCACGAGTCACAATGTTATCCAATATCCAGCCTGAATTTTTCAAACGCTTTCGAAAAAGCCGCCTCCCCCAACATGTCGTATACGTCATGCCGACGAACCGTGGCCCGTGGGCACTGGATCAAACCATTAAAGTGGGGGGGTCACACAATCTTTGGAAACTTAAAAACGTGCTATTAAGTGTCATTGCGTATTATTAATTTGATTGAAATTACGTAGTTATGGTTCGATAAGATTTATATATTGGGGGGGATATTTATATCATATGATATGATCAAAAAGTGAGGGAGCAAAGAGACAAGCTTGCTCCCCCAAGTTCAATAGTCCTGGAGCCCGTGCATCGTCTGCTCCGTTAAGTGGGCGCCTATGACAACTACACTAGTCTTCAACTGAGATAAAAAAATATATATATCATCCAGTGCACAACAATAAGTGAACAAGTGAATAAAGATCTTAAAATATGAATGATTATATTAGGCAAATTAATGTTCTTCTTCAGGCAAAATGCACACATGAGATGATGGAACACAACTTTGACTAGAACACTGACGCCAGCCCAGCTGCAGTTCTGCATGTATTTTACCAGGCAGACTCTGATTGGATTTGCAAGGCTGCCAATCATTCAACCTCCGTGTATTGGATGTCAAGGGCTGTCAATCATTAAATCCTCCATTCAATGGCAAGAGTTTAACTGCACAGTCCGTGCTTAGATGAAGTTAATAGCCTATTTTGATTGGCTGTTATTTATTATTTATTTAACAATGGGTCAACCTGTGCAGATATTCTGCACGAATAATTACTGCAGGCAATACTGCAGTGCAGGCCTGCTCAGAGCTGTCAATTTTGGCAATTTTTGAAGAAAATTCACTGGCATTTTTTTTTACAGAGGAAAACATTTATAATAAAAAAATAATAATAATAATTAAAGAAAAAATATATATAGGTATATGTAAATTAATAATAATTATGAATTATGAGTGAATTTGTATTTCACGTGTTGGCATAGAGAAACCTCCACTGCTGTATATTCATAACATTATATCCATTCACATTCTCCCCCCCACAAAATGACCCCATCAATAGGTCAAATTGTGTAATGTGACAAGTCCCTCTGACGCTTCTAATCCCAATTTGGAAAATCGACTCCCCCCAACACACCCTCATCAAACTAACTGCATATGGATTCAGAACTACAGCTGGATAAAAACTATCTATGTAATAGACAGCAATGTATTGTGTTCAATGGTACCCTGTCCAACTCTATGAATGAATGAATGACCTTTATTTATATAGCACCCTTCACAGCACGAATGCACAGGGTGCTTTACACTACAGCTTAATATAAAAACACAATAAAACAAAATCAGAAATAAATGACAACAACAACAGACAGTAGTTAAAAACAGTGAAACCAGATAGAAAAAGTAGAATAAAATAATTTGGATAAAATCATGAGTCACTAATTAAAACAAAACTAGGAACAGTGAGGACAAGAAAAAGTGCCTGGGGAGCTCCAGTAGCTCACCACGTACCGCGAGTGCTATTTCAGCGCCGTGGACAACCGCGCTCGCACGGATCTGGGGCTGAGCGCGTTCGAATCCCGGACGGCAGCCGTGCCTTTCCCAGAGTGTCTTCCCCCCCATCTGAACCCTTTCAGCCTGCTTCTGTCGGTCGAACTTGACCAAGTATGAGTGCGATGAAAAAGCGATAACCGCTAAAAAGAACCAGCTGACTGGTCAAAGTTTAAAAAAAAAAAAAAAAAGTGCCTATGTGTGACCAAAGGCCTGTCTGAACAAATGTGTTTTTAGTTGTTTTCTAAAAGAGTTTTCATAGGGGGCCGTTCGCAGGTCCAGGGGGAGAGCGTTCCAGAGCCTTGGTGCCGTCACCTCGAAGGCTCGATCACCCCTTGTTTTCAGCCTGGACCTGGGAACCACCAGGAGGTGCTGATCCCTACAGTGTGGAATTCCACAGGGAAACTACCTGGGGCCAGTCTTCTGTGTCATTTTTACAAATGCTTTGCCATGGGTATTAGAAAATACATGTATGGTTATGTACGCCGATGATACTACAACGTATGCATCATCAGACAAGACAGAAGAACTTAATGAAGTCCTTCAGAGATAATTGAACTTAGTGTCCACTTGGGTGTCTGAAAACAGGCTGAAGTTAAACATTCTCAAAAACAAAGAGCCTAATATTGGGATCCAAGCATGCTATAAGAAAAACGTGAAGCCAAGTATATCTTTAGACGGAACAGCTATTGAGTCATTAGTTCTTTCTCACCTTGACTACTGTCCAGCTGTCTGGTCTAATGCCTCAAGATAAGAGCTCAATAAAATCCAGCTCACTCAGAACAGAGCGGCTTGTCTAGCCCTGAACTGCTCAATGAGAAACAGTGTGGAGGTGATGCACACCAAGCTGTCGTGGTTGAAGGTGGAAGACAGACTGGATTGCAGCCTGATCTTGTTCATGAGGAATATATATATTGCAAGAGAACCTATCTGTTTGCCTTCACAGCTAACATGTACACCTGATCGACATAAGTATAATACTAGGCATGCCTATAGGGAAACGTTCACACTGCTACTACCAAACCCCAATGCAGCAAAGAAAACTGTGTTATATAGAGCCATGTCATATTGGAATAAACTGCCAGTACACCAGTAAGATAAGCTTTTAAAAAAATCTGAAAAGAGCATTTGAGAGAAAACTAAATTATTTTATATTAAAGAAAAACACAGATACTATAGTTCACACTGTAAAGATATGACTGTCCGAGAGACCAATCCATCCTACTGCATTTTCTGTGATCTGATACTCTGTTTGTGTGTGGACCCCAGGAAGACTAACTGCTGCTGCGGTGATGACTAATGGGGATCCGTGATAAAGATAAAGTGTATGCTTGCAGCCTTTAATTCAACAAACAAAAACGTATGTGTTGTTAAAAATGCGTAATATATACACCAGTCATGTGTGTATATGCCAACCCCTGTCCCACCATTGAGAAGGACAGCTGAGGGATAATGTTATCGGCCGCCGTGCTATACACCCCCTCCCCCCTGTTGATAAGATAAGACATTCCTCTATTGATCCCCCTGTGGAAACAATGTTTATCATCTAGTTATTAGTTATGGCTGACTTGAAAAATTCCCCAATTGCTGCAGCAAGCTCTGTCCCCTTACCTGTTAAGACAAAAGAAAGGGAAACAAACAAGATTCTCTATTAAACCCACTGTTTGTCTGATTGTACATCATAAAAAAAAGAAAGAAAGGTCCAGTGATGCCAATAATCTCATGTTGTGGCAGCAGCAGGGACGACGACAACAACTTCATAACCTAGTTACTTTCAAAGCAACCAAGTTACCTTGATAATCAAGTAATCAGTAAAGTAACTAGGTTACTCTTTAAAGGAGTAATCAGTAATCAGATACATTTTACAAGTAACCTGTGGCATCACTGTAAAGGACTATACTTTCCAAATAGTGCATCAATATTGACCTACGAACAGGACTTCTTGTACATGTAAAATCTCCCTTCTACTAATAAGCATACCTTGAAGACTCCCAACAGGAGCACTCATTCAAGGGTTTTACGCACCTCACCCTGCGCTCTGCATCTGTCAACAAGTTCTCAACCAGTCAATCAATCATTCGTGAGCCAAGTTTCTGCCAGTTAGTCAGAGGGGGGGGTTCCAATTCTGGTCAATGGGCCAATCCCACGTTGCACTTTGGTTCTGCAAAACGGTAACTCTATTTTATCTGTTTCCCCTGATAACCGATAACTGTTTGTGTTTGTGTACTTCTAAAATGATCCATCATAAGATGATTCATCGTTAAGTGTGTGTTAGTTCAGTGTGTCTCTGTGTCACTTATAACTGGGTTTTACACCATGCGTCACAATATCTGCATTTCAAACTAGGTCATAGACCTTCTGTGAACACGAGTGGACCGCGGAAAGGAAACCACAAATATAATTCCCCATATTTAAACTTATTAAACCATACCATACCTCCTTTAGTTATTTCATAGTATAAGGGCCTAACTTGATTAAACAATAAATCTATAAAGCCCTGAGGCCTGAAACCGGCTAGAACATACGTTGACGCGTCTGTGCCTCATGAAGGCTACTCGTCTGATCCAAAAATAGAGTTGTCCTTTAATGTTTCTTTAAATATATATATTATTAAATAATCTCATTTATCCATGTCAACACAGTCCCTCCAACCCCCTGATTACTGTAAGGCTTGGTATTCCTGGTATTTTTTGTTGATCGGCCCTTTAATACAAATATATATAGACTATTTTAACTGCAAATGCTTGAAGATCTTCTATTATTTATCGACCCACGGTGATTCGTGCCAAAACAGTTTCTATTCTGCCATACACAATCACGAGGGAGCCATGTTATACAGAGAGAGAGAGAGAGAGAGAGAGAGAGAGAGAGAGAGAGAGAGAGAAAGAGAGAGAGAGAGAGAGAGAGAGAGAGAGAGAGAGAGAGAGAGAGAGAGAGAGAGAGAGAGAGAGAGAGAGAGAGAGAGAGAGAGAGAGAGAGAGAGAGAGAGAGAGAGAGAGAGAGAGAGAGAGAGAGAGAGAGAGAGAGAGAGAGAGAGAGCGCCGTTACATGGAGAAATCACAGCACTCGACAGAAATCAGAAATTTACTTTCTCCTGCTGCCTATACTCAATCTCCTCCTCCTCATCCTGCAAAGTCTTCTATCTCTCCTTCCCCTGCAGTCAACTTCTTATCTGTGGCATCGTTGTACGCTGTGGGTATCTTTGGATAGAGGGGGTGGGCGCTCAGCTTGGGGTATGTTGTGCCTGATCTCAGGGAGGTCCCTGGGTCTGTTTCCTTACAGTCACCTCTTATCTCCAATCTGCCCACAGGTAGCTGCGTGATATAAGGTGGAGGTGCTGTCTTCCCTACTTCCTTCTCCCTCTGATTGTTTGCCAAAACGATCTGCCTGTATGCCTTCCCCCTGTCTGTGAAAAGCTTCAATATTTACAACTCCTCTGACCTCTTTTTTAGTCTCGCTTTGCTTGTCTGGCCTGCTTTATGGTTACGAATAATAACCTTCATTTCATCGCCCAGGTAAAGGTCAAACGTGCCTCCGGGACGCCATCTTGTCCCAGAGTTCTTTGTGCATTTGTCCTCTGCTGTGAACCTAGCCGCCATCCTGTTTATTTCAGCTGGTGGGCCGGCCCTATTTAGCTCAAACAGTTATGACAAGTTTGTGTGTGTGTGTGTGTGTGTGTGTGTGTGTGTGTGTGTGTGTAGTCATCTTTGTGTGTGTGTCATCAATGTATGGTGCGAACTTGTGTGTGTCCGTGTTGCAATGTATGTGTGTGTACTGTGTGTATGTCTATATGTGTATATTGTGTGTGTGGTTGTGTGTGTGTGTATCTGTGTATCCTGTGTGTGTCTGTGTGTGTGTGATTGTGTCTAACCACCAGGTATCAGTGAGACCCAGTTACGTGGACAAACTTTTAACATACAAACAAAATCAACAAACTACCGATCAGCAGCCAAATGCTGTCAATTATTGGCCCTATCTCGTATCCTTATCACAATATGGTTGGACTCTACTGCTTGAGTAAACAATGTTTTGAAATTGGCACAACGCCCAGAATTGTGTCGGTGGTGGGGGCTAATGGTTACAGAAGCGCCGGAAGGTCGCTGGTTCGATTCCTGCCGCTGAAGTGCCCTTGTGCAAAGCACTTAACCCCCAATTGATCCAGTGGAGCTGCTCAGTGGCCAACGGTGTCAGACTGTGGTTGTACTGGGCAGCTCCCAGGTATGAATATACATGTTATTCTTCTATTAGTTAAGAAACGGAGTATAGGCTTTACCTGGTAGGCGTCTTGTATCGGACTTGTGATTTCCCACAGTCGCCTGGGGCCATTCCCTTATTCAACAACAAAAAAAGTTTCCAGTTTACATCAGATCAATTAATAACTATTCGACTAACCGACGTTTTCATCTAAGACACTAAACTGTATTTAATTTCTGTCTCCAGCAGAGACACACAACAGTGCAGTGCAGCTGCTCTATGATCCCTGATTAAAGAATCGAAACAGCTCCTTCATTCTATGTTCGTTCTATGGTAAGCAACCCAAACCAAAAAAAAACCTAACTGTTCTATGGTCACTCGTTAAGTGACCCAAGCAGCTGGTTTGTTAGATTGATTTGTTCTATGGTAAGCAACCCAAACAAAAAAACCCTAACTGTTCTATGGTCACTATAATATTTCACAGATTGCTCGGGATAGCTACTGCCGTACACATAATATTTCACAGATTGCTCGGGATAGCTACTGCCGTACACATAATATTACAAACTCATAGTTAAGTCTGTCGTATAGAAATATCACAAACAACCCTCAGTTAAATCTGTCTTATCACAAACAACTCTCAGTTAAGTCTGCCGTAAAGAAATATCACAAACAACTCGTATAGTTAAGTCTGCCGTATAGAAATATCACAAACAACTCGTATAGTTAAGTCTGCCGTATAGAAATATCACAAACAACTCTCAGTTAAATCTGTCTTATCACAAACAACTCTCAGTTAATCTGCCGTATAGAAGAGAGAAATGGTGGGGGGGGTGGTAGAGAGTAAAGGTTTACCAAGGGAGGTAGAGGGAAAGAGATAGAGAACAGTAGAGATAGAAGGATATACAAAAAAAGAAAGTAATGCTTAAACCAAGAATCAGATCAATTGCCTTTCAAATGTAAATTTGGCATTTTTTTTTAAAGGATACATTTTTAGTGCCAGCCCCGCATCGTCTCCATTCTTTACATGTTCTTTTTAGCTGCCAAACTGAGCTAGTCAGTCGGCCAGGCTCAGCTGCTCTCCCGCAGAATTTCTCAGCAGACAATTTCTTCTAAAAGCCAAGCGCTTACCTAGGGTTGTCGACCTGTCTGCCGATTTTTCTGCGAGAGAGTTCTCCGCGAGCCGGACCGGCCGAGGAGCCCAGGACAACAGCCAGGTCAGGGGTCACCAAAATGAAGGAGAATGGGCTTCTAAAGGAAAAGCAGACGCGGCTAGTCTTAATTATTATCGATAGAAGTTTATTCAACTTAAAGCATTGGTTTAAGAGTACAGAACAGAATTAATACAGAACCAAATTGATATAGAACCGGCGCCGGCAAAGAAGGAGGAAGAGAGAGAGGTCCCTCCCCTTACATTGACATTTATAGACATTCTAGAACAGTTGATCACATGACAACATGACAGGTTTAAACAGGCGTATCCTCTCCCTAACATCATACGATATCATCTATCATGACCCAAAATGCTTCTGCACGGGATGTCATTATACCTCTGTTTGGTGTAGACAAACACAGCCCTCCACAAAGGCCTGTTAAAGTTAATATATTACAGAGTACTGTGGGAGGGCTGAGATCGATCGTAATGATGTAATTCTGATCTCATATGATATAGAAACTATACATTTTCTACTACACTAGCTCTGTAGTGGGAGTCAAACTGAACAAGGTGGTGAGGAAGGCTAGCTCTGTAGTGGGAGTCAACCTGAACAAGGTGGTGAGGAAGGCTAGCTCTGTAGTGGGAGTCAACCTGAACAAGGTGGTGACTGAGGAAGGCTAGCTCTGTAGTGGGAGTCAACCTGAACAAGGTGGTGAGGAAGGCTAGCTCTGTAGTGGGAGTCAACCTGAACAAGGTGGTGACTGAGGAAGGCTAGCTCTGTAGTGGGAGTCAACCTGAACAAGGTGGTGACTGAGGAAGGCTAGCTCAGTAGTGGGAGTCAAACTGAACAAGGTGGTGAGGAAGGCTAGCTCAGTAGTGGGAGTCAAACTGAACAAGGTGGTGAGGAAGGCTAGCTCTGTAGTTGGAGTCAAACTAAACAAGCTGGTGAGGAAGGCTAGCTCTGTAGTGGGAGTCAAACTAAACAAGCTGGTGAGGATGGCTAGCTCTGTAGTGGGAGTCGAACTGGTCAAACTAGAGGTGGTGGCCGAGAGGAGGATGAGGAAAAAGTTGGATGCTAATTATACTGGAAAACCCCTCTCACCTCCTCTATGTATTATTATGTACAGTGATACAGGTATAAAGACATTATGGTAGTAACTCATACTGGCCAGCGGTATAACTAGTAGGTAAGGAATATGTAGATATCGATATAGTATCTACAGGTATGTAAAAAGGATGCAGGTACAGTATATAGACAGATAAACATATATATACAGTAAATATAGATATATAAATATGGTGTAGTTTCAAGTTTCTTTAATAGTTGTCATACAGAAGTACAGAATACTTTTATACAAAATGCTTTTTACTGTTACGCTCCAGAGACTGTGCAAGACAAGATAAGTATGAAATAAAATAACATAGTATAGCATGTAAATTAGAAGTAAAAAAATGAGGTCACAGTGTTCAGTATAGACATATGTACAATGTTCGATGCAGAATAGACGTAACTGAGTTACCATATAATATACAATACTATGCAGTGTACTAGTATACAATACTATATAGTGCAAGGCAGAAATGGGATGAGGTGCAATTTAGGTACAATTTACAGTAGGTGTACGAGTTGTAGTGCAAATCCTTTATCAATAAATATAAAGTGTGTTTGTGTGATCTAAAGTGTGGAGAGTGGGTGCTGCAGTGTGTTGTTTGTTTAAGTGAGTGTGTGCGTGTGGGTGTGTGTGCTGTGTGCATTTGATGGTTGTTGCATAGTGTTTATTGTTCGTTTAGCAGCCTGATGGCCTGGGGATAGAAGCTTCTTCTGAGTCTTTCTGTGCTCGCCTTAAGACTCCGGTATCGCTTGCCTGACTGCAGCAGTTCAAAGAGGCAGTTGTTCGGGTGGCTCGAGTCCTTAATAATTCTCTCTGTGTATACAGCATTGTTGTACATGCTAGCATACAGAGTTATATGGGTAGACTATATTTTGAGGTAGGTAGTTCTATTTCGTTATGGATCTCGCTCAGCATCATACTTGCACTGTACTTCACTTCGTGCATGTGCACTGAATAAAAAATTCCACCATGTACCTTTACATCCCAACATTCGTCTGGCCACACCCCCATCCGCTTACCTTCATAAGCAGGTGTGTGGTCACCTACTCGCCTCCTTCTTCACTTTCACCACAAGGAAGTGCCTTCGGAGATCCCCACTTGACGAGGTTGTTAGCTGAAGAAAGTTGAGACGTGTTTACATTGTGCTTATTTTTTTCTTCTCTCATAAATATTCGATAGAAAAATCTAAGTCATAATGTCTACTTTGGAGAGTCGCAGAGCCACTCTCCACCAGCGGTTCTCCATTTCCGCCTCCGTCGTGCGTCCTGGTGCGGGGCTGTTGCCTCTCTCGTGGTTGACAGCCACGCCCGGTAGGCGTCCGATGGGTAGTTTGCCTCTCCAAGGAGCTGGTGCACCGGTGCCGTCGCCTCTGCGATGGCCTGGTCGTAGCTCTGGTTCCTCTGCTTCCGGGGAATCGTCCGCTGTTGAGCGGCCGGTTCCTTTGGTTCCGGAGGATTTGAGACGCAAACTTTTTGCGTCTGCTCGCTCCCGTCGCAAGATGGTGGCTTGCAGACGCGAACGGCCTGGGTTTGGTGAATTGCTGGAGCCCAGTGAGGATGCGTCGGTCTCTACCTGCCCGATGGAAACAGAGGATTACATGGTAGAGGCAGACGGGTTCTTATTTGAAGGCCCGGTAGAGACAGGTATCCCGCCCATCCAGGTAACACTGGAGGGGGGTGAAATGTCTCCTTGGGGCGCCTTGTTTGAAGATGTCGGGGAAGACCCTCGGACTCGTCGGCAGGATGCCCTACTATCAGCCACATCAGAATGTGGCTCCTTGACCAGTCGAAGCCTGCTGCATGTGAGGGATGCGGGCTCGGTGGAGGAAAGTCTGCAGGGGGAACTGCGGGCTTTGTTTCCCGAGCTTATGGCGGTGGCGGCCGCTGCAAACGGCGTGCCGCTGCCGCAGCCACTGCCTGTTCCTGTCCCTGATGATCTAATAGGTCATCTCTGGCAACGTCGCCTGGTGAGAGGGGTGGACGTTGTCTACCCATTTTTCCCCTCAATGGGGGCCTATGTTCGTCGGGGCCAGGTGGTATCCCACATCATGGGCCTCACCCCCGCCTACGTACCAGTTACGCGGGTGGCGGGTTTGGTCGACGGTATGAGAGAGGGCGTGCCACGGCTTGATAGGCCGATGGCCGTGCTCCTCTGTCCGGAGGTGGTGTGGGAGCCGTTATGCAAGCCGGTTCCTCAAGGAAAATCGGCGAGGCGGTTGGCTTACTGGAGCAACCAGTCATTTATCGCCGGAACACAATCTTTAGTCGCTGCGTCTAACATCGCACAGCTGGCAAGATTCGTGTCCGGGGTATTGACGGGCGGCATGGAGCTGAGTGATGAACAACATGACCAGCTCACCCAGGCGGCAGGAGCTATCCTGCATCTGACTCAGCTGCAGGCCATAGCCGCTGGGAAATTGCGCGCCCTGGCGACTCTGAACCAGTGCCACCTTTGGCTGGAGCAGGCCCGTGTACCGGAGAAGAAAAGAAGTCCTCTTCTGACGGCACCCCTCTCCGATGCTGGACTGTTCGGGATGGCCCTGCAATTGATGACCTCAATGTGCAGAGAAATGGCAGAGGAGCGATCCGTGCTCCAACCCCATTTTCCCCCTCCCGACATCGCCGGTGGAGTCAGACGGCTACCACGTCGTCGAGCTTCCTCCGCCGTGGCTGCTACTGCCTCCACCGCCACTGCTGGCCCATCGAAGAAGGCCAGGAGGAGAGACGGCGCCGCTGCTGCAGCCAGCCCATCTGCGCCTGGAGGAGATGGTAGGGATCGCCGTGACCAGCCACCGATTGTCTACCGTCCCTCCGGGGCTTCCCGGGGTGGCAAATCCCGAGCGGCTCGAGGCGGCAGGCGCCGCTAGGCCCAGTGACTTTTTTCCCCTGTGGTCCCCTCTGTTAATCCCCTCCCCGGCCTCTCATATAATTTGAATTTGTTCGAAAATAAAAAGTCCCCTCTAAAGGGGGACTGTATTTTTTGTTAACAAACTGTGTGTTTCTTCACCAAAACATATGATGAGGTTGCAAAGTCTTAATCTTGACTAGTATACATTGATAGAAGGGTTGCGTTCGTGTTATGAGCTTAAGCAAGGTCTGCAGCCTACACTCGGTTATAGAAAGGTTTCTACCTCGGCCTGACACTTCACATGCAGGTAGAGGCTAGTTGTATGGTCTGTTGCTTACACAAGAAGTAATGTTGAGCTACAACACTGTTGTGTTAGTTGCAGTAATGCTCGTATACACACGTTCCACGGCCCAGCCGTTCGCTCTCTCTATCAGTGTTTTTTTCTATGTACAACATGGAATGCGGGTGTAGGATTCACACACACACGCGACTTGGTTTTGTTGTAAACCCTGTTCACAGTTATCTGTGGGTAGCGTGCATTGTATTAGCTTGAGCTATTCATTAGCATTCTACCAAAGGTTTCATATGCTACAGTTGTTATTGTGTGTAGGGGGAAGGGTTTGTGAGGGGGTGCCGAATAAACCCCTCCTTCCCACTTCTGATTGGTCAGGGGGGTTTTCTCATCTCCTGTTAGGCCAGTCGGGGCCAAGCCGTTAGGCGTCTTGGTAGGGAAGAGGGGGGGGAAAGGGTTGCCCTGACTCCGCTCCTATTAAAAACAGGCGTTGAGTGTTGGGTTTCCCCCGTCATGGCATACGTCACTACGCACGTTGCTATGACGATGGCTTCCGTGAGTTAGATCTTTACGTACGATCTGTTGTGTCAAAGTGTCGGGATAGAGCGTAGGACTTACGGGTCCACTACGCTCGATTTTATGTGTAACTTGAGTCAGTTGGTCACATGACTCGTAGTTACCATGGCTTTTTCATTCTACGACTCACATGGGAAGGCTCTCTGGGGAATTTCGGTCTAAGTCCTCTGTGATAGGGGTGACTGGATGTAAAAATGTAAACAGTTTTTACCCTCGGCTGTGTAAAATGGGATTCATGTCGGTTGGTGCTTCCTTCTTTTTTAATAAAAAGAGTTGGAGTATAGGAAGCGCCACACCCCTCTTGTCGTTTCCCCTGGGCGCCTTGGGGATTCACTGAAAGGTCTAAATAGCCTGTTCATTGATGTGGTTGTGTCCCGACGCACGCTTAGTGCTAGCTCGGGGTGTTCTGTTAAGGATCATGCGGGTAGCTAGTACGCCTTGGTTGCTTGTGGTTAAAACAGCGTTTTTATAAAGCAACTGGGATGGAGGTTTTTTCCTCTTCCGACAACCTCGACGGATTCTCGTTCATATCTGGGGGATGATAACGGAATGGATCTGAACATATGAGAGGGGTCTCACGCCCTTGGGGTGGGCCACCGAGCGCGGTTCGCACCGGCCTGTCTGGGTGGCGCCCTCTTTTCATGTTTTAGATCAACACGCATATCTGCCCCTTCTCCTGGAGTAGGCATGTCGGCGTGGTTAGGGCACGGGACTGGTTCTGGTCGCGCTGGTCCAGGTTAGTTAACCCGTTTGTCCGCCGGGGATGCAGATCTGCTGTTCTGGTACCCTGAGGGACTTGGGCATTTTCGGGGGTAAAAATGCCGGGTCGGCCTGGGGTGTCACAAGGTTAGGCGTTATAGAGACCCTTGTTGGGTACTCTTTTGTACCTGGCACTATCATAAGGGGCTGGTTCTCTTTTTCTTCGCTCCTCTCTCACGCATGGCGGAGGGAGGGCTGTCGGGGTGGTCTTCTGGACCTCCTCTAGTAAACCTGTGTGCGTCCCGAGCCGCCGGGTCCGGTCCGAAGTAAAGTTTCGTTGATACCGTAGACCTGGGATAACCCTTTTTTCTTGAGGGGTTATAGGAACAACCACCGCATCTGGTAACGACAGGGTGGTTGGTTCCCTGGTGTGTTGGAGCAGAGTCAACTCCCGGGTTACCCGGTTGAGTGTGCCCCTGCACGTTCATGACGTCTGCCAATCATGTCAGCCTTCTCTGCCTCAACCCCTCTGGGTGTTTTTTTTTTAATGGAGGCTTTGTCATGGTGATCAACAACGCCAGCATACGCCCCTTCCGCCGGGGCGGCTGTTTTCAGCTGACTCCTTTGGCGCCTGTCTCGTCCGCAGTGCTCCAGGCTCAGGTTACAGCCTGTTGCCTGGTTTCCCCGGTGCGCTGCCTGCTTCCGTTGGTTGACCTTTTTTGTGTGCTTACGGCCATGCTGACTGCCTGTTCTGCAGGGTCAGTGTGCCAGGCGGTGTGCTATTGGGGGGAAAGGGCTCGCTCTTGGAGGGGCCTTATCCGAATACGCTGGCGATGTGGGGGGCGGTGTCACTAAGTGACCACCTGGTGGGGTCTTGATGCCTGGCGTCATTGACCTCTCCGGGCCCCCGTTTTCCAGGGGATCCAGTCCCTTCAGTGGGTCTGGGTCTTCCTTCGCGCTCCGCTGCTACGGCCTTGCCACGGGTTTGGGTTTGCTCTTGACCCCATGATTCTGGGGGCAGTAACGAGGTTGTTCCTTCCGTTCGTTCCCGGGTGGCATGTGGGTTGTGCGTGTGTGTAGTCGTGGGGTCAAGCCACGGTCTGCTCACCCTGTGCGTTGAGTTGCTTGAGTGCCTCTTCGCACGGTCGGATCCGTCTCCCTCCCGTAAGCCTCCAATAGGGAGGGTATCCTCCATTAGGGAGGGTCGGGGGGCTCGGTCCTCCCCGATCTGATGGTTGTGGGGGGCCTCAGCGGGGTACATTTGTCGGGCTATGGCTCTCGCTCAGCCTCCCTTGTGCAAGTATGATGCTGAGCGAGATCCATAACGAAATAGAACGTTAGGTTATGTCTATAACCAAGTTCTATGAGTTATGGTGACGCTCAGCATCAGACGCCGCTGCGGCCCTTGTGGTGAAAGTTTGGGAAGGAGGCGAGTAGGTGACCACAGACCTGCTTATGAAGGTAAGCGGATGGGGGTGTGGCCAGACGAATGTTGGGATGTAAAGATACATGGTGGAATTTTTTATTCAGTGCACGTGCACGAAGTGAAGTACAGTGCAAGTATGATGCTGAGCGTCACCATAACTCATAGAACTTGGTTATAGACATAACCTAACATTATGATTACAGTGTAAAACAGTTGTAGAAAGTGGAGGCAGTAGGCATATACATTGAGCCTGAACATGCCCGGACAGAGAGAGAGAGAGCATATTGATCTGTGGGGATGAACAGACTCATTCCACAGGTAATTAAGCAGAGTGTGTGAGGTAGAAGAAGACGTTTGCAGCATTAACAGGAAGGCAAGCAACGTATCGTTATAGAGAGCCGGACGGCTAATTAGATACAACCATAATATTGTCGAGCCACTATTGGCACAGTATAGTGACTTATGTAAGCGAAGTAACGTTGAGAGACTTATAGTTGAACCCAGCGGCGTTCTGGATCTAACTACCTATTGAAGACTCCATGCGGGTTAGCCTAAGTACAAAGGGGCTAACTAGCTATCACCCATGCCAACGGGCTTTTGGACTAATAGCTATTAATCCTGCCATCGGGCGCTAGGAATACAAGGACCCGGTCCGTACGAGACCCTCTTCCCCAGCGACGACAGGATTATCCCACGTTTGTCTGCAGTTCTCTGGAGTCGGAGCTCCAGAGAGAATTACCGTCTCCATCCACCATCTTGCTTTTCCCTGTGCTGCTTCGCTCCGCCTCACTCCATTCAGAGAATCAACGGTCGAGTACCAGTAGTCTAGGACTATCGTTACCTCTGACATTGTTGCATCGACATTAACGTATTAAAGGAGATCTGCGTTCTATATAATATGTATGTTATGCTATTAACATTAAAGTGATTGTTCAACTTGGTTTCACTGTCCCCTCGCAGTTAATGAAGTGTCCGCCATTTTGTGTACCTATAATGTCTGGCTAATTAATACTCTTTAGTAGTGGTTCAATCTAACATATCAATACAGTCCGGGTTGTGTAGCCCCTTAGCTACAGCATTCATTATGTTTGGAGTCTGTTTGAAGTTTGGGTATCTTACCCACCCCAGCCTACTAGAGCCTGGCACGTCCCCCACAAGATTACTCCTGTCCATTCCCTCTCCTGTCCCGTCCTGCTCCTGTCCCATCCTGCTCCTGTCCCATCCTGCTCCTGTCCCATCCTGCTCCAGTCCCGTCCTGCTCCTGTCCCGTCCTGCTCCTGTCCCATCCTGCTCCTGTCCCATCCTGCTCCTGTCCCGTCCTGCTCCTGTCCCGTCCTGCTCCTGTCCCATCCTGCTCCTGTCCCATCCTGTCCCGTCCTGCTCCTGTGACTCTGTCAACTCCCAATCCCGTTCCTGGTGTTTTGTAAAGGAGTAGGCGACTCATCAAAGAGAAGCAGGCTATTCTTGGTCCTCGCTCCACAATCGTGGAACGAACTTCCCACCACAGTCAGGACAGCTGAAACTTGCCCAATTTTCCACTGTCCACTAAGAAACACACTTCTACAATCAATATCTGACATTTTAAAAGAAATAAGAAAACACTAACCTTCGCAGGCATGTCTGAAACTAAAGTTTCAACACTGTTTTACGAACATTGTTACTTAGCTGCCAGAGTTGTACCCTTCTTGCTGACCTGTTGGATAAAAGCGTCAGCTAAATTACTAAATTACCCCCCCATGTCAGGCTTTACAGCCCCTACCACCGCCACCACAAATAACCTAAAGATACCTGTGTGGGTAATATTGTAACATGCTAATGTTTAGTTGAATGTGATTATGTTGTGACTCTCCTCAGGCTGCCAGCAGCTGTGGCTCCAGCGAGGTGGTGGCGTGGCAGGAGGTGAGCGGTAAGACCCGGCAGTGTCCACACCAGAGAGACGCTCTAAGACGGGTCGCTGTGCTGCACAGCAGGAAGTTCTGATCTTCTGACTGCTGTACTTTTAGTTTTTTGGTCATTTTGATAGACAAATATGCACCCACAGCATCCCTCGTACTCCCCTTATCAGTTCCCACCACCTCTATACACACCAAGAGAAAGAAGAAGTCATGATTAAAAAAAAAAAAAAAAAAAGACTGCTGTACTTTTAAATACCGCTCTCCACCCTCAGGTTGATTATGCCTTTTAAATGTGGCTTTTTTTTCTTTTTAAATCAAAGACCAAAGTAGATAAACTGTTGCAATTATTGAGGAGCTTTGTAAATAATACACAAAAGCCATAATGTATGCTGCTGCAAATTACTTGTGTTACAGAATGTAACAATAAGTGGATGTGTGTTAGACTACACTTTGAGCTGTGCACTTTAGTGTTACATACACTATGGATATGTATTCATGTGTACACACTGTGAATCGTTTTTCTGCTCGTCAAGGTGTTATATATATAGACTATTATTTCATGTATATCAATCGAGTTATTATGTACTGTAGGTAACCAATCATCCTTAGCATTAAATATTTATTAAATACACGGTAACAACTGTTGTCTGTTTGATTGAAAACTTTATTAACAGATTGCAGAATGGGTACAGTACAGCTCTACAATTGTTAAGGGGTTCATAAGGGGCGTCCATTTGGTATGGCAAGGTATGGCACTCGCCATACCTTGGCAAATAAAAATGTAAAAAAAAAGGAAATTTTTTTTTTTTTTTTTTACAATTTTTTATGTTGATTTAGAATTCGAATGTCAACATTATGAACGAAGCTTCGAACTATTTGGTACAGCCCTAGCATCATAGGCGGCGCGTATATAAGGCTAGGGGGGGCTATGCCTACCCAGAATATTATGCTCGGAATCTTGAAATGTATATAATATATGCGCAGGCTGCTGGCTATTGTGTGTGTCTTGTGCTGCAGCCGGCTGGCCGAGGTGTCAACGACGAAGGTGTCAATCGGTGGCAGCGTTTAACATTCCAGGTACAGGCAGTAACCAATCACGCATAGGCTCAGGTTAAATAATGTAATTTAGAAGCTGCACCGGGCTGGCCCTGGACATAACTACCGATCACCTGAGGCTGTATGTTGTTTTATCTTGGCAAACAAGGGCTTGCTCTAAGAGGACATGATGAGAGTCAGAGTTCATCAAATCGTGGAAACTTTTTAGAGCTACTGTATGTACATTGTTTTCAAAGCATGATGAGATCTAAAACGGTCTTTCTCACCAAGACGAAACGTCGCATTTATCTGAATTAAGGTAAGACAATGGTTAATATATTATTGGATGCCTTCATTTGAACACTTAATTTGCACTATATATAAATGAGTGGGGCTCGCTGTAGTATAGCCTAGTAGTGTGTGTGTGTATATGAAATCAGAACCTGGACAGTTTGCGTGCAACCAAAAATAAAAGGTCAAATTTTTAGGGCTGCGCGCGGGGGGGGGGCGTTCCCTTATAGCCTTCCCACCGCCAAAGCCCACGCGCTGCCTATGCCTAGCATGTTTTGATATTGTCAATTATCTCACTTTTACTAGGTGACTTTTGCTGTGACTAACTGAAATATGCCCAAAAAAAAGGAAAATGGACATAGGGACGTTTTTTTTATCAAAGGGCAGCAGAGACAAGTGATACAGGGACACAGGTAAGGTCTGGCTTAGTGATTATAATAGTGCAGTTCAGCATTCAGTAACCCATACTTTTTGTGAATGTGTTTTTGATACTACATTCTGTTGAACACACACCTCAAAACCGTACCTAAGGAAAATTGGCTCAATTGCAAGAAAAGTAATAGACAGTTATGATATTACATTCTGCATAATTCGTATGCAAAATATTGTGGTTCCCTGCTTTAGTCTGTTGACACATTTCTATACTAAAAATGCTTGTGTAGTCCTGTGTCATACCTAAATGTCATATAACTGAATTGTATAGAAACAACTCACCAAAAGTGACTATTGCACAACTGATTTGACCAAAAAAAATCCACCACGGGGGGAAACCCCCCCTTCACCCCCCCCCCCCTCGCCATACCTTGCCTTTTAGTGAAATGGCGCCACTGGGTTCATTCGAAACTGGCCCCTGTAAATGTCCTAACCCAACCCCCTCCAATGTACAGTAATTTACCTAGTATGGTTTTGTCAAAATTCCAATGTACAGTTTTGCTTGTTTGTACAGTGTTCCCCCCCCCCAACCCCCTCCAATGTACAGTAAATTACCTAGTATGGTTGTCAATATTCCAATGTACAGTTTTGCTTGTACAGTTGTACAGTGTTTCCCCACCCAACCTCCTCCAATGTACAGTTTTTACATCAAATGTATATACTCCCTTTTCTGGACTCTTTTTGTATCACAAACAGTACTGTATTTGCAAATCTGGTATGTCATAAATGTATAGATGTAGCAGTACTGTCTATCTGTATGTCATGTATGTCATATATGTCCTGATGAATTGAAAATGGGGGATCCTGAATTCCTGATGTAAACAACACGAAAGTCTTTCTCTGGTCTGCATCCATAACAATTGTGTGTATTGAGCTGTACTGTATTGTACCCATTCTGCAATCTGTTAATAAAGTTTTCAATCAATCAATCAATCAATCAATGCAGACCAGAGAAAGACTTTCGTCTTGTTTACATCAGGGTCCCCCATTTTCAATTAATCATAACATGACATACACACATACACGACATACAGATAGACAGTACTGCTACATCTATACGACATACCAGATTTACACATACAGTACTGTTTGTGATACAAAAATAGTCTAGAAAAGAGAGTATATATATATGTGTGTATTTGTGTGTGTGTGTGTGTGTTGTCGGAGTCTAGGAGGCTACTACATGTACATGTCACGTACAGGTACAGTGTTCTCCAACCTAACAAGGCCACTGGCCATGACAACATCCCCTCCAAATTCCTCAGAGACTCAGCAGCCGCCATCACCCCAGTCATCACACACATAATAAACCTCTCCATAAAACAGGGACACGTCCCCAAGGACTTCAAAATTGCGAGAGTGACCCCTCTGCACAAAAAAGGCAGTAAATTAGACCCAGGCAACTACCGCCCTGTTTCTATCCTTACCTCCATCTCGAAAGTCATGGAAAAAATTTTATACGAACAGGTCGAAAAATACCTTGCGGAAAAAAATCTAATCTACGAATTCCAATCTGGCTTCAGAACATCCCACTCCACTGACACATGCCTTCTCTATTTAAACGACCACATCAAACAAGAGGTGGACGCGGGCAAATACTGCGGCATGGTCATGCTGGACCTACAAAAGACCTTCGACACTGTCAATCACACCATTCTGATTGACAAGCTAAAAGCAATTGGTTTTGATAGTCTATCAGTGAGCTGGATGCAATCCTACCTGGAGGGGAGAGAGCAGATGGTGGAGGTAAACGGTACCCTATCCCCCCCCCCTCACAGTAAACTGTGGTGTTCCACAAGGAAGCATACTAGGTCCGCTACTGTTCCTAATTTATGCAAATGACATGTCGTCAGCTTGTGACTGCAACTTGTTCCTGTTTGCGGACGACTCAGCCCTGCTGGTCTCTGACAAGAACAAGTTACAGGTTGAAAAAACCCTCAGCTCAGAACTAGGCAAAATCTGCATATGGCTCGCTGATAACAAACTATCATTACACATGGGCAAAACAGAGTCCATTCTCTTCGGTTCAAATAACAAACTCAGCAAGACCGACGGCTTCTCAGTTACAGTGGGTGACAATATTGTCACAAGGAAAGAAGATATTACCTACCTGGGTTCCATCCTAGAGGCAAATCTTTCCTGTGACAAAATGGCATCCAATGTAATAAAAAAAAGTCAACCAACGAACTCGATTCTTGTACCGGATCTCCTCACTGGTAAACAAGAATACCCTGAAGACTCTAGCAGGAGCACTCATTCAAGGGTACTACGACTATGCTTGCACCTCATGGTACCAAAGCACCTCAAAGGCGCTAAAAACAAAATTACAAACATCTCAAAACAAACTGGTCAGACTACTGCTTGACCTTACTCCTAGAACCCACCTCACCCCTGCCCACTTTGACAACCTAGGATGGCTTAGAGTAGACGACAGAGTACAGCAACTTGCAATGGGCCTGGTCTACAAGATACACTACACGACCAAGGTACCCATGTACATGACAAAATACTTCCCAAAGGTCAGTGAATACCACGATCACAACACCAGAGGGAGCTCCACAAATCATGTTAAACCCAGATTCGGCTCAAACAAGGGACTAAACACGTTTCGCAATTATGCCACATCAATGTGGAACGCCCTACCCAAAGCTGTAAAGGAATGTGAATCACTACCACTTTCAAAAACACTCTCAAAAAACACCTAAGGGAGACTGCAACTCGAAACTGGCCCCTGTAAATGTCCGAACACAACCCCCTCCAATGTACAGTAAATGTTGTCAATAATCCAATGTACAGTGTTGTTTGTACAGTTGTACAGTGTCCCCCACCCACCCCTCCTACCCAACCCCCCCCCCCCCCACTCCTACCCAACCCCCCCCCCCCCCCACTCCTAACCAACCCCCCCCCCAACCACCTCCAATGTACAGTCCCCCCCCCACCCCCACCTACCCAATCCAATGTACAGTTTCCACGCCTAATGTATATACTCTTTTCTTTCTGGACTCTTTTTGTATCACAAACAGTACTGTAATTGCAAATCTGGTATGTCATAAATGTATAGATGGAGCAGTACTGTCTATCTGTATGTCATGTCCGCAAGGACGACTTCAAGCTGGAAATGGTAACAACAGATGAGGTACTCAATAAACTGAGCGCCCTCCAACCTAACAAGGCCACTGGCCATGACAACATCCCCTCCAAATTCCTCAGAGACTCAGCAGCCGCCATCACACCAATCATCACACACATAATAAACCTCTCCATAAAACAGGGACACGTCCCCAAGGACTTCAAAATTGCGAGGGTGACCCCTCTGCACAAAAAGGGCAGCAAATTAGACCCAGGCAACTACCGCCCTGTTTCTATTCTCACCTCCATCTCGAAAGTCATGGAAAAAATAGTCTACGAACAGGTCGAAAAGTACCTAGCGGAAAAAAATCTAATCTACGAATTCCAATCTGGCTTCAGAACATCCCACTCCACTGACACATGCCTTCTCTATTTGAATGACCACATCAAACAAGAGGTGGACGCAGGCAAATACTGCGGCATGGTCATGCTGGACCTACAAAAGGCCTTTGACACGGTCAATCACTCCATTCTGATTGACAAGCTAAAAGCAATTGGTTTTGATAGTCTATCAGTGAGCTGGATGCAATCCTACCTTGAGGGGAGGGAACAGATGGTGGAGGTAAACGGTACCCTATCCCCCCCCCTCACAGTGAGCTGTGGTGTTCCACAAGGAAGCATACTAGGACCGCTACTGTTCCTAATTTATGCAAATGACATGTCGTCAGCTTGTGACTGCAACTTGTTCCTGTTTGCGGACGACTCAGCCCTGCTGGTCTCTGACAAGAACAAGTTACAGGTTGAAAAAACCCTCAGCTCGGAACTAGGCAGAATCTGCATATGGCTCGCTGATAACAAACTATCATTACACATGGGCAAAACAGAGTCCATTCTCTTCGGTTCAAATAACAAACTCAGCAAGACCGACGGCTTCTCAGTTACAGTGGGTGACAATATTGTCACAAGGAAAGATGAAATTACCTACCTGGGTTCCATCCTAGAGGCTAATCTCTCCTGTGACAAAATGGCATCCAATGTAATAAAAAAAGTCAACCAACGAACTCGATTCTTGTACCGGATCTCCTCTCTGGTAAACAAGAACACCCTGAAGACTCTGGCAGGAGCACTCATTCAGGGGTACTACGACTATGCTTGCACCTCATGGTACCAAAGCACCTCAAAGGCGCTAAAAACAAAATTACAAACATCTCAAAACAAACTGGTCAGACTACTGCTTGACCTTACTCCTAGAACCCACCTCACCCCTGCCCACTTTGACAACCTAGGATGGCTTAGAGTAGACGACAGAGTACAACAACTTGCAATGGGCCTGGTCTACAAGATACACTACACGACCAAGGTACCCATGTACATGTCAAAATACTTCCCAAAGGTCAGTGAATACCACGATCACAACACCAGAGGGAGCTCCACAAATCATGTTAAACCCAGATTCGGCTCAAATAAGGGACTAAACACGTTTCGCAATTATGCCACATCAATGTGGAACGCCCTACCCAAAGCTGTAAAGGAATGTGGATCACTACCCACTTTCAAAACCTCTCTCAAGGGACACCTACGGGAGACTGCAATTCAACACTGGCCCCTGTAAATATCCTAACCCAACCCCCTCCAATGTACAGTCATTTACCTAGTATGGTTTTGTCAATAGTTCAATGTACAATTGTGTTTGTTTGTACAGTGTCTCCCCCCCCCCCCCCCTCAATGTACAGTGTTACTTGTTTATACAGTGTGCCCCCCGCCCCCCCCCCCCCCCCAACCACCTCCAATGTAAATTACCCAGTATGGTTGTCAATATCCCAATGTACCCAACCCCCCCCACCCAACCTCCTCCAATGTACAGTTTCTACGTCAAATGTATATACTCCCTTTTCTTGACTCCTTCTGTATCACAAACAGTACTGTATTTGCAAATCTGGTATGTCATAAATGTATAGATGTAGCAGTACTGACTATCTGTATGTCATGTATGTCATATATGTCTATATGAATTGAAAATGGGGGACCCTGATGGAAACAAGACAAACGTCTTTCTCAGGTCTGCATCCCCTTAACAATTGTATGTATTGAGCCGTACTGTATTGTACCCATTCTGCAATCTGTTAAATAAAGTTTTCATTCATTCATTCATGTATGTCATATATGTTACGATGAATTGAAAATGGGGGACCCTGATGTAAACAAGACGAAAGTCTTTCTCTGGTCTGCATCCCCTTAACAATTGTATGTATTGAGCTGTACTGTACTGTATACCCATTCTGCAATCTGTTAATAAAGTTTTCATTCATTCATTCATTCATTCATTCATTCTGAATTCACAGCCGATACTGTCCATTCCACGCTTCAAAACAACTGAGCCAAGCTTCAGAGGGCGCTCATTGGTTTAAGCAAAGGTGGCCAGACCGTGCGGTATCGGTTTGACGCCCTCCTACATTTATCTTGTTTATTATTATTATCCTGCAATAATTCAAAATAGTTCGCTTTTAAGAAGTGGAATGTTTCAACTACCCACAGCGTGAAAGGTGTTCTGATTCTAGGCGTTCATTGGCATTATTATTAGATATGTCATGTGTGTATCCACAAAAGTGGTAGATCTATTTTTTGTCTGTCTGCACGCGCAGAGGCTACAGGTGTGCGGTGCACGGGCCGGAAGTGACGTTGACGCCTACCAGACTTGGATTAAACCATACAGTAAATACAGTAAATAGACGGACAGAGCGAAGAACAGTCGGATAGCTCCAACAGTGCGCCCCGAACGGTATTAATCTTTATTATTACTATGTGGTTGTTTTGTAACATGCAGCATGACAATAAGATAAAAACATCTTATTTTCTTCGCATATTTTGATGAGCAACATTTTGGTTTGGGCTGTGGGATGCTGAGACGGGCTGTCAGTGGAGGTACAGACAGTCTAGTAGTAATAATGTGTATTAGCGTTAGGCAATGCAACGTTAGAGCGGTTTATGATCTGTTGATCATATAATTCACATTATGAAATCTAGCGCATATGCAGGCAATTGTTTATGGAACTACAAATATATATATATATATATATTTTTTACGATAGTCGACCTGTTAGCTCGTTCAAATCGGAGACGCCGGGTCCTTCCACGCATAAGAGTTTCAAATACGAGATATTTTTCGCCGTCATTATTGTAACCAATCGGAGAATAATACTATGGCATAATAAAGCTTTTGTTATATCTACGATATAGGCCTAAAAGCCCCTTGCTGTGCCTGCTATGGACACCGTCCAGAGTGGGAGGACAATTATACCCTGCTGCAAATGAAGCTGTTGCAAGTCAAATTGGTGGGTTGTACAGAAGTGTTGTTTTTGAATGGCCAAATTGGCCATGGGTATTCAAGAATATATTTCAGCATATGCTTATCGTAAATGGAGGAATAGCTGCTTATTATGTGTGGTGCGTTCAAAACATAGAACATGTCTTTATCTAATCCCATTCAATGTATTTCCCCATTGCTATATGTCTTATTGAGGATGTTTTCCTTCCCAAACTCAGGTTTAGGCTTGGCTAGTATGTAAACCTTCCTATGGTCTCAAAACACCACCCTTGCTGACTGTATAATAAATAGCCATACTTTTCAACCAGACATCATTGTACTCTTGTAATGGATCAGGGAGGATCAATCAGGCTTAAAGGACTACCTTTGTCGAAGACATGGTGCTGAAATATCCTACGTGATACTTCTTCATGAGACGGCTGCTTTTCATCCCCTGGTTTCACTCTGCGGTCTGACAGACAGCCAGTTATGGGATGCGTTGCCTGTGTGACGTACTCTGGATGCTGTGTGGTGTCATGAGAGCTTGCATTGTATGCCTCTCTCCATTGTGCCTAGTGTGACATTTCCAGTAAGTGTGTGTCCACGTGTGTCAGTAATGGCCCGTTGCTCCTGCTTGTCCGTCATCATCTGAACTGGCTGCAGGGTGCAGTTACAGGTCACACACCAATCAGCCAAATGTAGTCCCACTCAAACAGGTATTCTGTTATACTGGTACAAAGACACACCAGCCGTGCACTAAATGTGAGGCACAAAACATGTGTGTGTGGGGGCATAGGCTTAAGGTGCTCCCATAGTCGAGCAGACTGTACACAGAGCAGACCCCGCGGAGGTCCGCGCGGACTCTTTGAGCCTTCATAGTCGAGCGGACCTCCGCGGAGTCTGCTCTGTGTACAGTCTGCTGGACTATGGGAGCGCCTTAAAGGCTGCACATTTGGTAAAAAATAGTCATGGAGTTTGAAATATATTTGGTGTAGTAGTTGAATTTGTTCCATACTGTACAGCACTAGGGATGGGATGGTATGTTTATCTCACAGTATAATAATACAAGATAAGATTATCTATTATTAATCCCCTTGGGGAAATTCAGGTGTCAAAGCAGCATGGGGGGGGGGGGAAGATACAGTCCAGTATCTATATACACTATAGATACAATATCAAATATAAATACAAATACAATATAAAAAGTACAAAAAACAAGATAGTCCAGTGAGTGCAGGTGGATATGAGTCGAGTTCTCACGTTCCGAGTTCTGACAATGATAGTTCTCCTGACCGCAGAGCCGGCCGTCTGAGCCCTTGGTTGTAGAGCCTGATGGCTGCCGGTATAAATGACCGGCCCAGGCGGTTTCCGGTTTGTGGTGTGTCAGGGGGGACACCCCCCAAGCCCAAACAGTAGTTTCGGCTAGTCTTTTTCTGAATGTTACATAAAAGAGAGAGATGATAGCGAAGAGACACCTGGGCAGCTGCCTATAGCTTTCATTGATTGATTGAAAGTTTTATTAACAGATTGCAGAATGGGTACAATACAGTACAGCTCAATACACACAATTGTTAAGGGGATGCAGACCAGAGAAAGACTTTCGTCTTGTTTACATCAGGGTCCCCCATTTTCAATTCATAGTGACATATATTACATACATGACATACAGGTAGACAGTACTGTTGCATCTAGACATTTATGACATACCAGATCTACAAATATACAGAAATAATGATACAAAAATATATATATATATTAACACTTTGATCGCCATGGTTAAATTCATAATTTACCATCCCTCGCCATCTCTATTTGTCTATGGAGAAGTTCCCCTTCTTTGCAGGGCTATAACTTTTTAAATTGTATTGCTAAATTGACATTATTATGGCCCATTCAATGTCCTATATCTATTGTTCAGGGTGTAGCAACGTTATACTTTTTCATTCACATATTCATACTAAAATATGGTCTAAAGTATAAGTATGTTTTTATCGTTTTCTGCAGCTTTCTCCAGAACTTGATTTATAGCCCCAAATGCATTATATTGATGATCAAATACAGTTTGGTAGCGATCTGTGCCAGATAAAAAATTTCAACTGGAGGTACTTCTAGAAGTTACTACGTATCATCTGATGTTGACCGGATGGGCGGGGGTCGTTTATAATTCCGTGGGCAACGTTATATCATTCATCTAGTGTGGGTCATATGATCATCAGAGCAGTTTATATGGAACACGTTAGAAAATAACGCTGAAACTCACCGCGGCTTCCTCGCGCCGTTGGGGGATGAGCGTGGAACAGAATTTTTTCTATTATGGGATGGAGAAATACCGGATCCATTTCCAGGTTGTATAATAGTATATACGTCCAAATCATGTTGTTTATTGAGTTAGGGTGAGCGATCGATTATCCAGTGTGTCAAGATGGAGGCCCGGGAGCTATAGCGAGTGGTCGGACCGAATTTGGATGAGCACCAGTTTCCTGTTTCCGGTTTGCTGTTTGGGCGATCTGGCGATCGGCCACCAGATGGCGCTCTTGAACCGTTAGATAGTTGAGTGGAGCTCAGCAGTATATCTCAGGTCCCCGGAGGATAAATATGATTTCGATCACAGATTTTTGAAATATTGATATCAAAGACGAGTTACGGCGTCTTCGGCAGAATGAGCATGGCGGGGAAAGACGAGTTCCAGCGTTTTCGGCGATTAAAGTGTTAATATATATATATATTTTTTATTATTATATTCGACTAAGAGGTTGGCCAGTCGACTACGGCTCCTTTTGACCGATTAGTCGACTAATCGATTAATAGGGGTCAGCCAAGTGGTGCTGTTGCAGGAAAACTCCAAGAGAGAGAGATCCATAGACCTATTTTGCCTTTTTTAGGGTGAGGCAGGGGGTCTGTGCAGGGAGATAGCAGGTCAACAATAGATCTTTAGGGGGAGATAGCAGGTCAACAGTAGATCTTTAGGGGGAGATAGCAGGTCAACAGTAGATCTTTAGGGGGAGATAGCAGGTCAACCGTAGATATTTAGGGGGAAATAGCAGGTCAACAGTAGATCTTTAGGGGGAGATAGCAGGTCAACAGTAGATCTTTAGGGGGAGATAGCAGGTTAACGGTAGATGATCTTTACGGGGAGATAGCAGGTCAACACAGTAGATCTTTAGGGGGAGATAGCAGGGCCCTGTTTCTCGTACCTGGTTCAACTAAGTCGATCAAGATGTCATTATCCAGATTCAGTTAACCCGATGTTTGAAGCCGGGATTTTCCTGTTCCTCGAAGGTGGATTCAGTCTCGTTAACTCGATTCAGACTTGAGACCCAGGCTAAGTGCGCGCGGCCGCTTCAGGTGAAAAGCCAGCACGTATCGATGGCAGAGATCCTGATTCTCTAACGGCATTGATTGATTAATTGATTTAAAACTTTATTGACAGATTGCAATACGGCTCAATCGCCTCGCCGACAAGTTAAATGCGTTATCTATAGGCTAATTTCAAGTCTCTCATTACCTCAATCAATCAGATTATATTACTTTAAACTTGCCTGCTCGATTGAATAATCAAATGAGATCTTGCTAGCGAAAATAATTAGTAAAACTGTTATACAGAATAACGATACGGCTCCCTTACCCATTGATTGATGTATGGTCGATATTTTATTATCTTCTCTGTGGTGTAACGGGTTCTTCTTTTGACTTTCACGCAGACGACCGGGGTTCGAGACCCAGTCGTCTCCTTCTTTTTGCAATATAGGAATAATTCAATTTGGTGCACGTTGAGAGCTATATAAAGAATGACATCCTCAATGCATGTAGATTTATAATATTTTAACTTAAAACCAGGCTACTTTGGCGTATAATCATTAATATTATATTCAAAAAAATTATATTGGAAACACGGGGTTTCGAACAACGGTCGCTGGGTTGGCAGGCTTGAGCACTACCGCTGCGCCACTGTGCCAGATGGGATAAATTCATTGTTTATACATTAATGAACGAGAGACCCGTGTTTAGAATATTCTTTATTTTGAATGAAGTTTTATTTCTTTATCCTCATTCATTAATGTGACGTCAACGGCTCATTCAATTTCTCAAATCCGTCAAACAGCGCATCTCATCAGACATCTTAATCCCAGTTACAATTAAAATAACCACGTCATAATGTGTACATCGCACCGAGCGAGCGCCACGGTATATATAACGTGCATTATTTAGGACAAAGTGAATTTAGTATCAGCATTTTGGGTCTATTTTACATTTCAAAAGCCCCCTCTGGAAGAATGGAGCACAAAAACGTAATTCAGAATGGTATAATGCAGATCGTAGACTGTGGGAATAATTTCAGGAAACGGGCTGTCACTTTTTTGCGGGGGCGTGGCGATGGTTCAGGCTAACTTGAACTTAAACTCTGCTTTCGACCAGGCTCAAACTTTTGGATCTGTTGTCATGGTGATTTGGAAAATCCAAGTACGGGGAATCGGAAAGTCCGGCTTAAGTCAGAATTACCCGAAAGTTATCCGGCTAACTCAGTTATCCAGGTACGAGGAACGGGGCCCAGGTCAACAGTAGATATTTAGGGGGAGATAGCAGGTCAACAGTAGATCTTTAGGGGGAGATAGCAGGTCAACAGTAGATCTTTAGGGGGAGATAGCAGGTCAACAGTAGATCTTTAGGGGAAGATAGCAGGTCAACAGTAGATATTTAGGGGGAGATAGCAGGTCAACAATAGATCTTTAGGGGGAGATAGCAGGTCAACAGTAGATCTTTAGCGGGAGATAGAAGATCAACAGTAGATCTTTAGGGGGAGATAGCAGGTCAACAATAGATCTTTAGGGGGAGATAGCAGGTCAACAGTAGATCTTTAGCGGGAGATAGAAGATCAACAGTAGATCTTTAGGGGGAGATAGCAGGTCAACAGTAGATCTTTAGGGGGAGATAGCAGGTCAACAGTAGATCTTTAGCGGGAGATAGAAGATCAACAGTAGATCTTTAGGGGGAGATAGCAGGTCAACAATAGATCTTTAGGGGGAGATAGCAGGTCAACAGTAGATCTTTAGCGGGAGATAGAAGATCAACAGTAGATCTTTAGGGGGAGATAGCAGGTCAACAGTAGATCTTTAGGGGGAGATAGCAGATGAACAGTAGATCTTTATGGGGAGAGAGCAGGTCAACAGTAGATCTTTAGGGGGAGATAGCAGGTAAACAGTAGATCTTTAGGGGGAGATAGCAGGTCAACAGTAGATGATCTTTAGGGGGAGATAGCAGGTCAACAGTAGATCTTTAGGGGGAGATAGCAGGTCAACAGTAGATCTTTAGGGGGAGATAGCAGGTCAACAGTAGATCTTTAGGGGGAGATAGCAGGTCAACAGTAGATCTTTAGGGGGAGATAGCAGGTCAACGGTAGATCTTTAGGGGGAGATAGAAGGTCAAGTGGAAGTGGTTTATCATCTGAAGGCTGGGAACCTGAGCTCAGCACTGTTGTGTTTTTCTTGTCATAAATATGTAATAAACTATTCAAATGTTGAACGTTTAGAGTGTATAAATGCTTAGAACATCATGACGGAAGTGTATGATGGCCATTCCCATGTTCAATTATGTTGTAGCAATTTTTGGGTTGATACCATTTTTGTTACACAGATTTGGTGAAAAATCAAAAAAATATTGACCACTTGAGAAGTGATAAAACACTGTCAAAATTCCCTCCAAAATACCACTTTAAGACACCAAGACATTGAGGAACAACATAGAAAAATGGATGCTGTGCTTTTTATATAAAAAAAACTTTGAGATATGGAGATTTCTGTAAGAATATTGCATTTCTCACCAATTGGATGGCAAGCACTTCTGTTCTGTAAATTTCTCAGAAACCCCCCTTATGGTCAACAAACCTAGGACAGCCGTATATTCTCTGAATGACAGAGGCCTCTAGTTTGTGGTTGTAAAGTTTCATGAGGCTGTGATTATCCAAAAGGTCACAAAACGTCATTGTATACAGTGAGTGAAAAAATGGTCTCACTACAATGAAATGGCTACTTGGGGGACTAACATCATCACACATGAATTGATTGATTGATTGATTGAAAATTTTATTAACAGATTGCAGAATGGGTATAATACAGTACAGCTCAATACACACAATTGTTAAGGGGATGCAGACCAGAGAAAGACTTTCGTCTTGTTTACATCAGGGTCCCCCATTTTCAATTCATCATAACATATATGACATACATGACATACAGATAGACAATACTGCTACATCTATACATTTATGACATACCAGATTTACAAATACAGTAAAGTGGGTAGTGATTTACATTCCTTTATAGCTGTGGGTAGGGCGTTCCGTATAGAATAGAATAGAATAGAATAGAATAGAAATACTTTTATTATCCCGTGGGAAATTTGACACTGCAAATCGCTCAACATTTAAACATTTAGACAGGACAGGTCACAAATTAGAATAATAACACAATCAAATCAAGTTGCCTAGGATAAGAGTAGAGTAAAATAGAATAAAATGAAATGAAATGAAATAAAATATACAGAAATAAATACAGTAAACAATTTGGTCAATATAATTATAATTTAAATCTAACTAAATGAAATATATATTCCAGTATTCACAGTGTCACAAGGTGCAGTATGCTTCAGGTAGTGTATTGTCCTCCTTGGGTTCCTATAAGTCCTAGATCAATGTCTGGCAGCCGTCGCTGCCCCCTGTTGTGGAGCCTGGAGGCCGCTAGTCGCGGCCTGATGTGGCATAATTGCTAAACGTGTTTAGTCCCTTGTTTGAGATTAATCTGGGTTTAACATGATTTGTGGAGCTCCCTCTGGTGTTGTGGTCGTGGTATTCACTGACCTTTGGGAAGTATTTTGACATGTACATGGGTACCTTAGTCGTGTAGTGTATCTTGTAGACCAGGCCCATTGCAAGTTGCTGTACTCTGTCGTCTACTCTAAGCCATCCTAGGTTGTCAAAGTGGGCAGGGGTGAGGTGGGTTCTAGGAGTAAGGTCAAGCAGTAGTCTGACCAGTTTGTTTTGAGATGTTTGTAATTTAGTTTTTAGCGCCTTAGTTTGAGGTGCTTTGGTACCATGAGGTGCAAGCATAGTCGTAGTACCCTTGAATGAGTGCTCCTGCCAGAGTATTCAGGGTATTCTTGTTTACCAAAGAGGATACAATACAAGTGGACTCATTGGATTCACAAGAGTCTCAGCTTCCCAGTCATCCCCAATTTCAATTTCATTAATTTAAGTTAAACTGGACTTTGAAGAAGTCTTTATTCATTGCACACATTGCAACATACACATGCGATGGGCGACACATACAGTAGTACACATTCATTTAAAAAAGGTTTTGGATAAAATGTCCTCTCTGTGCTTGACCCATCCCGTCATCCATCCCCCCGAGGGCAGCCGGGAGCAGACATGTGTTGTGGCGTGGGGCCGTGCCCGGGCACCAATCCAAGTGCTCCTGTCCGTCTTCATCAGAGACGCAATCTGTTCTGCATGTTTTTCCATTGGGTTTAGGGGCCTATCTATTTTCCTGGAGGGGAAACCCTTGTGAGCACGGGGAGAACATGCAAACTCCACACAAAAAGGCCCGGGAGATACCCCACCTGGCAACCTGGCAACCCGGCAACCTGGTCCCCAAGCGGGAATGGAACCTAGGACAGCCCAAAGAAAATGTATTATTATTATTCTGCTTGTCATATAAAGTATACAAAATGATATAAGAGCTAAATATTAAGCAGCTGGTGGCCATATAAACTGACTCAGATTGGGAAAGAATATTATTATACTGTAGGCTGATTTCATTGTATTTTAATGAGGAAATGTAATAATCTCAAGGCCCCCCTGAAAAGTAATTACTGTGCCTAAGGTCCATTAAAACCATTTCACCCAACAGCAGTAGTACTGGTATATAGGCTGCTACAAATGTACGAGGGGTGAATTGGATGAATATTTTCTATAAGTTGCAATGAGTACAGAATAGAATAGAAATCCTTTAATAATCCCGAGGGAAATTCGGCACTACAGATCGCTCACATTGAACAATAAACATTTAGGTAGTCAATAGGACTAAAATAAGAATAAGAATATAATAATATAAAAAATAAGAACAAAATAGAATAAAGAATAAAATACAGGTACTGGCACAATCATACAGTACAGATCAACAACTCAATAAAACTACTGTAGGAGTAAAGGAGGACTCAGTCATAGGAATTCTAAGAATTTGTAGTATTCTCAACAAATATGGCGCAATGCCACAGCTCATTGGCCACGGTTGTCATTTAATGTCATAATCACTTGCTTGCTAGTTGACTACAATCACCTGTTGTGCCAACCGAGATGTCCGCAGTGAAATGATATTGAATTGACCTGTCTCAAACCCCGCCCTCTTTTCTTGATCCTCCAATCACAACTGTCGCTTACCTCGGACAAACCAAGTTTGTCCGAGGTAAGCGACAGTTGTGATTGGAGGATCAAGAAAAGGGGCAGGGTTTGAGACAGGTCTATTGAATTGAAAGAAGGTTCAGGATAACAGTTTCATCCCTACAGTACATGTTTCAGAAATGACCTCTCTTCTCAGGGGCAGGGGGCACACAACATGAATGACAAAACAAAACAAAACATACCTTTAAAGTCTTTTATTCTATGTGACGGTGGACAGTGAGGAAAAACACGAGATGGAAAAGGATTGTATGACGCCATCATAGCACGAGATAGGAGCATTCAAACCAATGCAAAGTGTTTAATTGGATCTGTGCTTGGAGACTCAAATTCAATACATAGGTTATTATTATCTGTGGTGCTGGTGGCAGTCGAGATACACAGTTTGGCTACATGCAGGCAAGATGAACAATGTGGTACTTACTATATCGTTTTGGGAAATCTATTTGTGGCGGGCCTATTGTGTTGAGTAATCGCTATGCGAAACACAGTAACGTCACTCAAATTTAACGAGAACTAACTGTTTGCATTTGTTGTTTTTAAATTAGCTTCTAATGGCCATTTAACCCTTTCACTACCACACTACAAAGGGTTAACACCTTCACTATCACACTACAGAAGGTTAACCCTTTCACTACCACACTACAAAGGGTTAATGTTTTCACTACCACACTACAGGAGGTTAACCCTTTCACTACCACATTACAGAAGGTTATCCCTTTCACTACCACACTACAGAAGGTTAACTCTTTCATTACCACACCATAACCTTCTACACTACACTGTGGTAGTGAAAGAGTTAACTAGCCCACTGAATATACATACATACTGTAACTACGTATGTTGGCATCACATCGCGTGCAAAGCAGCTCAGTGGAAAAAGCTAAACAACAGACAAACCTTGAACTGACGTTGTTGTGCGTGTGAGCATGAATGCTTGGCTCCCTCTTTTCTATCTCCCCCTCTCTCTCTTTTCTCTCTTCTCTCTCTCTTTCTCTCATATAAATGCCCACCGCTTCAACCTCTCTCTCTTGTTCTTCTTTCTCTTATATGAATGGCCCCCGCTTCTCTCTCTCTCTCTCTCTCTCTCTCTCTCTCTCTCTCTCTCTCTCTCTCTCTCTCTCTCTCTCTCTCTCTCTCTCTCTCTCTCTCTCTCTCTCTCTCTCACCCCCCCACACACACACACACATACACAGTGCCCTCCAGGGCCTCTCTTTCCTTGCTCTCCCACTGAGTGACATTTCTGTAATGACACTGTCTGAGCTCCACAGGGTCCCGCCTCTCTCCTCCCCATCCATCCTCCCTCTCCCGCCACGCTCCACTTCCAGGCCCCTGCTTGTCACCCAGGGAGCCTGGCCCGGCCCGGCACGCCTCACATCTATATTAGGCTCCTAAATGCCAGTGATGACGACTCAGCAGTTCTGTTGGCTTTCTTTTGCCTGGTGTCACTCTGTCCCCCTGCCGACAAACTCTGGCTGCTGCTGGTCAGGGTTGGGATTCCGTTGAGAACTGGGTTAAGCCTGTGGCTCTTTTACACTTACTTGGACAGGCGGGGGTTGTTGTCTGTGAGGGGGGTCAGCTCTAGACTAATTAGACTGACACACTATAATACAGTATATTAGCTGGTTGTTGCTGAGCCATCCTGGTTTGAATTGCTCCTTTTTTAATCTTAAATGTTCTACTGAATACAGTTTTCTACACCAAACAAAGCGAGGGTGAGCGCCGTGATTCCTCTCACGGTCTTGAGTCAAATAAATCACACATTCTTCCTCTAAGGCTAAGTGATGTGCTGGTGTATTCATGGGTTAATGCATGTTTTTGTTTTTGTTTCGTGTGTGTGTGCATGTGTATGTATGTGTGCGGCTGTAAATGCACTACTCTCTTGTGATTGGTCTGCGCAACAAGCTTCTATAATTAACCCAGCCTGCAGCGACTCATGGGAGCACATTAACAGTAAACACAGTTAAACACACACGAGTGGAGGAGCAAGAACTTGAGCTTGGGCACAAGCCACCCTGGCTCTGTGTGTCTGTGTGTGTGTGTCTGTGTGTGTGTGTGTGTGTCTGTAAGTGTATTACTATACAGCACTTGTGAGTACCAGTTTCATTTTGGCTTGCCCTCACTAGGCCATCTTAGGGCCAGGTATTAGGTTTAGAGTTAGGGGTCAAGCCATACGGTCAGCGTGAGGGCTAAGGGTAGGGTAAGGGGCTGCTAGAGCATGAATGTAATCAGTGGAAGGTCCTCACAAGGTTAGTAATAAGAGAATGTGTGTGTGTGTTTACTCGGGTGACAGTATTATTCAGCAGTTCTTTCCCCCGTAATGACACATATCACAATAATATCTGCTGAAATATGGAAAATCACATGATAATAATCACTTAGCTAATTCAGTTGCTGTTCATCATATTCGACTGCAGCAGGGTAATGGGAGGTGGTATCAAAATGAAACTGACATGTTCAATTAGATTAGATTTAAAATGTATTGTCATCATACAGCACAAGTACAGTACAATGGAAATAGATTTGGTATCCAACCAGAGTGCAAATGTAACAGTAAAGTGCAGTAGTAATATGTACAAGTGATTAAACTGGGTATACCATAAATTAGTACTACTGAGTGTAGTGCTAATCACATGTATGTACAGAGTTGTAATACCAATATGTACAGTGATACAGGTATAAAGACACTATGGTAATGGTATGGCTACAAGTCGTACTGGCCAGCAGTGTAACTAGAAAGGAGGAGGTGGGTTGTGTTCAGATAAGAACTTCCCAATATGCGTGTGTGTGTGTGTGTGTGTGTGTGTGTGTGTGTGTGTGTGTGTGTGTGTGTGTGTGTGTGTGTGTGTGTGTGTGTGTGTCTGTGTGTGTGTCTGTGTGTGTGTGTGTGTGTGTGTGTGTGTGTGTGTGTGTGTGTGTGTGTGTGTGTGTGTGTGTGTCATGACTCATGACCTCTGTAGACTCCTCAGTTACATCGCTGAAGTCTTCATTGGAATGGAGAAGACAGGAGAGAGCCTTCGTAACATCTCTTGTTATCTAAGACGGCTGTTCTGTATTGTAGCCCAGCATGCAATCCCATAAATCATGTCCGAGATTACCAGAATATGGCTGAGAATAGGGCTGCAACTAACGATTATTTTGTTATCGATTAATCTGTCTATTATTTTATCGATGAGTCGATTAACACTTTGATTGCCTAAGGTTAAATTCATGATATACCATCCGTTGCCAGCTCTATTTAACATGGAGAAGTTCCCCTTCTTTGCAGGGCTATAACCTTTTAAATTATATTGCTAGATTGCCATTATTAGGGCCCATTCAAGGTCCTATATGTATTGTTCATGGTGTAGCAACGTTAAACCTTTTCATTCACATATTCATACTAAAATATGATCTAAAGTATAAGTATGTTTTCATCTCTTTCTGCAGCTTCCTCCAGAACGTGATTTATAGCCCCAAATGCATTATATTGATGATGAAATACAGTTTGGTAGGAATCTGTGCGAGATCAAAAATTTCAATTGGACGTACTTCTAGAAGTTTCTACGTATCATCTGATGATGACTGGATGGGCGGGGGATCGTTTATAATTCCGTGGGCAACGTTATACCATTCATCTAATGTGGGTCAAATGTTCATCATAGCAGTTAGTGTCGAACACGGTAATATTACACGCTAAAACTCACCCCAGTCTCCGCGGGCCGTTGGGCGATCAGCGTGGGGTAGACAGTTTTCCATTATGGGATGTCGAAATACCCGGTCCATTTCCAGGTTGTATAATAGTATATACGTCCAAATCGCTCAAATTGTTTTTTCGAGTTATTTGCAGCGATCGATGTTCACTGTGTGAAGACTGAGTCTCTCTAACATTAGCGAGTGCCCGGACGCCTGTAGCTGTTCCGCAACCGTTCCTACTTCCGGGGTAGGCCTGATTGGCCCCGACAGGCACGTGACCCGCCGCGGCCACGCCCCGCGGCAGCCCCAGGAGCAAGCGCGCTACTGCTGGAGTTCGCTTCGCCTTTCACATCGCTGCCGTTGGCGAAAGCAGGATGAGAGGCGAGAGCGTAGATTTCGCTGTGTATCATTTAATCATTTAACATTTGAAAGGCATACATTGTTGTCATACAGAAGTACAGAATACTTTTATCCAAAATGCTTCTTACTGTTACACTGTTAGAGACTGTGCAGTGCACGGCTTTAGTCTCACTCGAGTGAGGAAGACCGCTGGTTCTCCAACATACAGCGGTGTGCTCTTCAGAATGTACCGGGAGAAATGTTTACTGTACCCCGCAGACATAAGCGTCTCACAGGGCTGAGCTGTGCATGGCTTTAGTCTCACTCGAGTGAGGAAGACCGCTGGTTCTCCAACATACAGCGGTGTGCTCTTCAGAATGTACCGGGAGAAACGTTTACTGTACCCCGCAGACATAAGCGTCTCACAGGGCTGAGCTGTGCACGGCTTTAGTCTCACTCGAGTGAGGAAGACCGCTGGTTCTCCAACATACAGCGGTGTGCTCTTCAGAATGTACCGGGAGAAACGTTTACTGTACCCCGCAGACATAAGCGTCTCACAGGGCTGAGCTGTGCACAGCTTTAGTCTCACTCGAGTGAGGAAGACCGCTGGTTCTCCAACATACAGCGGTGTGCTCTTCAGAATGTACCGGGAGAAACGTTTACTGTACCCCGCAGACATAAGCGTCTCACAGGGCTGAGCTGTGCACGGCTTTAGTCTCACTCGAGTGAGGAAGACCGCTGGTTCTCCAACATACAGCGGTGTGCTCTTCAGAATGTACGGGGGAAAAAACGTTTACTGTACCGCGCAGACATAATAAGCATATAAGCAGTGCTTACTAACGTTATTAGTTACGTTATTTCTGACCGAATTAGTCATTCATTTGTCTGCTTTCGCCAACGGCAGCGATGTGAAAGGCGAAGCGAACTCCAGCAGTAGAGCGCTTGCTCCTGGGGCTGCCGCGGGGCGTGGCCGCAGCGGGTCACGTGCCTGTCAGGGCCAATCAGGCCTACCCCGGAAGTAGGAACGGTTGCGGAACAGCTACAGGCTGCCCGGACCACATATGGAGTGAGTCCTGCCGGGTTAAAGGTGGACATCCGTTTTTTCGATCTGCCGATCGGCCACCAGATGGCGGTCTTGAACCGCTAGAGGATTGAGAGGAGATCAGAACTGTGTGTGAAGGCTGCAGAGGGGAAATATGATTCCGATCACAGATTTTTGAAATATTGATATCAAAGACGAGTTCCGGCGTCCTCTGCAACTTGAGCATGGCGGGGAATGACGAGTTCCGGCGTTTTCGGCAGTTAAAGTGTTAATCTAACCGATTAATTTACCAGAAAAATCAACAACAATTGATTCAATTTGGAAAAATATTTCAAAATGTTTTACTAGTATCCTTAGGTCACATGGGTAGTTGCCTCTTTGACACCACCTACTGAATACCCAGAGTAGGAGATGATCCATGAAGTTTATTTATGTCTATAAATGCTGTGTACATGAGTTATTATGAGTTATTATGCCTACTGTACATGAGTAGGGTGAGTAACCTACATGCCATTACTGCTTTTTAAGTTTTTATCTATTGATTCATTATATCTACTTTATTATCTTGAAATAATATAACACCCGCCCATTACTATGACATTGTTTATCATTACATACAATGTGTCTATGGCTGTAGCTAAATGCTGAAAAACAGGGAACAAAATTTACGTTTTAGCTTTAGATAAAAAAAAAAAAACTACCAGCCAGAGAGATGCTTTACCGGCCAAAAATTATAAATAGCTTTTTAGTATATCTCCATGAATTATTATATGTATTGTGTGTTATCTCTCCACTCCACGCTATGGTAGTGCTTGTGCCAGCACAGGAGATACGATTACAATACATGTTTTTTTATATATTGGCTATATACATATTTAAATCAATATCTTCCTTTTGATTAAAATAGGCTCAGGAATTAGGATTGTTAAAGCTAATTAGCCTAATCCATGTAAAAAAGAGTAGCCTATAGTACATTTATACACACACACAAACAACATAATACATTTTTTTTTTTTTTTTTTATAATAAATTTCTTTTTATTGTATTATTATAGATCCTACGGAGGGCGGCATTGCATAGTCTATTGGTGAAAAACATGTTGTTTACAGTGGTGGCTGTTCATGTAAACATGTAATTAAACAAAGCACATAAACAAGCTACTGCGTCAAAGTTACTACTTATGATAAACAATAGCCCTTGCACACCGCAGTCACGTAAGGGGCTAGATAAACAAAGGCATTCGTTTTGTGGCATTAACGTTATATAGTTAGTGTTACACGTTCAATAACATCAGCATATTATTTACCCAAACATAGCAAGTAGCAAGCATTACTCGTCCTTCTGTTGCTCATAGTACCCATTCTGCAGTCTGTTAATAAAGTTTTCAATCAGACACATGTATAGAAAGGCTTTGTTTTATTATAACATTCGTTGCAGTAAAATCATTATGCCTTGTTTGGTCATCCTCATCTACGTTCTCGGCGGGGAGCTAACGTATTAGCTACGGTAAGTCTGTTGTGCTTCTCGCAAGCAGATCAATGGCGGCATTGCCGGAAGTAAAAAACTAATAAACGCTTGCCGATTGGTGGTAACAGCAGAGGCGGGTGCAAGCGGTGTGACGTAATTGGCAGAATCGCCTGTCAATCAAAATTGTTCTATTGCATTGGTTGAGAGCTCTGGTTGAGACAATAGTATCCAGCTACAGCCCGGCAGACCATACTGGTTGAGCCGAGCGCCGCGGGGGACGCGCCTCTTCACATCGCATCAACCCCGCGCGCCTCCTTTATTTTTTTTTCACCGAACGTTCAAACCCATTCATTAAAGTCCGAATGTCAGCGTAACGAACGAACGTTCGAACGTTCGGGCTCAGCCTTCACACACACACACACACACACACACACACACACACACACACACACACACACACACACACACACACACACACACACACACACACACACACACACACACACACACACACACACACACACACACACACACACACACACACACACACACAGAGCTTATAGCAGACTTAATGGTTTAAAGGAAAACTCCAACATTTTGGGAAAATAGCTTATTTGCCATCTACCCTGGAGTTAGACAAGAAGATACATACCCTTTTTCTTCTCTGTGCATGCAGTAGGAGTAGGAAGACGTTGGGAACTAGGCTAATGGACGAACCTACTTCCAGTGACTGACGCTAAGCTAGGCTAACGGTGCACGTCTTCCTACTCCTACTGCATGCACAGAGAAGAAAAAAGGTATGTATCTTCTTGTCTAACTCCAGGGTAGATGGCAAATAAGCTAATTTTCCAAAATGTTGGAGTTTTCATTTAAAAAAAAATTGCTAATGAAGTGAAATATTTATTATCATCAACTATCCAGTTAGTTTTTAACGCTACTTCAAATCATTGAACATACAGAGAGAGATGGAGAGAGAGACGGACTCAGCCCCCCCCTCCCCCTTTCCTCACTATTGGAACTGCGCAAACAAAACTGATTTATCCTATGCTTAGTTAGTGTTAGCCTTAGCAGCTAACATTAGTTAAGGTTTTTACCGTGATGTGGGCATACAGGAATGGCGAGGATTTAAAGCATGTTAGACACATTGGACCCCATGAAAAATGCAGAGTTTTCATTGCACGTAGACTCGCAAGAGGAGTTGTCACAGGGATGTAGAACGCAGGGCTGAAGAGCTATCATAGCTTCTAAAATTGAAGGTGGGAGTATCGGGGCTCAGCCCCTCCCTTACAGCTGGAGTTGACGTAAAACATGGAAGAAATGCGAGCGAAACGTGCACTGTCGAGTCCTGGCTCTAGGCAGAATCACGAATAGTGGTTTAAGATAAGTTATTTATATTTTGAACGTGATTCATTGCGCCCTAGTTAGATTACACATTGCACATGTTATGACTTTGAACGTCTGCCATTTCCACCGTAAAAGGCACATACAAGTAACAATACGGTGCGTCGATCATGAATATGCAAATCACTGACGTTGACGAATCGTTGCAGCCCTAGCTGAGAGAGAGAGAGAGAGAGGCAGGTTGGGGGTGGGGGGGTGGGGGGCAGGCTGTCCATTGTTACTGTATTTCTCTATTTCATCCCACGGTCGATTCCGAGTTCATGGTATGGAATTCAGGATGGAGGGAGCAAGAGAGAGAGATGGATGGAGGGAGATGGAGGATAGTTGTGCAGTGGGCAGATTCCTCGGGAGTGGCGAACAGTCATTGTTATGTAACGTCCTTGCAGCGCAGGTCAACCAGGCTACAGGCCGCTGCGCCCTGGACTGTAATCTCCAACGGCATTATCAGCCTCTCAGAATCAGAAGGACTGGCCGCTCACTCAGCCACGCCTGCTGCCTTAGTGCCTTCCTTTCTTTTGGGAAAAACCAACCAATGAGGACAGGCTGGCCTATTTCCATCCAACCGTTCTAACCAACTGGGTTTGCAGGGGGGAAAGGAATCCAATCTGAGCATGTCATAAGAGCAAAATGGCCACCCTGTGAATATGGTCAATAGAGAAAATTCTTGGTGAACCAGACAGGTTTAACCTTTCACTACCACACTACAGAAGGTTAACCCTTTCACGGCCACACTACAGGCGATTAACCCTTTCACTACCACACTACAGAAGGTTAACCCTTTCACTACCACAAGGTTAACCGTGTGGTAGTGAAAGGTTAACCGTCTCCATCTCCATCAATGAGGAGGTGTCATCAGAGAGGAGGTGTCATCAGAGAGGAGGTGTCATCAGAGAGGAGGTGTCATCAGAGAGGAGGCATCCTCAATGAGGAGGTGTCCCGGGTGTGCTCTGTTGTGTCTGCATTCTTTGATAAGGGTTTCCTTTCAGTTTCATTGTGTCCTTTTATCGTTTTAGTCTGGACTTGGCCTTAAACTGGTTGAGGAACGACCCAAGTGTTTTGTGTTCCACGTTTCTGTGTTTGTAAGTAGGCTACTTCCTGTTAATAAAAGACCGCCAGTGACTTGGAAACAGCCTCTTGTTGATCCTCGCTTAAACCATTGTACCACGAGGTAGTTATTCTGAATAGAGAAGTAGCATGAAGAAGTAGCTGCATGCATTATGCATCAAGTGCTAACGCCATACCCTGTGGTCAAAAGGCGTTATGCATATACCGAATAAGCGTGAAAGGCTTCCTCCAGAAGCAATCTGGTCTCTCACTATGCAGAACCAGATGGTCTCTTGTAGGGATGCCCCGATCGATCGGCCACAGATCGTTATCGGCCGATACTCAGTATAAATATGCAATCTGTGAATTCCGATAATGAGTCATATTCGCCGATCGCGGAAACCGATCAAGCGAAGGTCTCACTCGCTGTCTGTCTCAGACACACACAACCTGCAAACTGCCGCTGCTCCTCCTCCCTAGCCCCGCCCACCCCGTGTAGAGTTTGTAAACACTGAGGACTGAGAGGAGGCTCCCCTGCTCGAGTCTGTAGTGCATTCGACCTGAGCTAACGTTAGCTACCTAGCTATCGTTACTGTTTAAACAAAATTACCCAGTCAACTATTCACGTTTAGTAGGCATTGTCTAACGGTATTTAGCCGGCTAGCTACTGATAGCTCCTGATATCAACAAATGATCCAGAAAGTCTAGTAGTCCATGTTCATACCTCCGTTAGCTTGCGTTAGCTGACGTTAGTTCTCTGTTCAAAACGAAATGTCCCATTGAACTAAAGTTCTGTCTTAACGTCATCTAGCCGGCTAGCAGTAGCTACAGATAGCTCTTGATATCAATGTCTTATAACATTGATTCAATGCGTATTGGAGCTGAGGGCTTGCTGAATGTGAAATGACCAAAGAACCGTAACGTTACCAATAGGGTCCAGCTGCAGCGCCGGAGAATCCTTTTTGGAGCTGGAGGCTACTAGAGTACACAGACAGTGGAGCTGTTTGCAGATAGCGAGCATTTTGACTTGTTGCGTGGTGGCGATGTCTCGCAGATAATACAAGTACAAGTCTAATTATATAATATATATATTTTATAAAAAAAAAAAAAAAAAATTATATAAAATAATTTTTAATTTCTTTTTAATCAAAAACAATCGGTATCGGATCGGTATCGGCCGATATGGCTCACGACGATCGGTGATCGGTATCGGTGGCAAAAAACGTGATCGGGGCATCCCTAGTCTCTTGCCTACCGTCGTCAACAATAGACCTGGAGTCAAACAGAGGTTGAGAAAGGCCTTTGGGACGTACGACACGGCGACGGTGTCCCTTTGACTGTTTGACTGCATCGCACACCCTGAGTTTAGCACCTGGATCACAGCACCTTAACCAATCAGTTCTAGAAGAATCAGTTGGGTCACTTGAGTCCAAGAGACCAGAACGTAAGAGGCCTTCAGGGAAATGCATCGATTGCCCTACTGTCTGATGTTTGATCACTTCGTTCTCATTAAGTCCAATGATCACATGCACTTTTGTACAGGTGCTGGTTGACAAGGTGTGACAAGGCCACTATAGGCCTTCCATCACACCGGGGCCTTCCATCAGGTTGACCTCATGAAGGCCCCTAGTGGCCCGGAGACATCATCATACTTCTTCAAATAAAGGCACAGCAGCATAAGCATTGTGTGCACGTTCTCTGCATCTTTACTGCTACATTCTCCTCATCGCACAACTGTACCCACCGTCCACACACACACAGTCTCTAAATGATGGGCTTCGGGACGGGTGCTCGACATCCAGGCCCCCCCCCTCCCTTGGAGCTCTTTGCTGTTCTGTGTGTAATTGTAAGTGTTGCATGTGGGCGGGTCAGTGGCGTGTGTATGCGTGAGCGTTGCGTGCGACGGCAGATCAGAAAGGTAAACCACTCTTAAGCCGGCGTGGATGGTGACGTCTCTTTCTCTTATTAATGCGGGGGACACTGGAGCTGTCAGCACCGCTGTTCCGCTGCTGGTGAAATAGTAATGAGAGTGTGTAACGGAGCTAGGAGCCGTGTAGCTTACCGCCCCGCCGCACCTGGCAGAGACCAGAGAGAGAGACAGGGAGCTCGTCCCGTCTGTACCGCATGTCTGCGCTCCAGTGATTGAGATGGGGCACAGAGCTTGGAGCACGTACCACTGGAACGAGGCCGATAGAAGGACTTACTGTAGAAGGAAACTTGCCGTAGGTGAGAGCTGTTTGTGTCTTTTTGTTTGGCTTGTGTCTTACTTTCTGTGGGTAAATCACAACAAGTTTGTGTCGCATTTGGTTAATTGTGTGCTTAAACTCGTCAACTGTGGTGATCTTTTCAAAGCGTAGACCAACATAGCAATTGCATGTTCTTTTGGTTGTTGTTCTGTAAAAAAAAATCGGATGATTCTTAGGCTATGGTTAGACTAGTGTATTCCTGGCGTTTTTTTATACGTTTTTGACGACGTTTGATGTCCTATCTACACAGAAAAGCTTTTTTTGGCGTTTTTTTGTGGATACGGCTGAAACGCAAAATTGTGTTTGCGTTTGGAGATACGCAAAAAAAACGAGTCGACAACAGCGTGTAGTCAGCACGGAGCAGTTGTTGCGAAAACGCCCATGCGCAGTAGATACCATCTGCGTGCCCTTCCGGTGACAACAGTGTGTGTGTTTGGGACAGAGCTCCGTGTCCCAAATAGCTTCAGCTACCATGTGTTGTCAAGTTATTGTTATAAGGACCCCAGTCCAAGCTACAACAGTCTGCATTCCCTTAACAATTGTTTTGTATTGAGCCGTATTGTCAGTGATGGGCAAGCTACTTGGAAAATGTAGCAAGCTACACTACAAGTTACTCTCGATTAAATATAGCTCAACTACAATGGAAGCTATCCCCAGATAAATGTAGCAAGCTACACTACAAGAACATGTCAAAAATAGCTAGCTACATCGGCACTACTTTTTTTTTCTTTTTTTATTACTTCATGATCAAGTTTCCATCAAAAAAATAGACAGGCAAAATAAATGCTCAGTTTGATTGTTTATTATAAAACTGAAACAAGCCCTCGGTCTGGCTTTTTGTGTCATCCTTTTAACATGAACTTGTATTATGTACAAAATCCAGGAAGGCAAGTTTAGCTGGGTGCAGCCTCTACAAAAGAAAAGAAAGAGACCATTTGGTTTGATACGTTTTTATAGTATAGTTTGTTGATTACTTTTGATTCAGTAATGGTCTTTTTCTTTTCTATTCTATCTTTATGTATTATTTATCCCTAAACTCTGCATCTTCTGGCTGCCTGATACCCTCTCCTAGCTGAAACCAGCCCACTTTATCAACCAAAAACACACTTCTTCAATATCTGAATTTGAACTAATAATAACTGTCTTACTGCATTTTACTATTATGCTACCATGTCTATACTACCACCAACTATGCTAATATGTCTATACTACTACAGTACAGTATGTACTCAAGAGTATAACACTCAAGCTCGACACTGCTAGACAAACAATACTACTTATCCTTGGCTGCTAGATGTACCACTCCTGCTGACTTGTTGTACACAATTTGTAAGTTGCTTTGAATGAAAGCGTCAGCTAAATGACCAAATGTATTTAAATATGTAACTCACAAAACATTCCATGGCCCCAAAATCATGTGGGTTGAGAACCACTGCTCTAGGTGATATTTTCCCTCTTAGTGTATGTACTATTTATGGTAGTTTGTTTTTTCTTTTCTCCACCCCCATAATATTTTTCATTTTCTGCCTACAGTGAAACATGTTAGTTAAATCTGTTGACAAAAAGTGCACTGACTTGTGTGCTGTTTGGGATGTAAAGCTTTTCATCAGCTTACCTGAATATATGTGTTCTCAAGTTAGTGCTGGACGTGTGGGATGTTGAGAGAAGCTTCGTTTTTGGCGGACACAATAAACACATATGTTGTTGTTATTGACATCATCTTCATCAATGCCATCAGCCCTGGAAACATCGAATCCTTCTGCTATTTCGCGCGGACTAACGGTTCGTTCATTCATTTCATGGTCTGTGTTTAGATTTTTTTTACTTCCTGGTTGGAGTGGCATGTCCCGCCCTATCCTGCCTCTGATTGGCCTACCCGTAATGTTTTGGTCTAATCGTGAGTCGTCATACTCATACCTAAACCAACCAACCAATCATAGTGGGTTTTCTCCAATAGCATCCAGCTGCAGGACAGAAGAACACGACACTCTCAGGACCGAAGACACTCTTTTTTTTTTGTGTCTGTTTCTCCGGATATGTAGCGTGTAGCGTTTTGCTGACGCTACGGCACTACTTGATTCGAAAACGAGCTGCGCTACAGAGACCGCTACCCTGGTTAAAAAGTAGCGAGCTACCAGCACGCTACTGAGAATTGTAGTTAAGCTATGTAGCTTCGCTACTTGTAGCAAGCTACTGCCCATCACTGCGTATTGTATTGTACCCATATGCAATATGTTAAATAAAGTTTACATCCATTCATTCTGCTAGCATTACCGATTGCATGAGCAGCTGGCTAACGTGAGCTATCAGGATTCAGACCCTGTTAGCTCAGAGTTCCTCTTTCAACTTAACAAGCATTAAACAAAATGGCCCAGTCATCTATTCACCTTTGTTTAATACACACAGCGTTGTCTCTAATGTTATCTAACTACTGATAGCTTGCGATATCATCAGTTTTGGTGCTGGTTAAGTAGCGTGAGCTAACGTTAGCTTCTAGCCACAATGCTATATTGTTATAATGGCATACTCCATTAACGTTAGCATGCAGCTAACAATGCTACCGATCGTTTTTTAGACTAAACTATCCGCTCTTGGTGGTCACTTGTGTTGATGTTAGTTTTGTTTCATCAACAAATGACAGGCAGAACACACAGTGAATGTATCCGTTTTGTTTATTGCACTTTTATTAGGCTTTGCTGAAAAAAGAATTGCTGCATTGAGTAAATAGGCAAGATGGTGGCGCGGCATAGGCGCCTGCCTTATTGACATTTTCTTTGCTGGAGCTTCCAGGAAGTGTATTGGCACATTCGTTCTGATTGGTTGAAATTGCCTTCATGTTTGCCACCTACTGCCACCTACTGCTTTGGCAGTGTACTACATCAGTGTGCTCTGGTGACAAAAACGAAAAAAAAACGAAAGTGTGACTCGAGGCGATACGCGGCGATACGTATAAGAAAACAATACGAAGATGATACGAAAGGTGTAACCGCAGCCTTATATTCTGTCCTGTGTTTTTGTAGTTAGTAGATAGTTTCTGTTCTAGATTCTATCAGATCTTCCGCAGCTGGTGAGCTTCACAGTCAGCTTGCTAGCACTTCCATTCTCTCCTGTTCTATTAGCCTCTGGCCGCTCCACATGAAGGCCCTGAACAGAGCCGTCCGCCACAGCAGGAGAGGCACCGGCCTTTGTCATGGCCTCCTCCTTTCTCTATTCATCTTCAAGAATGGAGCTTTCTGTTATGGCCCTTGAGGGTCTCCAGTAGCAGAGGAGAGACGCACATTCACTCGGGGACTTACAGTACCTACAGTGCAGTATATTTCTTCATTCATGCTACGTGGCTCTTGCATGATCCCAGCAACTCGTGATCTCCTGACCTTTGGAGTTTTAGCTGTAGACAATCTTGCAAAGCAAACACAGGTTTGTCTGATAGTTTATCTCCCTGCTGCTATGTTCTCTGTCTGGCCTACTTTCTCTTTCAGTTCTACTGATAATTATCCTTTCAGGGAATTCCCCCACTGTGTTATTGTGTATGTTGCTTACGCAGGCATGCGTTATCATGGCGGACGCTGTGCTTCTTTATCTCTCTGAGGTGGCATTGTTGATTTCTTTACAGGGATGTTTGCTATTATTACACATTAAACATAAACCCAGTTAAGAAAATGGTTTGTAAAGCTAGTTTTGAAAACTACAAAGGTGAATAAATACTGTTTTTTTCAGCTATTTTCTTTTATAATACTGTTTGAGTCTTAATTTTTGTTAGGACAGGCATGTATAATCATTATGCTTCAGTCTGTACCTTTTCAGTCACCGTAAAATCAAATATCGTTACATGATTGTGCATATTGTATTGTGTGAGATGATGACTTCTCTTTGATGACCCTCCCGGAGCTCGGATAGGAGTAGGTCTGAGGCGACCAGAAGAGCGTAGGGGTCTTGAGGGTGTGTAGTTAGAGACCATTGACAGGAGGTAGGCGGAAGCCGTTCCCTTCGCCACCCGATATGCCAGGTCGAGGGCCTTGAAGTTGATACGGGCAGCAATGGGGAGCCAGTGCATGTCCCTAAGAAGTGGGGTGACATGGGCCGACTTCGGTAGATTTGAGATCAGGCGGGCTGCTGCGTTCTGAATGAGTTGAAGAGGCTTGGTGGCAGTGGCCGGAAGGCCAGCAAGCAGTGCGTTGCCGTAGTCGAGGCGGGAGATGACTGTTGATTGGACAAGGAGTTGGGTGGCTTCTTTTGTCAGGAAGGGGCGGATCCTTCTGACGTTGCTCAAGAGGAATCTGCAGGTTCTGGTTGTCGCTGCAATGTGAGCGGGGAAGTTCAACTGATCGTCAAGGACAACACCAAGGTTTTTGGCGGTCGGTGACGCGGCCACAGCTACATTCTCGACTGTGATGGAAAGGTCGGTCAGGGGGGAGGATTTGGCCGGCAGGTGAAACAATTCTGTTTTGCTTAGGTTCAGTTTGAGGTGGTTGGTCGTCATCCAGGCGGAGATGTCGGACAAACAGGCCAAGATCCGCTCACAGACGTGGATATCTGAGGGAGGGAAGGAGAGGAAGAGTTGAGTATCATCGGCATAGCAATGATACGAGAAGGCATGAGACTAGGGATGGGTACCGAATCAGGTACTTTTAAGGGTACCGACCGAATCACGTCGGTACTACCGAGTACCAATTCACGTGAGATCCGCCGGTGCCACATTTCGGTACTGTAAAAAAAAAAAACGTGAAACGAAACCTATGAAGTGTTCACGTCAACGTTCACCCACACAATACACACTTACCTAGGATTTGACTTGATTCAACAACAAAGCAGTCGGGGCAATGGCAAGCCGAAAACGGTCGCAAGTGTTGTTACACTTTATACAACGGCATGCAAATTTCTCGATTCTGATTGGCTGAAACAGTCAAGTTACACGTGGGTATTTGTAATAACCCCACGCTCTTGGTCCCAGGACCCGCCCACAACCGAATTACTATCACTCCGCCGTGCGCGTTTTTAGAAATGCAAGCAAGATGGCGGACAGTAAACGTTATGAAAGGATATGGTGATAGGGTCATAAAGACTAAATGGAAAACGATTCTGTCACGGCGAATGTCTTAGTTGCAATGTTGGATGATGTAATTGATGGGTCATGAGTCATTGTGGAACAAAATAAAAATTGCGCGAAATTGATTGATTGATTGATTTTTTTTCTTTTTTTTAACCTACTTTCTATAGAAGCAACCTTGTTTCCAACTGGTTAAGTTTAGGCCCTCTTTCGAAGTTGGTTAAGGTTAGAGTTCGTCTTTAGAGAAGGGGGATAGACAACCAGCCCTGATTCCAAACTCTAACCTTAACCAACTTTGAAAGAGGGCCTAAACTTAACCAGTTGGAAACAGCTAATTTTATGACTGTCCGCCTTGTTTCCAACTGGTTAAGTTTAGGCCCTCTTTCGAAGTTGGTTATGGTTAGAGTTTGTCTTTAGAGCAGGGCGATAGACCACCAGCCCTGATTCCAAACTCTAACCATAACCAACTTTGAAAGAGGGCCTAAACTTAACCAGTTGGAAACAAGGTGGACAGTAATAAAATTAGCAATCAATCAATCAATCAATTCAATAACCCACGCTCACTAGAAAGTAGGTTAAAAACTAAAGAAAAGTTGGATGTGTTAGTTTGCTGGATGTCTAGTTGAAAGACAGTTGGATGTCTGTTTGTTGGATGTCTAGGTGAAAGACAGTTGGACGTCTTAGTTTGTTGGATGCCTAGTTGAAAGACAGTTGGATGTCTTAGTTTGTTGGATGTCTTAGTTGAGAGACAGTTGGATGTGTTAGTTTGTTGGTTGTCCTACTGAGAACAGTTGGATGCACTTCCGAGCTGCTTCCACATGGAGGCAACTTCTCCCTTTTTTTTTTTTTGGGACCTACTTTTTTTGGCGGATGGTTTTTTCAATAAATCTTCAATTAATGTGTGTTTATTGTATAGCAATAAGGTTGGATGAATGTGCCAGTTGTATAAAAGCCATTACACCACGCGCAGTCGTGGGTTGTGACAATTAGACCATGCCTAGGGGGGTCTAACAACCCTCGGCTGCACCTCGGGCCTAACGACCACCCCTAGGCATGGTCTAATTGTCACAACCCAGTGACTAGATGCAGACAACGCTTGCTGTAATATTATATATTATATATTAGGGATGTCCGATATTATCGGCCGACCGATATTATCGGCTGATATCGGCAGTAAAATGTGATATCGGAAAATATCGGTATCGGTTTAAAAAAAAATAAAAACAATAACAATATTTGTTATATATATATCCAGTGAAATTATTAGTTACCTGAAATTATTCAGTTTTTTGGGGGGGGAAACCCTGCATATATCGGTATCGGTTGATATCGGTTGATATCGGAATCGGAAATTAAGTGGACAATATCGGAATATCGGTATCGGTAAAAAAGTCAATATCGAGCATCCCTATTATATATTAACACTTTCAATGCCGGAGCTCGGTGCCGCCACCCACTTCAATGATAGAGCTCTCATATTTGCAAACGCATAAACTATGTCTTAAATTATGGCTATGTGTCTAATCTGGCCGTCGCTTATCAATGACTTGTTTGCAGTCAACATTGTCGAAACGGATTGTTTTTTAATCGGTTCATTTCCGTTTTATACCATTTTGAAAAACGCTTGTTTTTTTTTAGTTTCAGGAAAATATAAAGATTCTGTGATAATCGCCCTTTACTGGAATATTCTGGAATACACAAAAAACGTTGTCATTTTTTTTATTTATGAATCATTTTCAAATAAACGCTAGATTATCGATAGTATATGTGTACTTATGCACGCTAAGCGAGCTGAAAAATCGATTCTCTCATTTCCTGATCAGCACACACACACGCACACACACACACACACACACATAGGGCACACGTTGATATCTCTGTGAAAAAAGATCTGATTATCCTAAGACTGGTAAAATAGATTCCTTACCTCAGATCAGATGTTCTCCAAAAAGATTATTCCAATTCCTGATCGCCATTCCAAATATCGATCGCGTTTATTGATCCAACGCTGGGTACTGGAAATATGTATTCCACGCTGTTTTGGGGCTCGGCAATGAATCCGATCCTCTCGGGTGACTTGTCTGAGAAGTAAAATGAGGAAGCTGGATTCCCCCCCCCCCATATGTTTCATTCAATCCATTCCAAAGGGGTGCAGTACAACAGGGAGAGACGATAGGGGGCGGTATTTTCCCAATGGAGCTCAGAGAGAGTTTGCAGCACTAACGTGAGACTAGATTGATGAAATATGAATTCAAATCGCTAATTAAAAAAAAAGCGAGATCTCTCGTCGTTGGCAATGAACGGTCGGCATGAACAAACGATATATCTCGTCGTTGGCATTGAAAGTGTTAACAAATTGTTCTAAATAAATAATAATGATAATAAATTATTTGAAGTATGGAATTTTGTTTTTACGACTGTGGTAGGTAGATTACATTTTTAGAGACTAAAGTAAAGAAAAAAGGTACCATTGGGTACCGGTATCGATTCACAGGTACCGGTTCAAATGTGAAAGGTACCCAACCCTACATGAGACGTGATAATGTTATCCAGAAATTCTGTGTAGAGGGAGAAGAGAGGGGGTCCAAGGACCGAGCCCTGGGGGACACCCGTCCACAGGGGGCGGGGGGCCGACAGGGTCCCTCTCCATGACACTTGGTAGGAGCGGTCATTGAGGTATGATGTCAGCCATGTCAGCGCAGAGCCAGCCACTCCCATTCCTGCGAGGGCCGCTTGGAGGATCTGGTGGTTGACTGTGTCGAAGGCTGCAGATAGATCTAGGAGAATCAGGACAGAGGGGAGGCCTTTCGCTTTTGCTAAGTGAAGTGCCTCTGTGACCGCAATGAGGGCTGTTTCTGTGGAGTGACCAGTCCTGAAGCCTGACTGATTAGGGTCTAGGAGGTCATTCTGTAAGAGATAATCAGTAAGTTGGTTGGATACAGCACGTTCAAGTGTTAGAAAGGAAGGAGACAAGAGAGACATGACGATAGTTGTCGATGACGGTGGTTTTCATGGTTGTTTTTTTTATGAGCGGTGTGACTCTGGCTTGTTTTAGGGAGGTGGGGGACCACCCCCGAGTTGAGGGATGAGTTGATGGTTGCAGTTAGGAATGGGAGAATGTCTGGTGCTATAGTCTGGAGGAGTGGGGAGGGTAACTGGTCCAGCTGGCATGTAGTGGGACGGTTCGACGTTACCAGTGTCAGGGTCTCGGCGTCTGTAATGGGAGAGAAAGATGACAGAGGGAAGGATGAGGTTCTTGATTCAGTATTTGGAATGGGTGGGGGTTGTGAGAAGGAGCTGCAGATGTTCTCCACTTTTTCCTCAAAGAAGATCGCAAAGTCTTCGGCAGAGAGAGATGAGGGGGGGAGTGAGGAGGGAGGACATGGTAGTTTGCAAAGGTTCTTGGCAGAGACCTCGATCCTATGGTGAAAGAAAGAAGCTTTGGCAGTATTAATGGTTTTGGAGAAAGCTAACAAGAGGTTGTGATATGTGGCGATGTCAGCAGTGAGGCGTGACTTTTCTATACTTCCTCTCGGCCGCTCTCAGGACCTGTCTTTGTTCTCTCAGTGCATCCGTCAGCCATGGACTGGGTGGGGAACGGTGGGCAGGTTTCTCAGCGAGGGGACAGAGCTTGTCGAAGAAGGTAGAGAGGGTTGAGAGGAGGGTGGAGGTTGCCGTATCTGGGGGGAGAGCAGAGAAGGTGTCACTCAAAGGTAGAGAGTATGTCAGAGGAGAGGGTGGAGGGGGATAGGGAGTGCAGGTTGCGTCTGACTGAGACGGTTTGAGTTGGAGTGGAGGGCTTTCGGTTAAGCATGAGAGTTAGTGAGAAGCCAGGATATGAAGGAATGGTCAGACACATGCAGGGGAGTTACTGTGGTGTTAATGATGCTGGAGTTATTACAAAGCTACATGTGGGAAAGATCGATACTCTTAAACGATTCGTATATGGTGTGTATTGCAGTAATAAATCCACATATTCTTACATGGCATTTAAATCTGCTATGCATAGCTGAACAATCAGTAATCTTATAATAGTATTTAACACTTTGAGCGCCACTCACGGCTAATCTCGGGTTTACGATTGTGACGTTGAAAGCCACGAATGGTGATCAGGAATTGGAATATACCCTTTGGATACCATCTGATGTCAGGTAAGGAATCTATGTTATCAGTGTTAGGATAATCAGACTCGTTTTCGAGGAGATATAAGCGTTTCCACTATATGTGATATGGCTGTTTCACTGTAAAAGCCATGAGGAAATAATAGCAGCGATTATCAGCGCACGGCACGAGCGTGCGTGCGCACACATATACTATCGACCATCTAGCGTTTATTTGAAAACGATTCATAAATAGACCGACAAATGATAACGTTCTGGAATATTCCAGTAAAAGGCGATTATCAGGGAATGTGTTGTTTTTTCTTCGAAACCGAGTGGTTTTCAAAATGCTATAAAAAGGAAATGAAGCGATAAAAACACAATCTGCTTTGCCAATGTTGACTGGAAAATGATTCTTTGATAAGCGATGGGCAGATTAGACACATAGCATAATTTAAAACATAGATTAGGCGATATTAACGTTACATGGGCCGTGGACCGTGGCATCAACGGGGTAAAAAGGAAAACACGGCCTGGCACTGAAAGTGTTAATAACATAGCTGAGGTAATGATATTTGAAGGCAAAACCTATATATATCTTATTAAACTTTCTGAAGGCAGAAGTATATGTTTCTTTAATCTTTTTCCATGGGGGAAGCATATAATACAGCCTGCCAGAGCTTTCTCCACCGCAGCGCCTAGATTGTGGAACAGCCTCCCCCTCAGCGTACGGACCGCCCAGACCGTGCAGGCTTTTAAATCACCTGGCCATCCCCCCTACTTAATCACCACTAGACCCCTGGCCCTTCTATCCTCTTTGTTTTACTGTGTCCTACCAGTTTTTATTGCTTTCATTGCTTTATTATGTTTTTAATCTTATACCTTGCATCACATTATTTTGTTTTTATCAACTTGCTTGTGAAGCACTTTGGTGCCAGCTGCCGCTGCCTGGAAATGTGCTATATAAATAAAACTGACTTGACTTGCCCTCCATAACACCATCATCACCACCACCACCACCATCACCACTACCATCACCACCACCACCATCACCACCACCACCACCACCATCAACACTACTACTGTATCACAGAGAAACTTGTCCACGCTTTTGTTTCCTCCAGGCTGGACTATTGCAATGCACTCCTCATCGGGATCCCCAGTAAAAGCATAAAAAAACTGCAAACCATCCAGAATGTCGCTGCTAGGATCCTGATGAGGGTGCGCAAATATGATCACATCACCCCCACCCTCAGATCACTCACTGGCTCCCCGTGGAACACAGGATTGAGTACAAGGTCTCCCTCCTCACTCACCAGTGCGTACACGGTGGTGCCCCTGCCTATCTCAAGGAACTCCTCACCCCCCAGTCCTCCTTACGCTCCCTCCGCTCCGGCACAGCCTACCTCCTCAAAGCCCCCAGGACTAAGCTGCACATCATGGGCGATCAAGCCTTCTGCTCTGCCGCACCCAGACTATGGAATGCTCTCCCCATCCACCTGAGAGCACCACAATCCGTCGAGGCTTTTAACACTTTCAGTGCCACGGATGACATATCTCGTTTTATTAGGCCCCCCACTGAGTGCCCACGACGACAAATATCGTTTTATTTGTTTATTAGCGATCTGATTTCATATTTCATCAACCAAGTCTCCCGTTGGTACAGCAACTCCTCCAGGAGCTCAGAATGGAAAAAGCGCCCCCTATTGTCTATCCCTGTGTAACTGCAGGTTAGTCGCTTAGACTGACCTGGGATATGTAGATATGTAGAGGCGGAGCCAGTTGGTTCCTTGTGCTGGCAAGCTGTCTGCTCAACATGGAAGTCATCGCGGGACGGGAATCAGCCTGGAATATATATTCACAGTAGGGCTGACCCCTATTAATCGATTAGTCGACTAATCGGTCGAAACGAGCCGTAGTCGACTGGCTCTTAGTCGAATATAATAAAAAAAAATAAAAATATTATTATTTTTTATCATTCTTTCCAAAAGAAAAGAGGCCTAGAAGATTGGCTAACGCTAATGGCACGCATACCCAGACCCGGACTGGCCATCGGGAGCACCGGGAGTTTTCCCGGTGGCCTGGCCTGCACAGATAAAAAAAAGAAATTAATTATATAAAAATTATATATATTTTTTATTATAATTATATTTTTTTTGCCAGGCCATTGTTTCTAGTTGTGGCGGCGGCGCGGCGCGATAGTTAGATAACCTAGGTGGGTGGGGATTGGGGAACAACCAGGATTTCACTGTCTGCGACAGAGTTGGAGAACTATCTGACTCTCTCTCCCTCACACGGATCACACACACACAATGGAGCCGTGCTGCCGCTTGTGATTGGTGGAGGCGGGACCAGGCGATACAACTGATTGACAGCGGAGGCGGCGAATGGAATGGCAGATGGCACACGCCCACTTTTCTGAAAGGAGTTGTTAAATCTGACATTACAAAAAACAATATGTGGTGGTTATGATTGGGGCTGAAGTTGAATAAACTATTTATGAAAGAAAAAGTCAAAATAATTCCAAGATAATTCAAAGATTACACACCTTTGCCACATTGGCTACAAACATAATCACTGCAAAGTTATCAAAAAATAAGAATCTGATCAGACACAAGGGTTAAATTGTTGTTCCCTTTCTAATTTCCTCAAAAACATCTAGTCTAGTTAATGTGATCAATATTATTTGACAATTGATGCTTGTTGTTGGAAATTTCAGTCAGTGAGCTCATACTTTGAGCTCATTTTATAGTTAAAATGATTGAGACAACGCAATCTTCTGTCTTCGTTGTGCATGCATGCGTGTGCTCACCACACGCGATACATGTGTCACTTTTCTGGCAGTGGCTACTATTATTATAGTATTGTAATGAAAGGTCTGTTATTTAATGTTTGTATAAAGGGCTATTTTAATTGTTGATGGGTAGTGCATCAGTAAAGTGAATATGGTATTGTGCTCTTGCTCTGTTTGAATAGGTGGAGAGAGTGGTTAACTGTATTATAATAGTAAATAGAAAAATATGTTGTGCTCTTGCTTTTTTCTTTTTGAAGGTGGAGAGAGTAGCATTGCTAGTGCCACAACAGTTTTATTTGAGGTTCATAACAGTACATTGTACTAAGCAATTGTTGCCTCATTAGTTTGTGATTCACATGCACTAAAATTCACCAGAATGCAGGAAATTAAGTCTTTGTAACAAAAAAATTCCGGGTGGGGGACCCCCAGACCCCCCGCTTAAAAAGTGGCCTGATTGGGGCTATATTTCGCGCTATATCTCCCGGTATGAATTATTTCCCCAGTCCGGCCCTGCGCATACCAGAGGCTAACTGCCTAAGAAAACAGGCACAGAGGCACGAATAGTGCTAGGAATAGCAATGCATGTCCCCTTAGGCGTTTTTAACGCTAACATTGAAGTGGATGGTGGGCATTCAACCGGTAAATCAAGGTTAAGCAAGGGCTCTGAAAGTGTTAAAATGGGCCTAAAAACATTTCTTTTTAACAAGGCTTTTGCCTGAATTTTTTCTTTTACTTTTATTTTATTTTACTTTTATGTTCTTCCATTTCATTGGTTGTTTTATTCATTTTAATTGTTTTATTCATTTTAATTGTTTTATTCATTTAACTTTTTGTCTTTATTTCCTGTAGCACCTGTAGCACAGAATATAAAGTGCGGTACAAATAGAATCTATTATTATTATTATTATTATTATTATTATTATTATTATTATTATTATTATTATTATTATTATTATTATTATTATTATTATTATTATTATTATTATTATTATTATTATTATTATTATTATTATTATTATTATTATTATTATTATTATTATTATTATTATTATTATTATTATTATTATTATTATTATTATTATTATTATTATTATTATCACCACCACCATCACCACTACCATCACCACCACCACCACCATCACCACCACCACCACCACCACCACCATCAACACTACTATCACCACCAGGGCCGCCTGGGAGAAATGCGAGGCCCTGTGCGAGATTTAAACGCGAGCCCCCCCCCCCCCCCCCCCCCCCCCCCTAAAAGGTAAAAAAATATATATATAATTTTTTTTTTTTTTTTTTTTTTTTTTTTATACAGTCAACATATTCTTAAATAATAGCGCTGCCCGAGGCTGGGCATGATACAGTCAACATATAGCAAGAGAGAGAGCGAGAGAGAGCTCCCGTTCTACAGTCAATATACAGTGTTATTGCTGTTATTGCTGCACAGACCCTCCCCTGACCCTCCACCAGAGCAAGGCCAGAGAGAGAGAGATAGAGAGAGAGCATGTCTGTTTGTGTGTGTGTGTTAGAGAGAGAGCATGTATATGTGTTAGAAAGAAAGAGAAATATATAGAGAGAGAGCATGTCATTTTGTGTGTTAGAGAGAGATATAGAGCATGTCTGTGTGTGTGTGTGTTAGAGAGAGAGCATGTATGAGAGAGATAAGGAAAGATGAGCCCCTAAAGGATATTCAAATTTTAATGGAAGAACAAAACAGAAGGAAAAGATAACTTCACAAAGGCAACATGAATATACATAGATCCAAAAGGACAAAGATCAACACTTAAATCCAAAGAGAAGAGGGTCTATACCAGAGAAAACAAAGTAGCAAGGAGCCAATGGCCGACATCAGCTAAATAGGCTAACTGCAAATAGAGTAGCCAGGTACTGACACCAGGCCACACACAGCTTTGGCCAACGCTACCCAAGCTACACAAACGACCAAGACAATTCACACACAGCACATGTCGTATCTCCAAATGTTGTGAAGTAACATATGTTTTGCCTGGAAAAAAACATCGTTATTAACAAAACATTCGGGAGGGGAAGGAAGGAAGAGTGGGGTAATGTCCAATGGACATCTTACCTGCACCAAGGAACGCAGGGCGAAAGGCCGCAACACAGGTCTCCACGTTGACGAAAGGCCTCTCGCTGGCGGGACAAAAAGAAGCTATGGCCGGAGCCTTGTCATGGTGCAGGCCCGACTACATCTTCTGTCAAAGATGATGTCGTAGTCAGAGTGCCAGGGCCTGCTATTCTCACGGCTAATGTCAATGGTCGTAGCACAAGCTAACAGCTAACTCTAGGCTAACTGATAGCATCAAGCTAACGTTCCCAGCCGAGCGAAAACGAGCAGCTAACGTCGTAGCTAAACAGCTAACTGGCTAACAGTTAGCTCAACCCGGCTATCGCTAACCACTAGCTAACGCAGAAGCAAGCTATGCGGCTACCACTGAAAAACTGTACAACGTGAGAAAAGCAATACAGGCCAACACTTCAGACAGCCGCTGTGTTTTCCTCTTCTCATCCGAAGAGGGAAGGGAAAAAGAAGGCAATACACGTCCCACTACAGAGTGGTGTTTACCATAGCGGTGCCGGCAACAAGTCCCTCGCGGACTATAGCCGACTTGAGCATGGAGATATTCTCATAATGAAACACCAAGCTCACCTCCCTCGCACCAGGTGCTGACACCAGGCCACACACCGTTAGCTACTACAACAGCTAGCCGGCCAGTTTGGCTCCCGAGAGAGAGAGAGAGAGAGAGATATATCCACGGCGGGATTAGAATAGAGTGCATTAAAAACTCACCAAACGTCCAAGAGGATGGAGACAACCGCGTGGAGTTGACGAAGTTCATCTGCCGAATGACCGTCCTCTTCATCTTGGCATAACAATGCTGCACGCGCTCTCTCTAGGTTAGCTAACGCTAGTTAGCCTTTAGCTAAGCTAGCTACTAGCCGACATCATCATGGCTATCCCGACTGAACCACACGTTAGCACTCAATATTATAACGTAGCTAAAGCTAACTAGCTGTCCCTGCCTTTAGCCGGGATGGCTAGCCTGACTGAACTGTCTAACATGCAACAACTTTCATCTTCAGTCCATCTGCCGAATGACCGTCCTCTTCGTTTTGGCTGGCATAACTAAGCATAACCTCCAAAGCTGCACACGCGAAATAGTCAAACGCAGCTGACGCACTCCAGCGTACATATAATGTAACCCCTCCCTTCTTGAAACCAATAGTATGTCTGCTGCAGAGCCCCAGAGCTCCAATAGAGAATAGTGCAGAGCCGCAGAGCCAGGAACATTCTACAAACGTGTCTAATGTGAAATATATAAGCATATAAGCAAAACTAGATTTTAGGTCTGTGATGAAAAAGGGCCTCGCGGGAAGGGGGGCCTCGCAAAAAAAGAAAAAAAAATATATTGTGCGAGGCCCCCCTTCCCGCGAGGCCCTGTGCGACACCCCCTGAGGCGGCCCTGACACCACCACCATCACCACCACCACCACCATCAACACTACTATCACCACCACCATCACCACTACCATCATTTTAATCATTTCAGATAATGGTTGAAGAAGTGAGTCTTTAGTCGACGGCGAAAGATTGGACGGGATTCGGCTGTCCTAACTGGGATGGGTAGTTCATTCCACCATTGTGGGGCAAGGACTGAGAACACTACTACCACCACCATCACCACCACCACCATCACCACTACCATCACCACCATCACCACCACTACTACCACCACCATCATCACCACCACCATCACCACCACTACTACCACCACCATCACCACCACCACCACTACTACCACCAGTGTTCTTCCATTGCCATCTGCACCATGACTCATTTGAACATTTTGAATGTCATTTTACGCTATTTGCCAGCTGAGTTAGTGTAACGGATGTTCTGTGTGTAGGCCTGCCTAACACACGTGGTTCCTGCGTTGTGTTCTGGGCGTGATGTGAAGTGACGAGTCAGCACACAATGGACAACAGTTCAGTAATTTATTCGGTGGTCTTCAATGGAGCCACCTGTATCAAAAGGGTGGTTGAAATACCACAAGGAACAGCGTCACAATTATATTCTTTCTCAGTCAAGTCTCCCACGTTGGATGGTTGTTGCAAACTGACAATTACACAATAAATCGACATCTTAAGGCACACATACCTGTATCAAAAGGGTGGTTGAAATACCACAAGGAACAGCGTCACAATTATATTCTCAGTCAAGTCTCCCACGTTGGATGGTTGTTGCAAACTGAACCCCAAACCGGAAGAGGTTGCTTCTAACACGCGCTAATAATTGACCCGGAAGGCAAAACTCTTGAATGTGAACTTTCTCAAGTTCAAATAAAAGTGTCTTTGGTATAAAGAAATAATAAACAATTGTAAACATTAAACATTTGTAAACAGGATTTGGTGACATTTCAATCCTTAATAATAATAATAAACAATGTTCATTTGACACTTGTTACATTAGGAGGGCTCAGCTTTAGCCTGCCGGGTTATCAAGCCTCATCTCTCCCTCAGCCCCCCCCCCCCCCCCCCCAAGAGATTTGGGTCTAATGAGAGGAGATGGGATGCTGCAGCTCCACTCCTCCCTCCTCCAGCTCCTGACCCCTTCCTCTCAATCACACCTCTAATCCCTCCTCTGGTTGCAGTCAGTCCCCATCTCTGATTCTAGCGCTAGTCCCCCCCCCCTAGCCCCCCAGACGCTACACATGCATGCATGAATGCACACACACACACACACACACACACACACACACACACACACACACACACACACACACACACACACACACACACACACACACACACACACACACTCAAAACAACCTCTCTTTCAGTCACTCCCTCTCACAACCCTCGTTCCTCTCCAGTCTCTCCATTATCCGTGGAATTGGCTCTTTATTCAATAACAATAGCTAAAATCCTGGAAATGTTGCAGATGGCAGCTCATTTCTTCTGCCAGGTCTTTTAATGATGCTCTGGTCTCAGTTCATATGAACCATGTTGTGTCCACACAGTACTGTTATATTTATGTTTGTTTTACACCAGTATGAACGTTTTGGCTGATACCTACAGTAGTTATGACCATTAATATGAGGTGAGGTCTGTGTACAAGAAGACATGAAAACACTATAAAATAGAAAATAATCGAATTGTTTCTACAGTTTATTTGCAGTTTATGTGCAAGTACCCCCCCCCCCCCCCCCAAAAAAAAGACTGCCCAGTTCTGCTCATCTGATAAATTGTTCTGCTCATTAGATACAATAATTTTTTTTCTTTTTTATAAACTGCTCATCTGATAAATTGGTCTACTCATTAGATAAAAAAAATAATAAAAAAGAAACTGCTTATCTTAGAAATGGCTGATCAGCTGTTGCCAATTTCCTCACCAATATTCAGCATATCTTATCTGCCCAGTTTCGCTCATCGGATCGATGCCGTCTGATTGTCTGATGGTCAACAAGTGCATAATTCATGATAAGCTGTGACCCACAATTGTGCAGGTGCTCTCAAAGTACTAAGAGCATCACTTCAGTGAAACTCTCTGCAGAACCTGCAAAACCTCCCGCAAGTCTCTAGGACAAGCTGTTAATGATTTATGAAAGGGGGCGTGGTTAAAGTATAGGTGTGGGGCTAACCTACACCAATGAAAAACTACTCTCTACTGAGTCCAATGATGCCCCCCCCCCCCCCCCCCCCAATCGGTTAATGGGTTTTGAAAGCAATTTTCTTTTTAAACCATTAAGTCTGCTATAAGCTATTCTCCCTCTGTGTGTGTGTGTGTGTGTGTGTGTGTGTGTGTGTGTGTGTGTGTGTGTGTGTGTGTGTGTGTGTGTGTGTGTGTGTTGTGTGTGTGTGTGTGTGTGTGTGTGTGTGTGTGTGTGTGTGTGTGTGTGTGTGTGTGTGTGTGTGTGTGTGTGTGTGTGTGTGTGTGTGGAAGAGCAGTGCATGTGGCCACCTTGTACCCTGGTTTGCCATGGTTACTAACAGTGATTACCTACACTTGTCCAGACACTCTAGAAATTAAGAAAAATTCAAAACCACACGTCAAACAAACAAGGAAACACAGCATTACTTTGAAGATTTATGTTTAGTTTGTGTGAAAACGTAGGAGCAGTGGTGAGTTAGAAAACAAACTGCCACTCTCTAGGTTTTTAACATTCTGACATTCCTTTCTTTGAAGCAAAATTGCCCAGAAAAAGTTGAATAATTCCCACACCATGCACTGAAACATTCCACAAACAATGTTAACTATTCCCGACAGATTAACCCGACGGACAGACAAACTCACCGACTTAAGCTGCAAAGTCCCATGGGAAGTTTTTCAGAATTTTTGCAACCGGCACTTTGGCGACCCCTAGTGGCTCGGGTATGCATATTTTGTAATACAATATATATATCGAATTGAAGGCTTATTTGTTGCCTGTCGATAGCGACTAAATCCGACAAAATCCGTTCAGCGGTTCTTGAGTTACATGCCGGTATTTGAGGCTTGTGCAAAGTACACGGTATTGCGCAAAATACCACTCCCGACTCAGGCTGCAGTAGTTCCGTCAATCTAGATCCGATCTCGAAAGTGATTGTGGATCGTTGTAACCAATGAGTGTGGCTTTCCAATGATACCCCACATGGGGATCAAAATAATCAAAATAAAAAAAACTTGAAGAAACACGAAAACAGGAAGAGCAAAACAGCCGAATTAATTGAAGTCTATGAGAAAACTGAGTTTTTCTTTGTACACAGTTTACCAAAATCACTCATAATCACTCATTTCTGAATGGATCTTTATGAAATTCGGATATGTACTACATAAGGACTATGTAAGCCATACCACCTTCTGGGGAAATACTACCTCTGGACTACTAACTACTACAGAAAAACTTAAGTAACAGAATGTCATCTTTCAAAAGAGATCAGGCTCATGCATGTGCTATAAGTATAAAGTATGTTGTTTTGGTTTGCAAAAAAAGTATGCAGTCCTCAAGTTCAAGTAAAAAAATTGCCACTTTTCTGCCCGCTTGTTAAGAGGCTAATTAGACGCTCGGTCGCAGCTAAAACATGACTATCATCGGCCATATCGTCGCCGAATCTGAGTGGTCAAACCTATTATCGGTAACAACTATAGGATCTGTTTCGGTTTAAATGATAAATGGACTGCATTTTCTGTATATAGTGCTTTTTCAAGTCTTCTGACTTACAACTTATGCCTCACATTCATTCACCCATTCACGTTGTCACTTTCACCCAGAACGTTGTCGGGAGCAGGTAGGGGTTAAGTGTCTTGCTTGAGGACGCTTAGATTAGATTAGATTAGATTCAAATGTATTGTCATTATACAGCACAAGTACAGTCCAACGAAAAGAAGTTTGGCATCCAACCAGAGTGCAAATATAGCAGTAAAGTGCAATAGTAATATACAATGTACAGGATATTAAACTGGGTACAAAATATACAAATGAGTACTACTGAGTGTAGTGCTAATCAGATGTATGTACAGAGTTGTAGTATATGTACAGTGATACAGGTGTAAAGACAGTATGGTAGTATGTAGTAGTACTGACAGGTGTGGATAGCTATATATGTGGTGAATATAATAGTATATAATAATATATATGTATATACAGCATTAGCTAAGGGTTATTTGGATGTGTATAAATAAGTATATAGAGTGGTTATATGCAGTTATTTGGACAAATGGATATGGTAAATATAGAATATGTAGAATATAGAATCCACACGCTTCCACATGAAGTTCCTTCAACCTTCAGACTACCAGACAACCACTCTACCTCCAGAGTCAGGACTGATTGCATAATCAGGGCTGTACGCTAAGCTTTTTCACTAGGGGCACAGCCGCACAGGTGCCCCTAAATGAAAAATGTAGGGGCACAGAATCTTTTTTAGGAGCAATTTTACCATTATAGTGCAAATAAATATGTTCCTCCTGCCTCATTATTGTGGTCCTTTTATTTAACATTTAAGTGCTTTTGTTTTCAGGTTTGTATCTTTTATAATGAACCAACTGAAGTATTACCACAGCTGCAAACATTTTATTCTTTCATTGATAACAGTGTATTAACAGTGTTCATTAGGGATGGGTTAGGATCGTTAGGATTTTATCGATACTACTATTATTGATTCGATACTGCTTAACGGTTCGGTACGTTATCGTAGGGCTGGGCGATATGACCAAAAACGTTATCGCGATAAAATTATAAAATTATTTTCATATAATTCGATATCGATAATTATCGTCGATATAATGTCCGTCAAGTTTAATTAACTTCTTATGCTGCTGCGAATGTCTCAAGTCGAGTTGATGTCGTCATCAGTCTGCGCACGTTAGCCGACAAGCGGAGTATCTCATGACAATAAATATGACACTAAAATACTCTCTTCCGCCACAATATATTGAAACGACGTCCACTGTATATCCCACACTACCATAAACGTGGCCTCAGAATTCAAAACACACACATACTCGGCACGTAAATATATAAAACAGTGCCGTGCAAGCTAGTTATCCTAGCCAGCCTGTTGGTTCTAAGCGATGTATTCCATGACAATGTGCTAAATATGACACTAAAATACTCTCTTCCGCCACAATATATTGAAACAGCGTCCACTGTATATCCCACACTACCATAAACGTGGCCTCAGAATTCAAAACACACACATACTCGGCACGTAAATATATAAAACGCCGCCGTGCAAGCTAATTAGCCTAGCAAGCCTTGTTGTTGAGTGAGTCCTACCTCCTTCCGGGTCTCGGCCATCTCCTTCACTGATTGGTTGTTAGCTGTTGTGCGTAAGCACGTCATCACGTAACGCTGGTTGTTGTGAGTGAGTGTGCTGAGCCGAGGCTGAACGGAGCCAAGCTTGGAAAATCGATATATCGAAACTTTGCGACCACGTTTCATGTTTATTTCGAGGAAATAATTTATCGCGATAGTTATCGTTATCGTTTTATCGCCCAGCCCTACGTTATCGATACTCTTATCGGTTCTTTTTGATTATTTTGCAAGATATATATATTTTTTTATTAAGAACATAATCGACATTGCTTTATTATTCTTTTATATAACTATATTAGTGCACATGGCTACTTTTTGATCAATTAATACAAGCAGTCAGATAAATTAACTATTTTGGGACTTTCTATTTTATTTAGAATTTATTTATCAGAATTTATCAGAATGTCCCACCCAATACCCAGCTGTTAAAAACGATTCAATACTTTTATTAGTAGAGATACTTTTAGAACAATAGCCTGATGCTGTATTTTCCATGAGTTGAGTGGATGCATGACCGGAGCTCTCTGTGCGTGTGTGTGTGTGTTGTGTGTTGTGTGTTGTGTGTTGTGTGTTGTGTGTTTGTGTGTGTGTGTGTGTGTGTGTGTGTGTGTGTGTGTGTGTGTGTGTGTGTGTGTGTATGTGTGTGTGTGTGTGTGTGTGTGTGTGTGTGTGTGTGTGTGTGTGTGTGTGCGTGCGTAACCAGGCCACGGAGCAGACTCAGCAGACTTGGACATGCACAACAACCGCCTGACAGGTCAGTAGTAGTACATGCAGACACACACACACACACACACACACAGACGAGCACAGACAGGCAGATATGGTAAATTCGTTGTGACCTACTTGTCTGAACTATGACTTGACTGTTTTCAGTTTGATGGGAGAGTGGTTCAGTAAAGCGGCCCTGTTTCAACACAATATGGGAGTGAGAAGGAGAGAGAGAGAGAGCAAATCACAGATTGGCTTACTACCAAATCGCCGCACAAAACAGACCACATTCTTACCCTCAGCACCCTAATTGACAACCAAATAAACAAAAACAAAAGCAAATTATACTCCTGTTTTGTTGACTTCCAAAAAGCATTTGACTCAATCTGGCATGAGGGTCTGCTGTACAAGCTATTAGAAAGTGGCATTGGAGGGAAAACCTACGACATCATAAAGTCAATGTACACCAACAACAACACATGTGCTGTGAGGTTTGAGGAAAAACACACAGACTTCTTTCCTTAAAGCCGTGCGGTTAGAGAGGGGTGCAGTTTGAGTCCAACCCTCTTCATATACATCAATGAACTGGCAAAAACATTGGAACAAGCTGCAGCACCTGGCATCCCCCTAGCAAACACAGAAGTAAAACACCTGCTGTTTGCAGATGAATGGGGCTGCTGTCTCCAACAAAAGAAGGGCTACAGCAGCACCTCGATCTTCTACACACATTCTCCCAGACCTGGGCACTGACAGTAAATCTAACCAAAAACAAAAGTCATGATATTCCAAAAAAGGCCCAGCCTACAACAACACAAACACAAATTCCTCCTAGACACAATTGCCCTAGAACACACAAAAAACGACACCTATCACGGCCTAAACATCAGCGCCACAGGGAACTTCAACCAAGCTGTGAACGACCTGAGAGACAAAGCAAGAAGGGCTTTTTATGCTATCAAAAGGAACATCAAGCTAGACATTCCAATTCAAACCTGGCTCAAAATATTAGACTCCATTATACAACCCATCACATTGGAAAGAATCAACCCAAAACCAGAGCAAATTGGAATGCTATTTGGCCCTAAACAGAGAGTACACAGTGGCCGAATACCTGAGCACTGTGACTGATCCAAAACTAAGAAGATCCTTGACTAGGTACAGACTCAGCTAGCACAGCCTAGCCATCGAGAAAGGCCGCCATAGGCAGACCTGGCTCCCAAGAGAACACAGACTGTGCACCCACTGCACACAAGAAAAGGTAGAAACCGAGCTACACTTCTTAACAACCTGCCCACTATACCAAGACATCAGAGACATTATGAATTGAAAATGGGGGACCCTGATGTAAACAAGACGAAAGTCTTTCTCTGGTCTGCATCCCCTTAACAATTGTATGTACTGTACCCATTCAAATGTTCAATCAATCAAACATATACTTCCCACAAATTGCAAACACCCAAAGAGACTTTGAAAACATGGCAAATAACAAAAAAACTCCCATACCTACTGGGAGAAATACAGCAATGTGCAAACACAGCAGCAAGATTTGTGAGATTTGTAAGTAAAGGACAATTTGATTCAAAGCTACCCAGGTAGCTTTCGAGACCTGCAGCTCCAAACATTTTTAACGAACCCAGTTCCCACGAGGACGACAGCAGCTCACACTGCTAAATATGGAGAAAGAGGCTACGCTTACTCAAAGGTGGAAAGCGACAGAATTTGTAGCTTATTTCCCGTGCCAGAGAATTTGGCACCTCCACCCAAAGGAAGAGAAGCACTGGCCTTGTCGCGACTAAGGCAGAGAGACACCCGCACCCTTCTCCACGGTACGACCCTCACCAAGTACTGGCAGGATGACATCATACCGAGGGGCCTGCGCATCACCAAGGAACCCACGCTGGGAAGAGAATCACCAGAGTTTTGTGATAAATGGTGTTCGATCCTAGATAAATGTTCTATGGATTTACTACTTTTAATCATTGATAATGAAGGCTCTAAATTAGCCAAGGTCAGAGCGGAGCTTTCCTCGTTAGAGGACGAAATTAAAACTATTTTAACTCCTGACCAACTGACCGAACTGCTCGAGTCAGTAAACCAGAAACTTGACAAATACAAACACGACATCGAGCTGCACAAGAGAGCTAAGAGGAGAAGAGATGAGCAAGACTACGCAGCGCACATGGTGTACCCATGGCTCCAACATCCTCCCTCCAGGAACCGCAGGCTGAATTGGCAGCCCAGAGACAGGCAACGGCATACTGATTCTTCCTCCACAGCATTGAGCTCGGACGAGGCGCCCACCCAGGGCAGATACCCCCTCCGAAGCCAGTCTAATTTTCGCGACGAGCAGGACGCTCCTCTTCCACCCCGACCGGCGAGAGAACCCACAGGAAGATGAGGAGGAGCAAGAGAAAGAAACCCACGGTTCCGGAGATAAGCATTGCTTCTAATATTGTCAACATTTCTGATGCACTATTGAGTGACCCGCACCACAATATCCTTTCCAAAGGTTTATCGTTTGTCCCGGCTCGTAAGGTGGACTCTTTTACTACCAAGGTAGAGCTATTTAAGTTTTTTTAGAAACATTAAGTTAAAAGCATTTTATGCCAGAGGGTTTGATAAGAGAACTCAATATGTTGCTAACGAAAATGTGCCTACAAATGATGCTGTTGATGTTGATGCTAGGCCTGTAACAGAGCCAGATACCTCCCTTTTTCCTAAAAGAAAAGTATTTAAACCCCGTAGCCTGTTTACCCCCCATCTCAACCCTCCCTCAGTTGAAACTTTCTGCAGATTGGTACAAAATGATGTCCTTAATTTATGTGAGACCAGTCACAAAGCCCATCTTTACCCAAATTTACTTGAATCAGAGTCTGCAGCACTTAAGGAACTCATGAAGAATGATGATTTAATTTTTAGAAAAGCCGATAAAGGTTCTGGTATCGTGCTCCAAAATAAGAGCTCGTATGTATCTGAGATCAATAGACAATTGAACGATATTGAGGTATATACCCTTTTAAATTCAGACCCTGTGTTTAGATTTTCTACGGAAATCAAAACAATCCTCAAAAGCCTGAGATTGGCAGAGGTAATCACAGAAAACGAATTTAAGTTTATGTTTGTAGAGTACCCGGTTACTTTTATTATTTACACCTTACCTAAGATCCACAAGGATCTGATTAACCCTCCTGGTCGACCTATTGTTTCTGGTATTGGCTCTGCCACAGAAAAAATCTCTCAATTCATTGATGCGCATATTAAGGATTTGGCCTCTTCTCAATGTGGTTACTTAAAAGATACTACTACTTTTTTGAACAGGCTTTCGACCTGTAACATTAGTCCTACAGACTTACTAGTTACCATAGATGTAGTCAGTCTTTACCCCAGCATTCCACATGCTGACGCGCTTGACGCACTGAGTTTTTATTTAAACTCGAGGGAAGTATTACTCCCCCCAACAGAAGTGCTAGTTAATTTAGCCGACCTAGTTCTAACTAGGAATTATTTTAGATTCCAAGATAAATACTACTTGCAAAACAGAGGCCTTAGCATGGGCTCCCCAGCCGCTGTGAACTTAGCCAACCTGTATATGTCCAAATATGAAGTAGATCATATTTTTTATAATAACCCGTTTGAGAAATTTGTCAAATCCTATTTGCGCTATATTGACGATTTGTTTTTTATTTGGTCTGGTCCATCATCTGATCTTTTTGCCTTCCTTGAGTACCTGAACACCTGTAGAGAAACGATAAAGTTTACATTGAAGTTTGATATGCATAATTTAGCTTTCCTCTGTGTTCTGATCAAGAAAGCCCCTAATGGCATCTCATTACACACAGAGGTCTTTAAAAAGGAGACAGACCGTTCTTGCATTATTCCAGTTACCACACCCCAGCCTTGAAGAATAGTCTACCTTATAGCCAAATCCTTCGTTATAAGAGAATATGTGACACGGAAGACAGATTTAATGCACAAGCAGAGGTTCTCCGTGGCAGTTTCCACGAAAGAGGCTATAGTGCCGATTTGATACTCAAAGCCCTGAACAAAACCAAACAGATCGATAGGGCCACGTTGTTCACCCCCAGAAAGAAAGAAGATAACACAGACAAAGTATCTTATGTGTCTACTTACAGTCCTATCACGAGAGACACACAGAGTATTGTCAATAAATATTGGCATATTCTGCAGTCCGACCCTCTTATAGGGGCAGCGTTTCAACATTCGCCTAATTATTTTTATAAGAGACAAGCGAATCTATCTAACCTCCTAGTCAAAACTGACTTGCCCTTAAAGAAACCTTCTCATTTTATGTCTAATATCCCAGATGGAAATTTCCCCTGTCAAGCCTGTGTACAATGCCAAGGCATGATCAAAGGTACATTTTTCACACACCCTAAAACGGGGTAAAAGTATACCCGTTAAAGGATGGATTACGTGCAATTAGTCTAATCTGGTGTATTTGCTAAAATGTCTGTGTAATTTTTCTTAGGTGGGTAAAACAACTAGAGCAGGGGTGGCCATCCATAAATAAATAAAAATTATAATATATATATATATATTTTTTTTTTACTTATTTTTTTAAATGGTCCATTGGCATGTTCTTGGGATCTGAATCTAGGGACATAATAGATCAGTGTCAGAAATAGTGTGTCTGTTACTAGGCTTGAGTAAATTGTAATGAACCAAAGGAGAATATCAATTCTATTTAATAAGCAAATGAATAAAGGGAAGATTATTAAACAGAAGGTTTTGTAGATACAGTACTGAATTCTGCCATCTTTTTTATAATGTAAATGTCTCCACCATTTTTCATCGTATTGCAACACCGTTTTTTGCAAGACGTTCACAGAAAGGTAGAGAAACTAACTGTGTTCTGTTTTATGGCAATAACGTTCAGGTTTGTGGGAGATAATCCCAAAAAATAAGAGAAATAAAAAAGTAAATCCAGAAGTCAGATGATTGACAGGGGCTGGTGTGAGCTGGGTAGGGTAGTTTTTCGAAATTCGAAAGCCCTGAGTCTCTTCCTTCAAAAGACTACACTCACTTTTGGCTGTGTTACTTCCTCCTGTCAATATGCGCCGGTTTCCGACTCAATGCCCTGAGATTTCTATAATCTTATATTTCACTAATAACAGTTAAAATAATTGGTAAACAAACGTAATGCTGAAAATATACACTTTTACTGTATATCTCGGGCTTAAGAGGTTAACCCTGTGAGGCCCAAATTAAAAAGACATTAGCAACTTCAGAGGCCAGAGGGTGGGACATATAAACACATTTACTATCAAATAGCATTGTGAGGCTGAACAACAGTGAGGCTCCTCCCTCCCCTCACAGTGGTCTGTATGTGTGAGGCCCCTCCCTCCCCTCACAGTGGTCTGTATGTGTGAGGCCCCTCCCTCCCCTCACAGTGGTCTGTATGTGTGAGGCCCCTCCCTCCCCTCACAGTGGTCTGTATGTGTGAGGCCCCTCCCTCCCCTCACAGTGGTCTGTATGTATGAGGCCCCTCCCTCCCCTCACAGTGGTCTGTATGTGTGAGGCCCCTCCCTCCCCTCACAGTGATCTGTATGTATGAGGCCCCTCCCTCCCCTCACAGTGGTCTGTATGTGTGAGGCCCCTCCCTCCCCTCACAGTGGTCTGTATAGACCACTACACTTCCGCGTTACATTGAAATCAGGGAGGAGATTGCGGGGGGGTCAAATGAATGGATGTGGACGAGAGCCGTGATGGAAGTGGTTGCCGATACGGCTGTGGGGGTGCTAGAGACATGATCGAATAGACGTTTATGCGCCTCGCTCTTCTGAACACGGCGTGACCCATAACTAATCGATCAGAACTAAATCGGCAGAGAAAAAGCCCATTTTAAAGCACCTATTCCGCATGGACATGCGCAGAGTGCCCATGGAGTCTGGACGACGCGAGATGACGCACGAATGAATGTGGACTGTTCCATCAGAGGGCGGAGCTTCGGTGGCCAATGTCCTTTCAGCCGAACAGGATAATGAAAAAATGATCCCACTAAATGGCCAGACGCGTCTTATGGCGACATCTACAATTACCTCATTGAGTCTACAGGTAGACTAATGTTTATATTTAAGTGCAGCGGTCTGTAACCACTTACATGACCATCGAAGCTCCCCCCTCTGATGGAACAGTCCACATTCATTTGTGCGTCATCTCGCGTCGTCCAGGCTCCATGGGCACTCTGCGCATGTCCATGCGGAATAGGTGCTTTAAAATGGGCTTTTTCTCTGCCGATTTAGTTCTGATCGATTAGTTATGGGTCACGCCGTGTTCAGGAGAGCGAGGCGCATAAACGTCTATTCGATCATGTCTCTAGCACCCCCACAGCCGTATCGGCAACCACTTACATCACGGCTCTCGTCCACATCCATTCATTTGACCCCCCCGCAATCTCCTCCCTGATTTCAGAATCCCGGAAGTGTTACGGTGGTCTATGTGTGAGGCCCCTCCCTCCCCTCACAGTGGTCTGTATGTATGAGGCCCCTCCCTCCCCTCACAGTGGTCTATTATGTGTGAGGCCCCTCCCTCCCCTCACAGTGGTCTGTATGTGAGTGTGAGGCCCCTCCCTCCCCTCACAGTGGTCTGTATGTGTGAGGCCCCTCCCTCCCCTCACAGTGGTTTGTATGTGTGAGGCCCCTCCCTCCCCTCACAGTGGTTTGTATGTGTGAGGCCCCTCCCTCCCCTCACAGTGGTCTTTATGTGTGAGGCCCCTCCCTCCCCTGTGAGCCTGCGTCAGACGAGCCCCATTCATGAAAAGTGTGACGTGAACAGCGACACTGTGCCCACCCACTCCAACACCGCTGCAGGACTCAGTCCAAGGAATGCCTCTCCTCCTCCTCCTCCTCCTCCTGCATCTCTCTCTCTCTCTCTCTCTCTCTCTCTCTCTCTCTCTCTCTCTCTCTCTCTCTCTCTCTCTCTCTCTCTCTCTCTCTCTCTCTCCTCCGTCAGTCCGCCCGTCTCGGTCCCGTCTCGGTCCCGTCTCTCTCTCTCCCTGGTCGGGGTTTTTGTTGTGTCTCTGGAGGACCATGCACCAGAGCTCTGTCTGCTGTGAGTAATGTAGTGGTGCAGTGCCGTTACCTCGGACCGGCGTATGTGTGTGCGTACAGTGTGTGTGTGTGTGTGTGTGTGTGTGTGTGTGTGTGTGTGTGTGTGTGTGTGTGTGTTGCGTGCGTGTGTGTGTACGTATGTTTAGTGGGTGCATGTATTCACGTGTGCATAGGTATGTGTATATGAACGTGAGCGTTTGTCTCTTCTATCTCTCTGAGTCTGTGAACATTACTGTGTTTGTGAGTGACCATGCATGCCTGTGTCTGTGTGTGTCTGTGTGAGTCTGTGTGTGTAGCCAGTAGCCAGTGTTTGCTCATCAGCAGACTAGGTATGATGTGATGCCGGCTCTGCCTGGCCAGTGTGGGAGTGTGCCAGAGTGGCTGTGTGTGTGCACTGCCGAGTGTGTGTGTGTGTGTGTGTGTGTGTGTGTGTGTGTGTGTGTGTGTGTGTGTGTGTGTGTGTGTGGTGTGTGTGTGTGTGTGTGTGTGTGTGTGTGTGTGTGTGTGTGTGTGTGTGTGTGTGTGTGTGTGTGTGTGTGTGTGTGTGTGTGTGTGTGTGTGTGTGTGTGTGTGTGTGTGTGTGTGTGTGTGTGCGCGCGCGCGCGTCCGTGTGTTGGTGCGTGCAGGAGCTATTTTGGGCTCAGGCAGCAGGCAGCCAGTGATGCTGCTGGTGTTGATGCAGTAGTTCTCTTTGCCCTCTGATGAAGGACAGGTTGAGGGGGAGACAGACCAGCTAGAGCCCCAACCAAGTAACCAACCAACTTACCAACTAACCAACCAACCAACTTACCAACTAACCATCCAACCAACTAATCAACCTACCTACCTACCAAACAACCAACCATCCAACCATTTAACCTACCTACCAACCATCCAACCATTTAACCTACCTACCAACCATCGAACCATTTAACCTACCTACCAACCATCCAACCATTTAACCTACCTACCAACCATCGAACCATTTAACCTACCTACCAACCATCCAACCAACTAACCATCCAACTAACCAACAAAAAATCATCCAACCAACTAACCTACCCCCAATCAACTAACCAACCTACTAACCAACCTACCTACCAACCATCATACTAACCATTAGGGGTGCACGATATAGATTTTTTGACCCCAATATCGATACCGATAACTTATGCTCCTCAAGGTCGATACCGATACCGATAACCGATATATATATATTTATTGTATTATACTTTTTTTTTATGTATATTCCTGTAGTGTTGACCTAACCAGATTTATCATGACATGAGCGTTACTACTATGAACAAAACAAAGCCAAGAGAACAGTTTTGACTCTTCAAATAAAGTGACTATATTTATTTTTCCAAATAAATATAATTTGAGTCAATCACAAATTCACAATCCGTCAATGTCATTAACAATGTGTTTCCCTGAACAATGAGTGAACTAAAAACCAACAGGTATTGTTTGTGCTTTGTCAGTAGGGATGGGTACCGTTCACATCTGAACCGATACGGTACCGGTACCGGTATCTGTGAATCGATACCGGTACCCAACGTTACCTTTTTCGGTACTTTAGTCTCTAAAAATGTAATCTACCTACCTCAGTTGTGAAAAAAAATCCAAACTTCAGATAACCAAATTTTCTACCCTTTTCGGCTTGCCATTGCCCCGACTGCTTTGTTGTTGAATCAAGTCAAATCCTAAGTAAGCATATATTGTGCGTGTGAACGTTGATATGAAAAGAAAAAAGTTAAAAATAAAAATTTAAAGTGTAAAAAAAAAGACAATAATTCAGGTTATATTCGGATACGTCAAATTGCTGAATCGGCCCATAATTATCGTGCAAATCTACTAACCATCCAATTAACCACCAACTAACCAATCAACCAAGCAACCAACCACAACCTACCTACTTACCACCTACACCAACTAACCAACCTACCTACCAATCAACAACCTACCTACCAACTATCCATTCACCAACACCACCTACCACCAACAACCATCCAACCAACCTCCAACTAACCAACCACCAACCACCAACTAATCAACCACCACCATCAACACCAACTAATAAACCAATCAACAACCAACCAACTAATAAACCAACCAACCAACAACCAAACAACTAACCAACCACCAATCATCTAACCAACTAACTAACCAACACCACCCATTAACCATCCAAACACCACCAACCAACTACTCAAACACTGTAAACACCACCACCACTAATCCTACCAACTATCAATCCAAGCAACCAACCAATGTCATTAACACCACCCACCAACCAACCAAACACCACCCAACACCACCCACCAACAAACCAAACACCACCAACACCACCACCAACCAACCAAACACCACCACCACCACCCACCAACCAACCAACCAAACACCACCAACACCACCACCAACTAACCAACCAAACACCACCAACACCACCAACCAACTAACCAACCAACCAAACACCACCAACCAACCAACTTACCACAACCAAACACCACCACACCACCCACCAACCAACCAAACACCACCAACACCCACCACCAACCAACCAAACACCACCAACACCACCCACCAACCAAACACCACCAACACCACCAACCAACTAACCAACCAACACCACCAACACCACCAACCAACTAACCAACCAAACACCACCAACACCACCAACAACCAACTTACCAACCAAACACCACCACACCACCAACCAACCATACAACCAGCCAACCAACCAACCATACAACCAGCCAACCAACCAACCAAACAATCAAACAAATACTGTAAACACTACCACCACTAACCCTACCAATTGTCCATCCAACCAACCAACCAACCAATCAACCAACCAACACCATCAACACCAACCTCCAACCAACCAGACAATGCGAACACCACCCACCACCACTAACACCACCACCACTAACACCACCACCACTAACACCAACAACACCACCACTAACACCAACAACAACACTACCACCACAACAACTAACAACAACAACCAACCAACCAACCAATAACACCACCACAACCAGCCCAATGACATGAAAAACACATACACTAACACACCATTTATTTAGTCCTCTTCTGGCTGTCTGTCTGTCTGTCTGTCTGTCTGTCTGTCTGTTGTCTGTCTGTCTGTCTGTCTGTCTGTCTGTCTGTCTGTCTGTCTGTGTTCTGGTCTGTCTGTGTTTTCTCTCTGAATCTCTCTCTATTCTTCTACTTTCTGTCTTTCTTCCTCCTTTTATTTTCCCAATTGGGTCCTAGCTAAACTCTCTTGTGTGTGTGTGTGTGTGTGTGTGTGTGTGTGTGTGTGTGTGTGTGTGTGTGTG